>NC_141918.1:616060-919090 GCF_057802395.1 Ceratotherium simum simum | reverse complement strand
TATTCACCTGGCTTCTAAAATACCTGCATGGAGTAGAACCAGCTGCCAACCTGGAGCACTTACCCCAGAGAAAGTGAGAAAGAAATAAACCATAGTCTCTCTGCCATTGGATTTTGGAATTTCTTTATTCAAGCAACTTGGAAGACCTTAACTTAACACAGAAAAAAGTAGGAAGTGGGAAATGATGGGAAAGAGCAACATGAAAGAACTGGAGGAGATGATTATCTAAAATCTGGGTGTTACCTGAGAAGGTGACTAACAGATACAAGATATAATTCTCAAATCATTTCAATTTGTCTATTCAACAACAAATAATTATTGACTATACAGCCTTTGCCAGGTACTCTGGGGAAATAAAGATGAAAAAGACAAAATCCCACTCTTTGGAAATGTACAGTCTGGGGGTACTCGATAGAGCAGCTCGTGGAGGGGTGCTGACTCGAGAGACACACATGCTTCCTGCTGCCGTCCTTCTCTTCTCTCTGCCCCTCTTCATCCTCGACATGGAATTGCTAATATATTTGATTTGGAGGGAAGGAGAGGGAAAGCATAGATTTCCTAGACATGATGGCGTTAGATTTTTATTTCCCATCTTGATGGAACTTTTAAAAAATATACGTCCTATCACAAATGAGGGTATAACCTCGTTTTTTACAATATAACTGATTTTGTGAATTTTTAAAGGTTGGCTGATATTTCTAATTTTTTTAAGAAAAAGCTATTCTCTTCTGAGAAGTTGCTAACAGTGTATTTGCATTCTTTATAA
Source organism: Ceratotherium simum simum (assembly GCF_057802395.1). Classification (NCBI taxonomy): domain Eukaryota; kingdom Metazoa; phylum Chordata; class Mammalia; order Perissodactyla; family Rhinocerotidae; genus Ceratotherium; species Ceratotherium simum. The sequence continues at coordinate 918,324 of NC_141918.1, read as the reverse complement.
ATATTTTTGTAGATAACAACTTCCAAGGAAGATGTTTGCACCCATGGTACGGTTTCTCTAAGATTCTCTACACTTTGAAAGCAGAAGCCAAGTCTTATATACTTAATATTCATCTTGTACCATGCCTGGCACCCAGCAGGAATTTAAGGAGGTTATTAGAACTACAAGTAAGTAAGGCACATTACGTTCATGTTACAGATAAAGCAATGAGGCCTTGGGGTCCAAGCCCACAAAGACAGTGGCAGATCTGAGAAGACAAACCAAGGGTCTTGGCTCTTAGTGCAGTGTTTTCACAACATTTGCTGGTTGACTAATATGGCATTTTATGAATCAAACTGCTCAATATTAGCTGTCAATTTTATGGTTTAAAAAAAGGGACAAACACTTCTCTTCTCTGATGTTTACCTAATTATTAGCATTGGCTATTTCTAGCCATTTACTATGTTCAAAAAATTCAATTGAACCTAATTTTTTACATTAGGTTACACATAAAATATTACGATTAACCATAATGAAATTGAGTCTCAAAATAAATCCATTTGTTGAGTAGTCTAAAGAATAACCTAATTTGGTCATTGGTGATTTTTGGCAGGATGGAGGGGAAAGATACACCCTGGGGGGAGCAAATCATAATTCTGAGAACATGTCTTCAAACTCTACATGCTTTCCCTTGATTCTAATACAGTCCCATAGAGGGTGCTCTCCATAACCGTTCTCTGGCCCAGCCTCACCTTCCTCATCTTCCCATCTGCAATTAAGAATTACAGCCTTCGTGGGGCCGGCCCGGTGGCGCAAGCGGTTAAGTGCGCACGCTCCGCTGCGGCGGCCCGGGGTTCGCTGGTTCGGATCCCGGGCGCGCACCGACGCACTGCTTGGCAAGCCATACTGTGGCAGCATCCCATATAAAGTGGAGGAAGATGGGCACAGATGTTAGCCCAGGGCCGTCTTCCTCAGCAAAAAAAGAGGAGGATTGGTGGATGTTAGCACAGGGCTGATCTCCTGACAAAAAAAAAAAAAAAAAAAGAATTACAGCCTTCGAGATTTGTAGGGGAAGAGAAAAGCTGAGCTCTATATAGCAAGGGATTGAAAACAAAAGAGTTAAAGACAATTAAGGTCTAAAAATATATTATCAGAGAGATGTGCATTTATTCATCCACTTACCACTATTTAAGAGCTTGTGGAATTTACAACAGGAACTAATATTATCAGATACACCCAAAAGGCTTAAAAGACCTAGTTTTTACCTAATCTAAGAAAATAAGGAAAAATAAAACATATATGAATGAAATAAGAGAGAACAAATATAAAGCATATGCTATATATATACATACATATCATATTTTACATGTGTGTATGCTTGTGTGTATATATATATATATACACACACACATGCATATATATACATGCCTGAGTGTACTCAGAGTAAAGGTGGGTGGGTTAATAAGAAAATGTATTGGTTGAAATGAAAGAAGTTTCAGAGAAAAATAGCATGAGAGACTAAAAGGAACAAACTGTATAGAAAGTGTTTGAGGGATGTCCTTGGCCACATTGGGAAGTACCAAGACATGAAGCTAAAAATGGTTAGATGGTGCTACATGGAAGTAGGAATCAGAGGATCATGAGGGTCAGGCTCAGGACTTTATATATGTCATAACTGATAACAGAAAACTATCCTAAGTTCCTGACCAAGAAAAGCAATGTAATAAAAACAGTTCTCATGGGATATTCTTGGGATTGTGAGTAAGGATCTACAAGGCCTGAACAGAGGTGTTGAGACTCAGTGTAGAGATTCAACAGGGGGCTTGTAGTGCCTGCAGAAGAGTGATGCTGTGGATATGCAAAGAAAGGAGTGACTCCCGAATTATTCTAGAGGAAAACTCGTAAGGATTTGGCACATAATAGGATGCGTGTGCCAAAGGAGAAGAAATAGTCAGAAACAGCTCTGAGGTTATGAGGCTGGAGAATGTATTTTCATTGCTATAGTACTATAAGCAAACAGTTAGAAATTGATTTTTCTCTTGGTTTCTGTATAGAAAATTGAAACATTCACGGTCACAGATAATTTTTCATCATAATTTTCTGCTGTTTTTTATGTAGAATGAAATATAGCCAGAACTTTTTGTTTCAGTCACCTCACCTCATCTTACTACACACACACACACACACACACACACACAATTCCTCAAACATTTTTTGAGGAGTGTTATATATGGTTTTTATATATAACATTTAGCAAGTACCTATGTTGCCCAAGGTTAATTGATCTTTCCATCATCGTCTCCCACTCCTCAACATCCCCAAGCACAGTAAGCTCTAGCCTTTCCAAATGACTTGCCACTTCCTGAATACTTGTTCATGCTTCTGTGCTTAGCATATGATTCTAGATGATGGTCCTTCTGTCAAATACTCATCCTTCTCCTTATTTATCTGAAAAGTGCCAGCTCATTCTTCAAACCAGATCATTGATTCCTCCTCTGTGATGCTTTCCTCCAAGTCCTATCCATCTCTCAACAAGAATTTTTGGCACCACTGAGCTTGATTAAAAAAACATTCAGTATCCAAAGATAAAACGTCATTGTCTCTTAAGGAGCTCACAGTCTAACAGAGTGACAAACATACAAAGAAGCAATTATAATACAATATGAGATGTTCTCTAATAAAGGCAGCATTTGTGCAAGGTAGTGTAGAAAACATAAGGGAAGAATTTTCTAAGTCTCTTTGTGGAAGGCAAGAGAAGTTTCCCATAATAGTTCACACATAATCCTAATTATAATAGTTATCGCATTTTTTGTAATTATTTTTTGTGTCTGTGTGTTATCAGTTCAGGTATTCCGACAAGCAGATGCCAAGATGGAGGACAAGAAATTTTTTGAGGGTAAAGTTTACAGAACACAGGGCAAGAAGGAGCAGGAGTTGACAGGGAAAGATTTTCCACCATGATGCATGGCTGACACCTGTGAATGGAAAAGAAGGAAGTAGGCTTGGGTAGGAAGAGCTTCAGACTGCAGCGCAGCACTGAGAACGTCTTGGCCAGCCAACGTGGAAATCCAGCACAAGGATTCCTTGTGGAGGATGCTTGCTTCAGGCAAAAACGGTCAGGCCTAGTACCTCCACCATTCTCCACCACTGACTGGGAGCTACTTGGGGAGAGCTTGACCTCAGCTCAAGCCTCTGCTTTAGATCCCAGAGGCCCGGGAGTAGTCAGATAACTGCAAGGAGCAGCAGGTTCTCTTCTTGAAGGGGGAGCTGAGAAGTGCACTTTCACGGCTGCTCCAGTCTGACTTGCTAAAATGCTGAATTCTTCCAAGCCAAAGATCAAGTCATAGTCTATTTGTATTTCCAGCATTTAAGATAGTGCCTGAAACTCAGTAAGTGCACAACAAATGCTTGATGAAATGACATTTTTAAATGAAATATGGTGAGTTAGGCATTACGGATGTAAAATGTATAAAAACATATTACTTTGATCATATAAATCTCATGAAAATATAAATGACATTGTTAGATAATAAAACCTGGGTGACACAAGAAAAGGTACAAACAGAAATTGCTACAGGACCGTAAATCTTACACAGAATGGGCCCAATTGCAGTTTTAAAAGCCTGCCAAATTCCAGATTTCCAAAGACATCTGGATGATAGACTTTTGTTTTAGCTCCACAGAAATTAACTTAGGAATGTGTTTGGCCCAAGCTAGGATAGTTTGGAAGGTTGAGGATGATAAATAGCTATTCAGGGTTAAGTTTACTTAGTGCAAGTGTACCGTACTTTTGCAATCATATTGTCTATTGTGCACCTCTGAAATTTATGAGATCTGACATGACCCTTGCTCACTCAAACCTAACATGTGCAACTGTGTGTCCACTGGTAAGTCCCATTTGAGGGTTCCATGAGCTTACACCTCCATCTATCATTAAACAATGTTGTGATATCTCTCTTGTGTACTCTGATTGAACTGACTTCCTTATGTTTAGTTTAGATAATTAAATTTTGTTTGATTTATCCAAGTGGTATCTGCGTATGGCTCCTTTCAACAATCTAAGCCTACTATTAACATTTTCAATATGGTGGTTATGCAGATTGGTGGCAACAGTGGGATTCATGCAAAAACTCTGAAGTCTATCACGGCTACATATCTGAGGAGAAAGTTTTGGAATAATGAAGGGCAAGGGAATGAAACTGTGATGTGTAGATGCTTCACTGACCTTCTATGGTTTGAGATGACTAAGACCTTAACACAAGTGATGCAAGGTAAAATTTTTCAGTAAAGAATGAGTAATATGTCATTAATTCTCAAAGGTCTGGCCAATTGGGTAAAAATTAATTAATAGTAAAAACTTCCAATGGCCCGGTAATTCCTGGACACAGTGACAAGGGACTCATTAAAACTTGGGGAGTGATAGGAAGCTGAGGTAAAAGAACAAAGGTTACAGTCGATATAAAGATTTGTACCACATTAAGAGTCATATGGTGGGGCAGTCAGAAAATGCCTGAAGAAGGAGGTGAATTTGAACCCAGTTCTTAACGAAAAGACAAAAAGAAAAGGGTGGCGAGCCAGCCCTGATGGCCTAGTGGTTAAAGGTCAGTGCACTCCGCTTTGGCAGCCTGGGTTCAATTCCCAGGCACAAAACCACACCACTCATCTATCAGTAGCCAAGCTGTGGTGGCAGCTCACATATGGGAACTAGAAGAATTTACAATCCTACACAACTATGTACTGGGACTTTGGGGCAGTGGGTAGAGGAGGAAGAAAAAGGAGGAAGATTGGCAACAGATGTTAGCTTAGGGTGAATCTTCCCCTGCAAGAAAAAAAAAAAAGAAGGGGGTGGGCATTGCAGGAGGGCATTATGACAAAAAAAAGAGCTGCAGAAATAGAAGAGAGCTTATCACGTTCTCGGTTTGGTAAGGAGGTCTTTGCGAAGAAATGTTGGTAAATTATTTGTTCATGTATTTATATCTTGTCTTCTTCCAAAAAGGATTTGTGGCAGTTTATTGGAATGTTAGATTGGGATCAAATTGTGTAGGACCTTGAATTTTAGGCAATAGGATTTCTTTATTATTCCATGATGAATAAAGAGTGTCAATCAAAATTGTGTTTGATGGGGGCCAGCCGGGTGGTGCAGTGGTTAAGTGCGCGCACTCCACTTCGGCGGCCCGGGGTTCGCAGGTTCGGATACCGGGCGCCCACCGATGCACCACTTGTCAGGCTATGCTGTGGTGGTGTCCCATATAAAGTAGAGGAAGATGGGCACGGCTGTTAGCTCAGGGCCAATCTTCCTCAGCAAAAGAGAGGAGGATTGGCATCAGATGTTAGCTCAAGGCTGATCTTCCTCACAAAAAAAAAAAAAATTGTGTTTGATGAATATATACATATAAAAGCAGATGCCCAAAGATTAATTTCTAAGGAGCACTATTAAGAGGGATGAACATCTTTTCAATCTATATCACAAGTAACACAAAAATGTATTTGTGTGCATCTATAGTACAACTGCTTCCTTTTATGCTATAACATGTGAGAGTTATAAAGAGCTGCATATAAAAGTAAAGGCTAGAAAGAGTGGGTATAAGTGGGCTACAGACCAACAGCATGATGTCAAACACATGAGACCACTTCTCAGGGTACCTAAGTCAGGCAAAGGGACCTCAGGGAAATGTACCAAGGAACAACCAAGAGAACACGCCTTCCTAAACCACCCTATACACAGTGTCTTTATCCAGTAGTGCTCCCCAAATCTTTTGTGCCTTAGAAGCAAGCAATTGGTATGGATGTGTAATCCCATCATTGTTTTTCATAAGTTCAAACTCAGACAGTACATATGAAGAGATCAATTACAAAACCATTGACACATCCAGGCAAGAGTAAATAAGGGGGAAAAAACATTGGAAATAAAAAAAAATACAAGAAATGTCATGAAGAGTTGGCAGGATCTGGGAACTGATTAGATGCAGGAGTTGAGAGAGAAGTCAAAGACCGAAGGTTTGGGATGATGTTGATAACAGAATGGTAGTGTTACTATCAGTAAAAAAAAGAACATTAGTTTCCAGAGTGACATCTATGTGGAAAAGCATAGCAGGCAGATAGAAATAAGGGACCACAGAGAATTTTGGATTTGATTGCCTGGAATCTGCACATTGAGGTGAATCTGGCGCCACCTACCACATATCATCTGCTATCTGAGATGACCTATGGGATTGCCCAAAACCATTTGCAAAGTTATTCTGGATGTTCACTGCTTGTTTTAAACTTGCTCCCATTCAATCCTTTTTTTTGAGCTGACCCTGACTCTTGGCTCTATTCTCCATTTATATTTCTGCTCCTAATCAAAGCACTTAACATTGATTATTTGTGTTCCCAGTTTGACTCTTGACTCTTCCTGAAGGACTTAACTTGAAATAACCTCTAGAAGTTCTTGCTGCTCCAGAGAGCATTCTCTGACCCAAGCTCCCATCCTCATCCATTTTTTGAGCACTCAAACTGTGTCTATCCAAACAACCATGATGAAAGAATTTAGAATGAGCTTGAGATGGCAATGTAGGAGTCATCCAGGAGTTGAAACTGAAGGCATGGAGGAGACCACCGGGCAAGATTGCAGAGTGAGAAAAGAGCTGTATAACTTTAGAAAATATCCACTTTTAGGCATGAGAAGGAGAACATGGAACAAAGAGCGCACAGAAGGAATCATCAAAAGATAGTAAAACAACCAGTATACGGCAGGTTATGGAATCCAAGCGAGGAAAGAATTTCAAGGAGTAGAGAAGGAAGAAGTTGTGGAAAGCACATACACGAGGTTAAGCCGTAAGAAACTGAAGCAAAAATAGATACACTAAACTTGCAAGAATTCTGGGAGTGAAAGCAATGTGAGAATAGGATGATAATTTGTTGGGAAATCAGATTGAAGAGAAGGATTTTTCTTTTCTGTAAATAGAGAGATTAAAGCAAGTCTGCAGTTAATTGATGTGGTCATTGAAAAACGAAAGCTTGAAGATAAAATGAGAGAGAAGGAGTAATTGATGCGACAAGCTCATAAGGTTGGCAAAGGGGAAGAAATCAAAAATAGTCATAGCCATGTGTTAGGAGGAAATAAAACAATGTAGCATCGCTGAGGGTGAAGAAATGGACATTCAAAAATAGGTAAAGGGGTATTAACAGCTTTTAAAACTAGAAAAAGATGAATAAGGAAATCTGAGAAAGGACCATTGATTGCCCTCGAAAGGAGCATTTTCAACTGGTTATTGGGAACAGAAGCAAGATTGCAGAAGGATAAGAAGTGAAAGGAGGAAGTAGAGGCAATAAATGTAGACCACTCTTTTGAGAACTTTTGTGAAGAAAAGGAGAAGAATCGGTAATAATTCAAAAGATGCAGAATTGAAAGATTTATACAGAGTCAGGGGGACTGACTATGTCTGCAGAGGAGAGGAAGACACCAGTGAAGAAGGAGAGAATCAAGGTGCTGAAAAGAGAGGGATAAGTGCTGGAGTAAGGCACGGAGGAACTGGGAAGAAATTGAACCCAGAGCACAGGCTGAAAGATTTGTCTTGGAGGGAGCATAAACAGCTTGCCTCTTAGAAAGAACAAAGAGAAGATTCAGTGAATGAATGTTCTGAGACATTTTGAGAAAGGGAGTAACTTCAAACTTAGTCCAAATTCTCCCACAGTCTTTACGAACGGTTATCATTACAAATCAACTATGTCAAGTATAAATCATGCATAACAATCTTATGTTTCATTTGAATTTTTCATTTAAATGGTTTTGTTTGAATTCTGCTTTGTGTCTGGTGCTTTGTCTCTATGCTCTACTTGCATTGCATTGAGAAAGAATAATATACTTAAACAATTTAAGTTGAGAGGCTAGAATCATAATGATGAAGGAAAAAAATCACAAGATTTAGAGAATTACTCACTGCAGTAAACAGAGCCATAGGGAACAAAGGTGTCTTCTTCCTAACAAAAATAAAAAGAAAGGAATGGTGAGGTTCCAGAATAGAAAGGAGAATATTTATGTTCACTTGTCTAGCATTGCAGACCTGACTCACATTTTCAGAGATACCAGTCAAAATCCTCGGGGCAGGGCCGGCCGCGTCCTTAGCGGTTAAGTGTGCACGCTCCGCTACTGGCAGCCGGGGTTCAGATCCCGGGTGCGCACCGACGCACCGCTTCTCGGGCCATGCTGAGGCCACGTGCCACATACAGCAACTAGAAGGATGTGCAGCTATGACATACAACTATCTACTGGGGCTTTGGGGGAAAAAAAAGGGGGGGAGGGTTGGCAATAGATGTTAGCTCAGAGCCGGTCTTCCTCAGCAAAAAGAGGAGGATTAGCATGGATGTTAGCTCAGGGCTGATCTTCCTCACAAAAATAAATAAATAAATAAATAAATAAATAAAAATCCCTGGGGCAGTGCCAGCTCAGGTAGTGAGAGACCCAAGAGAAGCCTGGGAAGGAGGAAGGCAGCAGGTGTGGTAACCAAGTTTGGTCCACATGGAATCTGCTCTTTTTATAATCAGCTTTTCTTAATCTGCAGAAAGCCAAGAGCTCTGTTTCTCACTCCGCTTGCAGTGACTGTTCCGGGTGTGACTTAGGCTCAGCCAACCAGCTATGTGTGTGGGACTTACATTCAGAATTGAATTAGATGGAGAGGGAGACAGTAGCGCTGGTGCTGATTAGCAGACACTGTGTGACTCTGAAATCAACAGTTCTGGCAGTGGCTTCTGGGTTCCCCCATCAGAGGTAAGATGGTATGTTCCTGAAGTAGAAAAGGAAGAAGCTGCAGAAATCACATGTAAGAGTTATCATGAAGGGAGTATAGACATACTAAACTATCAAGAATTTTGGAAGTGAAAGCAATGTGAGAAATAGGATGAAAACTTGTGGGGGAATCAGGTTCAAGAGAAAGATTTTCTCCAGGGGCTGAGGAGCATGACAGAGTCTGGGCACACTCTGGAGACAGAGACTAGGCACACTTTCCCCGGCAGGCCGGTGCTGCCATGTTGTTCTGGGATTCATTCTTGCAGGCCCAGTGGAAAGCTTACTCCTCCAGCTATCCCAGTGACTTTCGTGAGCACTTAAGTCTCTCTATTATATCCCTTTCTGTGAGTGGTTTCTGTTTCCTGAAACTGGAACCTGAACGATCCAGTAGGTCAGAGGCTAGCAAATCACAGCCATTGGGCCAAAACCCGCCAGCCACCTGTTTTTAATGGCCTAGGAGCTGTGAATGGTTTTCACATTTTTAAATGGTTACATTTTAAATTATTATATAAGTTAGAGTTGCCGGATTTGTTAAATAAAAATACCAGATGCTGGGGGCCGGCCCAGTGGCATAGTGGTTAAGTTCGCGCGCTCTGCTTCGGTGGCCCCGGGTTCACAGATTCGGATCCCGGGAGCAGACAGACGCACCGCTTATCAAGCCGTGCTGTGGCGGCATCCCACATAAAGTAGAGGAACATGGGCACAATGTTAGTCCAGGGACAATCTTCCTCAGCAAAAAGAGGAGGACTGGCAACAGATGTTAGCTCAGGGCTAATCTTCCTCACAAAAAAAAAAAAAAATACTAGATGCCAAGTTAAACTTGAATTTCAGATAAATAACAAATAATTTTTAAGTATAAGTATGCCCCAAATATTGTATAAGACATACTTATACAAAAAAATATTTTATTTGGCAACCCTAATATAAGTACCTACATAATCTCCTTAATTTTTGGCCTGCACATTCTAAAATTTTTAATATATGGCCTTTAAGAGAAAGGCCTTAACGGGGTTTGTGAACCCCTGTAATAAATGACCTCTCTGCACACACATCCCCTCTTGTCCAGGGCTATTGAACCAATTTCATCAGTTCAAGCAACATTTAATGAGCATCAACTATGTGCAGCGCCCTGGGGAGAAGACAGGGAGAGACCGTGCTCTTAGGGCTCACTTGTGAGTAAACTGGAGAACCTTGAAGCAGCCATAAGAGCTAAGAGAGTCTCCTTGGTAAAGGATGCTGATGCTGAAGGGAGTTAGGCCTCAGTAACAAGACTCACTAACAAATCAAGATCCAAAGGAAAGCATACTGGTTTCTGTCCTGAGAGAACTAGAATCAGACGGGATAGTCTCTAGAGCAGAATCATCTCTGATTACATTCTGCCTGGATCTGGAGAGATGGCCCAAGGCTCTTCACATCAGGAGGGCCCAGGAATCACTGCGGATCCACTATAAAGGATGAGACACAACACACGAGCCCCCTGACTGCAAAAAATGGAAAGTAGATCATACGGAGTGCCAGTTACTAAGGTATTAAATTTTTGTCTCTCAGCCCCAAACCCACTCTTCTTTACCCTGCAAACTACATTTCTGCTTTTTCAACTCCTTCCTGGTTAGGATCCTCAAGCAGGAGCTCTAGAAGGGGATCCAAGACTGGAGGAGAAAGACGGGATTTGCTCTTTCCTGTCTGTTTCCCGAGGACTTCCTGTCTAGGGCAGTTCCTTCGAAGCAGAACCTCTTTACCTTGGCAGCAGCAGGGCCTTCCTGAAACAGCATCTGAGTTGAGTTTGCAATTTTTCCACCACTCTCAAAAACAGCCTCAGAGATACCTGCAGCATCCACCATCCAGCCTCCTCAGAGGTTTTGAGTTTCAGCTCTGGGGGGGCCCCTCCTCTAAGTTTCTAAGTTTTGATGATTCTCATCATATTAAGCTCCAATCTCTTAAGAGAACTGGCTGTGAGGGGCTCAGCTGACCGACAGCCCCGGCCTTGGCTTCACTGAGGCTCCACCACCACAACTGAGCTGAGGTCAAACCCCTGCCCATCGCCCCTACGCTGCCCGCACAAGCCCTGGTCCATTCCCGCTACTGCCTGGGCACAGTGCAGTGCCAGTGCCAGCCTGTTCCTGTGGGGTGTGGGACTCCACTAACAGGCAGCTTTGGCTGGGAGCTCCTCACCATCTTGGTGGAAACTTTTTCAGAACTGCCCCATCATCTGAGAGTTTTATGACCTCCCTCCTTTTTTTTAAATTTTATTTATTTATTTTTCCCCCAAAGCCGCAGTAGAGAGTTGTATGTCATAGTTGCACATCCTTCTAGTTGCTGTATATGGGACACGGCCTCAGCATGGCCGGAGAAGCCGTGCGTCAGTGCGCGCCCGGGATCCGAACCTGGGCCGCCAGTAGCGGAGCACGTGCACTTAACCGCTAAGCCACGGGGCCGGTCCTGACCTCCCTCTTTTTTCACAGGTGTCAGACCTGTCTCAAGGTCTGCAGGCTGTCTCTGCCTACTTCTGCTCCCTCCCGATTTATCCCTCACAAGTGTGTCTCCCAATAAATCTCTTGTACATGGAATCTCATCTTGGTGGCTGCCTCTCCAATGAACTAATACAGAGGTAGTTGTAGAAGGCCAGGCAAGGGATGACACCAGCTTGAAGGAGGATGTTGGCAGTGGAGATGGAGAGAAGTGGACAGATGTGACGTGTATTACAGTGAAATAATGCACAGCACCCGCCTGCTGTGTGTTTGGACATGGGGCAAGGTGGAATGTAGGGATTTTAAATTATACCAAATGGCATTGGACTACAGTCTCTAGCGACTTCGGATATAACTGCCTCTTGTATTACAAAACAAAGTTTCGTTTAGGATTCATTGAGGTAAATGCCTCTTTTCAAGATTTAAATCATGATAGATGATGTTCCAAAGGGAAGTTGCATCAGAGAGATGCAGAGGCTGAAAAGCCAGTTACTATGTTACTATTTCTCTCCCTCACCCTCTATCATGTGTTCTCTCTTCCTGAATTATTTTGTGTATCATCCACTTAAACGAATTTATTTCTCACAACTCATTTTACTCTTGCAGCATTCGTCATCAATGGTCTCTTACTGCTTCTTTAGCCACATGGTTTGTAGGACACCACACTCTGGCTTCTCTTCCCACCACACCGGCTACGACTTCTCAGTTTCTATTGCTGGTTGCTTCTTCCTTGCTTGACCTTTAAATATTGGAGTGCCCCTGGGTTCAATCTTCAGCCTGCCCCTCTATTTACACTAATTCCTCTTACCTCCTAGATTATTTTAGCTAGTCCTGTAGCTTCGAATACAGAATACCGGTAATATGCTCATGACTCTCAAATTCACATATCAACGCCTGACTCCCTGACTTCCTCCTGAGCTCCAGGTTTGCTATCCAACTGCCAACTCAACATCTCCATTTGAATCTCTAATGGGCATTTCCAATTTAACACACCCAGCATGAACTACTGACTTCTCACTAACACTTCCCCAGCTCCCTCTGCAATCCTCCTCCTCCCCCAGCCTTCCCCATCTCATAAAGAACTCCTCCCATCCACCCAGTGGCTTCCTTTCTTCCATAACTGCTCCCCTTCCTTCTCTCTGGACCTCCTAACATCAAGTCCGGACACGTCCTGACAGCCTTGACCTCCGCTGGCACTTCCTACCCCTTTACTAGCTTCCTTTTTCTTCATAGAACCTTTCACCATATGAGCATGTGTGCATGGATGTGTAGTTTTGCTTACTTGTGACAAAACAAAAACATGAATGTAAGTTTGTCTCTTTGCTCATAGTTATTTCTCCAGTGCCTAGAACTGTACCTGGCTCATAGTAGGCATCATAAATACTTGTCATATTAATGAATGCCTAGGGGAATGAATAAATGAATCAAGAAATCAAGAGCTCACTGCTGCTTTTGATGTTCTCTGGTTTCATCTCTTTAGGACTCACATTCTAAAAAGCATCTCTTGCTTGCAAGTAGAAGTACTCACTAATAGAGGTCCCAGTCACTGAAGCTCTTAATACAACAACAGTAATTATTTTTACTAACCTTTTAAACTCTTCTGTATTGTTTTATATCTTCACAGGTATTATCTGCAGAGCGAGAGAGTGAATAGACGCATCTTACTTTTCAGGATGCCCACTTACCAAAGGTGCTGTCTCCCAGCCGGCAATCAGCTGGTTTCCAACAAAACTCAAATCCAGATTAAAAAAAAAAAAAACATGTTGGACATTTTCTTTCCCCTTGCATTGCTCTTAGTTTTCTCTTAAGAGCAATCATCTCCCCATTTTCTTGTAATGGATTATTTGATGATTTCTGATCAATGTCCTACAACCTTGAACTTTGCCAATGTTATCATTTGTTACCTGACAGATCACACCAGCCCTCTTCCCTTAGTTCCACTCCAGAAACCTATAAATTGTATCCTTTGAAACACTTCTTCTTGCCAGTACATTTGGTCTACACTAGTACACATTTGATTTTTACAAGCTAAACTACTTTTTCTGGCCCCACTAGCTGCCTGAGCAGACGAGCCTAGTAGCTATGCCATGAACTGACGTTCCAGGGACATTGTAAGGGAAGGAAGTCCGACAGCAACATAGAGAAGGGTCAGTACATTTTTCTGGCAAATGATTTTCCTGAAAGCATTTGGTCAAAAAGCCAGTCTTTGCATTCCAAGCTTATGGGAGTTTCTGGGGGAAATAGTCCGACTTTATCACTGGGCTGTCAGAAGGTCCTACAACTTAAGGAAGAAGGAAACAGACCTATAACCAAGAAAAGTGCTTTTCAAGAAAAATTTGTAGCTCCATCTTTGAAATGGAGAGCATTCTTTACTCAACAGAAAACAGTTGACATGTTTAGCTTCTGCTGAAAATGATGGGTGCTAGTTGGAATTCGGTAATTAAGAAACTATTAATTAAGATGTTAGCTCAGGGCCGGTCTTCCTCAGCAAAAAGAGGAGGATTGGCATGGATGTTAGCTCAGGGCTGATCTTCCTCACCAAAAAGAAAAAAAAAAGAAAGAAACTATTAATTAGCAAGGTCTAGTGTTCTAACTACTTGTTTTAAATACAACTTGCTAAATGAAGAGATAAAAATGTGTCTTTTATGAGAATAGTTTCTCCTGTGTATCTCATGCTTCCTACAAAATATTAATTTCCCAAATGTAAATGTATTCAGATATTATAACGATCAAATAAACTTCAAAGTAACTTGATTCTTCAACAGAAAAATATTAAACTTTTTTTTAAAAAAACTATATATTTTGTGCATTACTTTAATTTCAGTTACATATTTGCCACAGAATACAAAAACTTAGGCTGTGTCATTACAGAGTATAAGATTTTATTTTGGATAGCTGAGGTTATTTACTCTAATGTTTGATTTTGTGACAAAATTGTGTTTTATAACCCTGCTCACTATCACTAGTTACTGGTCTTTACTTTGGCTTTCCGTCTGTGTGTTACATTTTCTTTATAACGGCTACCTTACTAAGCTTGGCATCTATAATTCCTTCATTCACTCATTCAGCCATCCCTTATTGAGCTTCTTCTATATGCCAGGAGCTATACTGGGTATTGGAAATATACCATCAATACTAATCAATGCCCTTAGGATATTCAGAGTCCAGTTGTCATTTTATGTTGGAATGTCAAGATTTGAGCATCTTTCGGGAAAATTTTTCATAAACACATATACCTTGTTATATTATTTGTTGCCCTGATTATTTCCCCCACCAGATTGGGAGCTCTTGAGGGCAGAAACCATATAATAGTCCTCCTCATTCCTCATAATCTGTCACAGTGCCAGGTATATAGTAAGTGCCCAGTAAATACAGATTACTTCTTCTCATCCTGGACTTGGTCAATTCTAAATGTCTCAAGAATATCAGATAAAAGACAAAAGTAAAAATCAATTGTCCTCTCCCTAATGGCATCTAGAAAGGGTCAAAGGGTCTTGGGCCAAATTAGAATTTATCACGATCATCCTGAAATAAACTAAAATGTGAAGGGGGGCTGGAGCTTGACTTGGCCTGAATCTTACAATAGTCCTGAGAGTTACCTGATTGCTCATAAAACCAGGTTTAAGACATATGCTCATAGATGTTATGAGTTTTCTAGAACTAGACTGCTGTCTATTATATCTCTGATGAACAAAGATTTGATCAGAAGCCCAAATCCCCAAGCCTTTGACCAACCATTTACAACAGCACAAGGTCCCCCAGTGAGAGGGACATCATTCATTCATGCAGTCATCTGCAGTCATCAGATATTTACTGAGCACTTACCATGTGCTAGAGAATGGATTGAATGCTTCCTTAGATATTAGGCACTGTGCTCAGTACTTTGTACAATTCCAGTAGAAACTCCTACCCTGCTAAATAGGTTGGCCTATTAGGCCTCCAGAGCACCAATTTCCCTTTCAGCACACAAGCAGGCAAGAAACCTGTCCATATTCAAACGCTGGTCTTGTAACTCTAGTTCTTCTCCACTTATGCTAGAGGACTAAGCCAATAGAGACCATCTGTAAGCCAAAGAGCTGAGCCAGTGTAAGTGACCAATTCCATTTCCCATTGGTCTCATCCTGATGCTGATTAGGACTTCCAGGAGTTGGGTTATCCCCTAACCGGGAGATGCTGTAAAGTCTGGTATTTACTCACCAGCATGATTGGAGGAAAAAGAAGGAAAGTACGCACCTCATCAGGAAGTTTCTTTGGAAAGCTTTTGTTGATAATCCTTTATTCTTCCCACCAAAAGCACCATGGTAGCTCACTGAGAACTCCATTCTAACTACTTTTGGGGTACTAGAATAAGAAAGGAAAGAAAGCTTTGAACTTATCCACACCAAACACTCACACTCTATAGATGCCAGAGAGTAGGGCCAACACCATTGTGCTCAGAGTCTTTCCTCCAGCCAAGGCCTGAGGCTGAGCTACCCTAGGCGGGAAGAAATGAAGCCCTCTGTCCTTTCCACTACCCACCCTGTCATTTCATTTCACTGTCACCACAGAGAAAGCTAGGCCGTTTACTGCCATCACCATCTCTCTCTCTAATTAGGTTTCCCATCAAGGAAATGGCAATTAGACTACATATATAATGTGTCCTAATTTTCAAAAATGTACTAATAATATATTTGCTACTCTCTCACAAACATACTTTGGTGTTAGAAAAGACTACTGCCTGATTCTTTTATGTGCTTACCCTTTCTCCATCGTTTGCCCCCTAGCCACAAGGCCACCAGTCCTATAATGTTTTCAAGTCAATGCTTCTTGCATTTCTTAAAATGAAAACCCCTTCATCTAGTGCTGTGGTTAACAGTAAATGGCCGTATGTCTAGCCTCCCTATTTGAAGAAAAAATGCACTAGGATCATGAGGTTTGGCATTCAGCCATCAAACAGAATAATTCTCTTTGGAAAACCAGCATTGTTTTTTTGTTTTTTGGGTTTTTTTCCTTCTTCTCCTTCTTTCTCCTTAAACCATTTTATATCTCCACTATTTGGACATAAGATGTACAAATTTTATTTAACCACTTCTTGTCTGTTTTGTAGTTCATGGTAGTTGCTCCCAAAAGGATAAAAACTGTCATTTGTGTCTCTTATCCATCACTTGGCATATTACAGGGACTTCATGAATACTCTGTCATGAAGATTTTTTGAAACTTTGCTATTGAAAATCTAATTTGTATATATTTACCAAAGTAATTTAGAAATCCCAAATCTTGACAGATTATTCAAGTATTCAAAGTTCATATAAAGCTTCAGAATATGTATTCTAGTATCTTCTATGAAAGTGCTTCCTGGAAATCTGTTTTCTTTAAATAACTCCTGCCACAAAAGCCTGAAGTCTTTTTTTCCAGCTTCTACAGAAAAGTTTCCTCTTTCTTCAAGCAAGTAGGTCTGACACGTCCTCAGTACCCATAACCTTCCTTAACCTGTGTTCTTTGGAAACACACAACCACTTATGACTGGATTTAATCCTAACAAAACTGAAATCTTAATATAAAAACTCAGAGTAGTTACACAGGGGAAGACTTCATGTAAGATGCTTGAAGTAAATTGTCATACTTTTTCTCCTCAAAAGATACACATTCCCTCTTTCATAGTACTTTTTGAAACTGTTTTGAAAACTGCAATGAATATTTCACAAAAATGTAAGGTTATCGTGCTTTTTCATCCAAAAATGTTAATATTCATATTTTTAATTGGAGTTCAAAATTTAGTAGTGCAAAGCCACTGATTCAACAAATATGACATGGCCCAACTTGTTTACATTGTTACAGACCACACTTCACAATCATTGTGGCAATAAATTAACTGTTGAAAAATAATCAAAGCCAATATGTCTATTAATAGCACACAGAATATAAAGCTAACTTGAAAAGCTGGTTAATCACTTAGAACTAAGTGTCAGGTAGATATAGAATCTCAGGAAGAACTTTTGTCACCTCCACACACTTGCACAAAATCACTGTCCTTCTCTCTTTTTTTGGTTTTTATCCTTCCTCTCGGGAATGACATCTAATTCAGTAGTTTCCAGACTTAGGTATTTGACCAATGAGAAAAATTATATTTTGTTGAGAGAAAATTGCAGTGGTTCTTCTGTGCTTCTACATGTGACATGTACTGCCTCATCTTCTAGACTCTTTCCAAGAATGCACAGATAGCAAATTGTCTTGCAGGACAGAGATGGCATCTCTCTCCTGACCAAAGGGCAGGCATGCTCATTGTCCACTACAAAAGATTCAAGCTCCCTAAACTCAGAGTTCCTCCCCTCTCATGCGGCTCCCTGCCTGTGCTGGTGACATCAGGCCCTCTTCGTATGGCCCACAGGACTCAGAGAACTGATGAAATATGCAGATGCCCACGCTGCTTGTGTGCCACAAAAAGCAAAGTCCTTTGTCTCTGACTGAGGAGTCCCTAGTCCCCCAGCATCCATGACACAGTAGCACACTAACTTAGTAGCTTGCCAGTATAGTAAAATCTTAGACCCTTCACGGTTCTTGACAGTTTTTAAAAATACTGATCAAAATAATTGCCAACTCTTTATTTCCCTAAAACTTAATTTAAAAAATAAAAATTTCTACCATTTACAATCACCATCCTTGTATGAAAGAAAGTAGAAAAGCTATAAGCTCATAATAAAGGACAGAGCAAGTAAAACTTGGCCAAGGACCGGTAACGCCCCAGGCCAAAAACTCCCATAAGTTTGGGAAACACATGCTGCATAGTGTTGCCTCCATTTCAGTTCTGCATGGCCTTAAGGGCTAGTGCTTCTGCAAGTTCAGAAGGTTGTTAACAGAAATCTGTTAGCTTCCCCACAGTCCAACTGTGCAGCTCTCACGTGACCCCTTCACGCTGATGAAGGGTAGTTTCCTGTGACAGTAAGGATGAAGACATGAGGACTGCCCAGAGATCAGAAAAGACGCTGGCTTCCCAACCATAAGCTGCAGTAGTATCTGAGCCGAAAAGTGAAGAGAAAAAGCTGTGGGGACGGGGCCTCCCGCCGTCTGCTCTGTCTGCCCCAGTGACAGAAGCAGGCGGCCACGCTGGGAGCTGCGAGGTCAGGTGGCAAAACCCCCTGCCTTCCGCCAAGTCGAACATTTGGTTACAACGGAACAGCATCTGGAAATACTGTCTTTCTTCTACTGGCTGGGATTCCCTGTGGACAGTCACTTCAATACATACTGAAAAGCCAAAGCTTAAATCTACATCAACATTAAGGAAAAAAGAAAAAAAAAGAAAACTTGGCAGAATTTTTTTCCTAAATTAAGAATTCTGTATTCTAAATCCCTAAAAGGAAGTTTGGAACTTGTCTCAGTTACTCCATCTCTCCACACAAACTGGACTCGACTGTCCCTTGGAAACAATGAAAGAACTCCCCAAATCAAACGAGTGTTCTGCAAACTGTGGCCACTGAGGTGAGAAGTGAGGCAAAGCTTCCTGGTGGCAGTTCAGCTCCTCCTTCATTCCCTCCTGTCTCTGCTCATAGCATCTATAAAATTCAACTGTAAGGGATTTTAGTCAATAAAAATGAAAAATAGTAGGGAAAATATCTAATTATGATCATGACTACCAACAACTGACTTGAAAAATCTTTTCTAAGCAGCTAACAAGATTTCAGATTCTTCACGCGTTATAACATCCATTACTTCTAATTCCTCTCAACACATCCCACTTCTTGTATCATTTAAGAATTCTGAGCCCCATATAAGCAGTATTTCCACAGCTCTAAGGTTCCACTTTGTAGACAGCAAATACTCTTTTGGGGGATAAAGTCTTGCTGCAAAAGTATTCCTTTCCAACAACTTGGCTCAGTAACTCTTTCAACTGTAATTGTAGCTCATGCTCCTGTGTTTAAAAGTCCCTAAGAGGGTAGAAAAAGGACAGAATCTTTAACTTTTCCGATGTAAAGAATAAACAAGCTCTGCATTCTAAAAATCTTGGCTGGTTAACTTAAAGGTAACTTCCTCCTTAAAAATCTTTCTTAAGATAAAGAGTACAAAAGAAAAAACATGAAAACTTCCTTGGGGAAGACTTTCTCTTCAGGGTTCCAAACATCTCCAACATGGCTTCATCCAGAATACCCTGGGGACCTGTACTTCTTCAATCTTGCCTTTCCCTCCATCACTG
Organism: Ceratotherium simum simum; assembly: GCF_057802395.1. Lineage (NCBI taxonomy): Eukaryota > Metazoa > Chordata > Mammalia > Perissodactyla > Rhinocerotidae > Ceratotherium > Ceratotherium simum. Next base: position 898,943 of record NC_141918.1, on the reverse strand, counting down.
CCCCCACCTCTCTACTCATGAATTCCAAGACTGTTCTCTCACCACAGGGCCTCGGCACCTGCTGTCCCCTCTGAATAACACCTCACTGTGGAGGTCTTCTTCTAGAAGTCCTCCCTGATGCCTGGGTTGGGTTACTCCAGAGCACCTTATAGTTCTTCTATCTCACCCTATCATAATATGTGTGTTGTGTGCTGTAATTGCTGGTTTTCCTTCCTTAATTTCCTTCTAGACAAAGCTCAATGAAGTCAGGGATTTTCCAGGAATGAATACAGTGTGTGACACCCTGTCATTTGAAGCAATGATTGAGTGAATTTTTCAAATCTTGTTTTTACATTTTGAGTCAAATAAAATAAACTTGCTTATACTTAGTTGAATATAGTTCTATTCAGGCTTTGAGGAGATACAAAATAATCAAGTCATATAGTAACCTTGTTGTACCTCAATGAAGAAATACTAAGTAGCTCAGAAAGTCATTATTAATCAAAGTGGTAAGTGAGGCAGACTCTGATTCGATATAGCACATGCTTTTCTCAGTTGAGCACAGTATAGGAAGAGCAGAAGGGAACATCCCAGTACAGAGTATTCCTTCTGTTCTGCAAAAATATTTATACTAAAGGGAAGAGGGATTTAATTCATGTGTAAACACGACAGTTTTAAATATTTCCATAAAACATCATTAATCACAGACTCTTCTTTCCAAAATATAAAAAGAATTTATTCATCTGCACTAAAGCAATATATGCAATGTATTCATCATTTTCTTATTCAAAAAGCGATTTACTCCTCAAAGAAAAGCATGTACTTAACTAGGTATATGTATAAATTTGTTTAAAAGTAAAATTATATTTTAGAAAAAGCTTAGTCAATTTTAACCTAAAATTATAAAGTGCTTAGAAGCCATAAATTATGTTTAAATAATATTTTTCATTATTCTAAAGTGCTGACAGAATTATTACTTTTGATAACAGCAACACTCATCATTTACTGTATATTTTGTGGTTGTAGAAGACATCAATCCAGTTACCTTCATTCGGGCTGCTATGACAAACTACCACAGACGGAGTGGCTTCTCAAGTGTGGAAATGCATTTCTCCCGTTTCGGGAGACTGGCAGTCCGAGGGCAGGACGCCAGTGTGGTGGGCTCTGGTTGAGAGCCCTTCTCCAGGCTGCAGATGCCGGTTTCCTTGGGACCGCAGAGCACAGCAAGCTCTCCCTTGACTCTTCCAAGGGCACCAAACCCATCCGTGAGGGCTGTGCCCTCGGACCTCATCTCATCCTACCTGCTTCCTAAAGGCTGCACCTCCTAATCCCGTCACACTGGGGGCTAGAGTTTCAACACACGAATTCTAGGTCACACTACTGAGTCCATAACAACAATTATTGAGCCAAGACACATACCTGAAACCATGAATAACAATTGAAGGTGGTGGTTGTTAAAACAATTAGTTCCATAGGGTTCACTCAAATGAGTAATTAAAAAGGAAGATGAAATCTGAGAAGGCTTCACAGAGGAGTTGGTCCTTCTTTAGGATCAGGTGAGATTCGGGAAAGCGGGAAGAGAAGGTCCTTCCGGGCAGGGGCAGCAGGGAGAGGCGAGCGGGCGCCGTCTGGCGTTCAGGGCGCGCCCGGCAGCAGGAGGAGACCCGAAACGCAGCGGGGAGCCCGACGCCGTCACAGCGGCCGCCAGACGCTCCTCGGAAGACGAAGAGATACACACGTGTCTTCGGTGTTGTAAGAGTAATTTGCCTGTGGTTTACAAATAGATTGGAGATGGGAAAGACCTGGGGAAGAAAGTAGTTTTTCCCGAGCACAACGGAAATGAACAAGGAGAGAGCGAATGCAAGAAACATCCCGAAGGACGGCTGGACGGGCCTGCATCACTGACGCCGGAGGAGAGGGAGTGGGGAATGCCCCTCACCTTGATTTCTACAGCACCGTCGACCGACGCTTTCATTTCCACCCTTGCCACGCTGACGCCACAGGGGTCTTTAGTTACAAAAGAAAATGCCCTCCTGAAATGCCTTCCTGGGCTCCCCATTACCCTCGTGACAAGGCATAGACTCCTGGCTTGACCCTGAGTGACCTGGTTCGAGCCTCTCCCTGCAGCCTCGTCTCCAGCCGCCCTCGCTGCCCTCCGGCGCATCCAGGGCTCCTCACACGCGGCTTCCCCTGCCTGGAATTTTTGTAACTCCTTCTCGCACTCTTGACCCAGCTCCATCTCTCTCGCGCACGGAAACACACCCCACTTCACCTGGCTAACTCCCGCTAATTCTTGGTTTCTCCATTTGAATGTCACTTCCTTGTATGAACCTTTTCTCTTTACTAAACTAGATAAGGTTGCCTGGTTGTGTGATTCCAAGACACTGAATTTCCGAGAAGCACCCATCACATTCACAATCACTTGTGCGATATCTACCTCTCCACTAGACTGTAAGCTCCATGAGGGCAGAAATTGTCTGACACGTTTAGGGTTATATCCACAGTGCCCAATCCAGAGCCTTGAAATACAATTTGCATATCAAAGATGTTTATTATATAAACTAATGAGACCTTGAAGTATTGAGTGTTAGTGTTTGGAGTCGTGTTCCCGCCACAACACTTCGCCCAAAATTTAGATCTTGGCAGAGGAAGCCACCATTCAAAACAATATAGATAACTACCAGCAGGTCTGCACTGGCTTCCACCAGTAGATAATTGTCTTCTTCATTCAGCCTCACCTACCCAGGATTTGACTGCTGTTTATTTGTAACACATATGAGTATTCTCCACCTATTATCACCTAAAGCCAAAGAAAATAACATTTGGCAAATATAGCCTCTTTTTTATCTCCCCTAATTACCTATATATCAAATTATTTTAGACATTAAGAGATATAAAGTTGTAAAAATAAAGCATTCTGTATCTTTAGTATGCCAAAGTTGTGTTCCTAAGTCACATTTTTTTCTTCCTATCCTGATAGGAGCCAGCCCTGTTGGTCTAGTGGTTAAGATTCAGTGCTCTCACCACCACAGCCTGGGTTTGTGTCCTGGTCAAGGAACCACACCACCCATCTGTTGGTTGTCATACTGTGGCAGCTGTGTGTTGCTGGGATGCTGGAAGCTCTGCCACCGGTATTTTAAATACCAGCAGGGTCACCCACGGTGAACAGGTTTCAGCGGAACTTCCAGACTAATACAGACTAGGAAAAAGGACCTGGTCACCCACTTCCAAAAAAATTGGCCATGAAAACCCTGTGAATAGCAGCAGAGCGCAAAAACACCAGGCAGGGTTCTGCTCTGCTGTCCACAAGGTCACTAGGAGTCACAATCCACTCCACGGCAGTAACAACAAAAATCCTAAGAGGACTTTTCTCATCTGCTCTAGTTCAACTTTAGATACATTCAAAAAACCAAAAGAATAATTCAGCTTCTAAATGGAACCTGAAGTATCCTCCCTCCTAATGTGGCAAAATGCCCAATTTTTTATTTCCATTATCATCTAATTCCCTCTTTTCTGCGGGGCATTGCCAGCTGGGGTGCACTGGCAAAGGAAACCAAAAATGCTCTTTTTCTTTCCATTTATTAAACAAGGTTCCAAAAATGCTGGGAAAATATTGACTAGAGTGGAAACTTCTGGAAGACAAACCCATTTCTCCACCACACTTTGTGCATAGTAGGAATTCAGTGACTTTTTTAACTTGCAAAAATCTTAAGTTACCAATCTCAGAAAGCAATTCTCTGGCTTAATAGCACACTGACGTGTCTTGAACCCACCTAATTAATAAATAACTTGTAAGACTTTAACTCTTAAAAACAAACAAACGACAGCAACAAAATCCCAGAGATTATCAAAAGGCAATTAAAGGAATGAAACGGAAAACTTGAAGAGAAAGGCTAAAGGAAATGAAATTTTTCCACCAAACTCTCTAAGACTTAACTTGGAGAAGAGAATCTTGCTTACCATGTTGCCAGCATCATCATATAGTGAGTCTTGATTACATATCTGTCCTGTTCTGGTCCTTCTACATGAATGGCTTGAGTTTTTCCTCCCTTGTGACCACCATATCTGCTACTATAAGCCAGGTGCTTATAGCAGAAATGCTATAAGCTATTTCTTTTCTCAGAGAAATGAGAATAAACTAAAACCTTTAGGTTACAGGGGAAGTGTCTACAAGTAAGGATTATATAATACTAACAAAAATTGTTAAAAGTACAGTCAAGTTTCCTTTATCTGAGGTAGTCAAGCAACGGAGACCTCTGGCTGATCAGGTGTCCAGTTAAACCTTACACAGTAACAAGATACCACAAATGTCCCAAGAATCAGAAAATAATATAATATGCTGTAACAAAAATTATATCTAATATAATCTAATCTGTGCTTTATCCAAGCTCTTTCAGGATCTTTCCTGGCCCTATGACCAGCATTCAGAATGTCGTTAGTCATTGCCCTTTACAGGTCAGAAGTCTAAGAGGAGAAGTGGCTAACTGCACCCCACCCACAAGTCATCGGGAGTGTTTGCTATTGTTGAATAAGTCCCTGATCTTAATGGCAACTTATTTATTTATTTGTCTCTTTCTTTTGTTCTTTGAAGATGACAGTTTAATGCCAATCCTGACTCCATAGTTAGTCACGAATTCAAGAAATACGGAGAGGTCAAGATGGCGGTGTAGGCAGACTCTGAACTCACCTCCTCCCGTGGACACAGCCAATTTACAACTACTCGTGGAAAAATTACCCCTGAGACAGAACTGAAAACTGCATAAGAGGAACTCCTGCAACAACGGACAATCCTAACTGAGGTAGAGGAGGCAGAGACTCCCTTCTGGAGAGGAAAAACACCACCTCCATAAGCCGCCAGCATCACGGCCACCCGGGAGCTGCCCACAGGTACGCAGCCTCCCTGGAGGCGTGGGGCCCTGAGCCGGGAGCGCCCCAGCTGTGGGCATTTTGTGGACCCAGCACAATCGAGACCAGCGGCATAATATCTGACTGTGCCTGCTACTAAAACATTGGGGAGTACCCCCAGAAAACCCGGTTCACAAAGAAACTAAAACCAGCTCTTAAAGGGCCCACGCGCAAACTCACTCATCTCAGAAAGCATCCTAAAATCACCAGAAAGAAAGGTGCACAGTGCTGTGGTGAAAAGAGACTCACCTAATAGGCCCTGAGTGCATCTCGGTGAGCGGTGAGACCTCTCCAGGGACTGGGACATTGGCGGCGGCCATTGTAGTGGCCTGGTGTGGGCGTGCTGACATAGACGGCATTGGAGTTCTCCCTGCGGCCTGCTAGCCCAGGGTCTGCCCCACCCACAGGAGCACAGATTTAATACAGCTCAGCCAGAGCAGGCAGCCCAACCTAGGGACTGGCCCCACCCAACAACAAGCCCTCAGGCAACTTGTGGGCCTGCGTAGATTAGTGACTGGATTTTCTGCAGCCTGGCAACTGAGCTGACTTTAGCGGGGCAGGGTGTGCACAAGGAGCGGGTGGAGAGTGTGGAGCAGTGGCGGAGTGTGTGGGGCTCCCGCCGTGGAGAGACTGGGTGCGCTTGGGGAGGTCAGGGCATGCACACGAGGCAGGACTGTGTTGACTGTGTGTGTGGACCTGTGGGCAACAGGGCTGCAGAAGACTTGTGCTTCTCAAAGACCCACATAGGGGGTTTGCCCCACCTTCCAAAGCCTGAAACAATTGGGTGCTCCTGTGCCTGAGGCCAGCCCCACCCAGCTGCAATCCTCAGAGAGCTGACAAGAGACCTAAAGGCTGGAGGCTTATAGCAATTGTAAGGCCCTGAGCCTAACAACCGGCCGTGCTGAGGGCCTACTCACTTAAAAGAAATACTGCAACACAAATGCGGTATTAGAACTTGCAGCCAACTGTGCTGGGGCTGCCCACACCTGATAAAGAGACTGAAGGGCCCACAACAACTACAAGCAGCTGAGCATTACAACAGCTGGCCAGGAGCATAACTGGGCCTCCCTGGGTGCCTACAGGGAGAGCAAACAGGCCACAACAGAAGGACACACGTAGCCCACAGAGGGGTCACCCCTGGAACATTGAGAACTGAGGGAAGCACACTGGAAACTTCCTAAGGCATCACTTACATAAGGTCACCTATCCAAGAGCAGGAGACGTAGCTGACCTACCTAATACGTAGACACAAGCACAGGGAAAAAGCCAAAATTAGGAGGCAAAAGAATACATTCCAAGTAAAGGAACACAACAAAACCACAGAAAAGGAACTAAGTGAAACAGAAATGAGCAACCTACATGACAGAGAGTTCAAACTAAGAGTGTTAAGGATGTCCATGGATCTGGGGAGAAGAATAGATGAACTCAGTGAGAATGTCAACAAAGAAATGGAAGATATAAAAAAGAACCAATCAGAAATGAAGAATACAATACTGGAAATGAAAAATTCATTAGAGGGACTCAAAAGCAGAGTAGAGGATACAGAAGAACGGATCTGTGAGCTAGAAGAAAGACTAGAAGAAATTACCCAAGGTAAACAGGTAAAAGAGAAAAGAATTCAAAAGAGTGAGGACAGTCTAAGGGACCTCTGGGACAACATCAAGCACACTAACATCCGTGTTATAGGTGTCCCGGAAGGAGTAGAACGAGACAAGGGGCAGAGAATCTATTTCAAGAAATAATAGATGAAAACTTCCCTAACCTAAGGAAGGAAACAAACATCCAGGTACAGGGAGCACAGAGAGCCCCAAACAAGATAAACCCAAAGAGGCCCACAACAAGACACATCATAATCAAAATGTCCAGAATTAAAGATAAAGAGAGAATCTAAAAAGCCGCAAGAGAAAGTCAAGTTACATACAAAGGAAACCCCATAAGGCTGTCAGCTGACTTCTCAGCAGAAACCTTGCAGGCTAGAAGAGAACGGCATGATATATTTAAAGTGCTAAAAGGAAAAAACTTACAGCCAAGAATACTCTACCCAGCAAGGTTATCATTCAAAATGGAAGGAGAGATCAAAAATATCCCAGAGAAGCAAAAATTAAAGGAGTTTGTCACCAAGAAACCAGTGCTAAAGAAATGTTAAAGGGACTGATTTAAGGGGAAAAGAGAAGACCACAAATAGGAAACATTATCTATTTCCATGATAAGAACGTAATGGATACAAATGCACAAAGAAGAGGTTAGATATGATATCAAAAACATAAAAGGAGGGAGGAGGGGAGTTAAAGAGTAGAACTTTCAGACAGAGGTCAAACTAAAGTGACCATCAATTCTGTATAGAAGAAAGGAACAGAGAAGGACTACTAAAACACTGAGAAAAAACAAAAAGTTAAAAAATGGCAGTAAGTACATACTTATCAATAGCTACTTTAAATGTCAATGGACTAAATGCTCCAATTAAAAGGCATAGGGTGGCTGACTGGATAAAAAAACAAGACCCATATATATGCTGCATACAAGAGACACACTTCAGACCTAAAGACACTCACAAACTGAAAGTGAAGGGATGGAAAAAGATACTTCACGCAAATGGCAATGAAAAGAAAGCTGGGGTAGCAGTACTCATATCAGACAAAATAGACTTTAAAACAAAAACTGTAAAAAGAGACAAAGAAGGGCATTACATAATGATCAAGGGAACAATCCAACAAGAGGATATAACACTTGTAAATATCTACGCACCCAATGTAGGTGCACCTAAATATATAAAGCAATTATTAACACACATAAAAACAGAAATAGACAGTAACACAATAATAGTAGGGGACTTTAACACTCCACTTACACCAACGGATAGATCATCCAAACAGAAGATCAATAAGGAAAGATTGGCCTTAAATGATACACTAGAACAGATGGACCTAGTAGTTATATACAGAGCATTCCATCCAAAAACCGAAGAATACACGTTCTTTTCAAATGCACGTGGAACATTCTCCAGGATTGATCACATAGTAGGCCACAAAATAAGTCTCCATAAATATAAGAAGATTGAAATAATACCAAGCATCTTTTCTAATCACAACGGTATGAAACTAGAAATCAACTATAGGAAGAAAATCAGAAAAGCTACAAATACGTGGAGATTAAACAAAATGCTACTGAACAACAACTGGGTCAACGAAGAAATCAAAGAAGAAATCAAAAAATACCTGGAGACGAATGAAAATGAAAATACGACATGCCAGAATTTATGGGATACAGCAAAAGCAGTTCTAAGAGGGAAGTTTATGGCGATACAGGCCTATCTCAACAAACAAGAAAAATCTCAAATAAACAACCTAACAATGCACCTAAAGGATCTGGAGGAAGAAGAGCAAACAAAGCCCAGGATCAGTAGAAGAAGGGAAATAATAAAAATCAGAGCAGAAATACATGAAATAGAGACCAAAAAAAAATAGAAAAAATTAATAAAACCAAGACCTGGTTCTTTGAAAAGATAAACAAAATTGACAAACCTTTAGCTAGACTCACCAAGAAAAAAAGAGAGAAGGCACAAATAAGTAAAATCAGAAATGAAAGAGGAGAGGTTACAACAGACACCTCAGAAATACAAAAGATTATAAGAGAATACTATGAAAAGCTATATGCCAACCAATTCGACAATCTGGAAGAAATGGATAAATTCTTAGAATCATACAACCTTCCAAAACTGGATCAAGAAGAAGTAGAGAATTTGAATAGACCAATCACCAGTAAGGAGATCGAAACAGTAATCACAAACCTCCCCAAAAATAAAAGTCCAGGACCAGACGGCTTCCCTGGTGAATTCTACCAAACATTCAAAGAAGACTTAATACCTATCCTTCTCAAACTCTTCCAACAAATTGAGGAGGGGGGGAAGCTCCCTAACTCATTCTACAAAGCTGACATTACCCTGATACCAAAACCAGACAAGGACAACACAAAAAAAGAAAATTACAGGCCAATATCACTGATGAACATCGATGCAAAAATCCTCAACAAAATACTAGCAAATCGCATACAACAATACATTAAAAAGATTATACACCATGATCAAGTGGGATTTATTCCAGGTATGCAGGGATGGTTTAACATTTGCAAATCAATCAATGTAATACACCACATTAATAAAATGAAGAATAAAAATCACATGATCATCTCAATAGATGCAGAGAAAGCATTTGACAAGATACAGCATCCATTTATGATAAAAACTCTGAATAAAATGGGTATAGAAGGAAGGTACCTCAACATAATAAAGACCATACATGAGAAACCCACAGCTAATATCATCCTCAATGGTGAAAAACTGAAAGCTATCCCTCTAAGAACAGGAACCAGACAAGGATGCCCACTGTCACCACTCCTATTTAACATAGTACTGGAAGTCCTAGCCAGAGCAATCAGGCAAGAGAAAGAAATAAAAGGGATCCAAATTGGAAAGGAAGAAGTGAAACTGCCACTATTTGCAGATGACATGATTTTATATATAGAAAATCCTAAAGAATCCACCCGAAAACTTTTAGAAGTAATAAACGAATATGGTAAAGTTGCAGGATACAAAATCAACATACAAAAATCAGTTGCATTTCTATACACTAACAATGAAGTAGCAGAAAGAGAAATTAAGAATGCCATCCCATTTACAATTGCAGCAAAAAGAATAAAATACCTAGGAATAAACTTAACCAAAGAGATGAAAGATCTCTACACCGAAAACTATAAAACATTTCTGAAAGAAATTGAAGAAGACACAAAGAAATGGAAAGATATTCTGTGCTCTTGGATTGGAAGAATTAACATAGTTAAGATGTCCATACTTCCTAAAGCCCTCTATAGATTCAATGCAATCCCTATCAAAGTTCCAACAACATTTTCCACAGAAATAGAACAAAGAATCCTAAAATTTATATGGAACAACAAAAGACCCCGAATAGCTAAAGGAATCCTGAGAAAAAAGAACAAAGCTGGAGGTATCACACTCCCTGATTTCAAAATATACTACAAAGCTATAGTAAACAAAACAGCATGGTACTGGCACAAAAACAGACACACAGATCAATGGAATAGGATCGAAAGCCCAGAAATAAACCCACACATCTATGGACAGCTAATCTTTGACAAAGGAGCCAAGAACATACAATGGAGAAAAGAAAGTCTCTTCAACAAATGGTGTTGGGGAAACTGGATAGCCAAATGCAAAAAAGTGAAAGTAGACCCTTACCTTACACCATACACAAAAATTAACTCCAAATGGATTAGAGATTTGAATGTAAGACCTGAAACTGTGATACTTCTAGAAGAAAACATAGGCAGTACGCTCTTTGACATCGGTCATAGCAACATATTTTCAAGCACCATGTCTGACCAGGCAAGAGAAACAATAGAAAAAATAAACAAATGGGACTACATCAAACTAAAAAGCTTCTGCACAGCAAAGGAAACCATCAACAAAACGAAAAGACAACCTAACAATTGGGAGAAGATATTTGTAAACCATACATCTGATAAGGGCTTAATCTCCAAAATATATAAAGAACTCATGCATCTCAACAACAAAAAAACTACCAACCCAATTAAAAAATGGGCAAAAGACCTGAACAGACATTTCCCCAAAGAAGATAAACACATGGCCAACAGACACATGAAAAGATGTTCAAAATCACTAACTATCAGGGAAATGCAAATCAAAACTACAATCACCTCATGCCCGTCAGAATGGCTATAATTAACAAGACAGGAAACAACATGTGTTGCAGAGGATGTGGAGAGAAGGGAACTCTCATACACTGCTGGTGGGAGTGCAAACTGATGCAGCCATTATGGAAAACAGTATGGAGATTCCTCAAAAAATCAAGGATAGAACTACCATATGATCCAGCTATTCCACTGTTGGGTATTTATCCAAAGAACGTGAAATCACCAATTTGTACAGGTACATGCACCCCTGTTTTCATTGCAGCGTTATTCACAATAGCCAAGACTTGGAAACAACCTAAGTGCCCATCAAGGGACGAATGGATAAAGAAGCTGTGGTATATATACACAATGGAATACTACTCAGCCATAAGAAACGATGAAATCCAGCCATTTGTGACAACATGGATGGACATTGAGGGTATAATGCAAAGTGAAATAAGTCAGAGGGAGAAGGTCAAATACCATATGATTTCCTTCATTAAGTAGTAGATAATAACAACAATAAACAAACACATAGGGACAGAGATTGGATTGGTGGTTACCAGAGGGGAAGGTGGGAGGGAGGAGGGTGAAAGGGATAAATGGGTATATGTGTGTGGTGATGGGTTGTAATTAGTATTTTGGTGGTAAACATGATGTAATCTATGCAGAAATAGAAGTATAATGATGTACACCTGAAAATTTTACAATGTTATAAACCAATGTTACTGCAATAAACAAAAATTAAAAAAAAAAAACAAACAATAAATAGTTGTTCTAGGGTCACTCAGAAAAAAAAAAAAAGAAATACGGATTTTTGTCTTGAGTCTGCCACTACCTTTGTGACCTTGAGCAGCAAATAATCTCTTTGTAAAATAAGGAGGCTTTCAAAATAACTGATGAAGTCCCTTTCAACAATGAGAATCCATAATGGTAAGAATAGTCATTCTTAGAAAGTTCTGTTTAAAAAATCATTAATGTAACAATGAAAAAGGAATTTTGCCTTTTTACACCTAGAGAGAGTGAAAATGAAAGACTGAGCACAGCTACTGCTCTGCTGTGGGAGAAGCTGTGAACTCAAGCCGTGGAGTATTTGACTCTCCTGAAACTTCTCTAAGGGGAAATTCAGTTGTGATATCTGATATGTGAGTTAGGCCCTCAGGATGGGCAAAGTCAGGCTGAGGGAGGGCTTCGGGAAGAGCCCAGGACCGGTAAGCACCATGTGACAGAACTGGGGGGATGGCCTGAGCGGAGCTAGCCCTGCCTGTCTGGACCCTGACTGACCCACGCATTCTGCCTCCAGGCTGTTCCTGCTCACAGTTCAGCATTTCTTAGTCACCGTCCCCATCCTGATATCTAACACTTAGACATGTTTTACCAAAGCTGCAATATTCTCACCCAAGCTCCCTTGGCTGTTTGACCTTCTAACTTACATTTCACCACCCCAACCATTTTCTACTTTCTTATACCAGGCCAGGGTTGACAGTTTTTACTAGTCACCCCCTGCCACTGGGCCCCAGACAGGAAAGAAGTTGTCTGTGGAACATATTTCTAGCCAATGTTTTAAACACTCTAAGTTAATTCATTCTTTCAACAAGCAATTATTAAGAGTCTATTGTGTGCCAGGCACTATAAATGAACAAGGAAATGGTAAGTAGGAAGAGGTGCTAAGATGGAAATGATACAGGGTGATACTACAGTAATGTTAAAGACTACTTTAGATTCGGTGGTCAGGAAAAGTCTCTTTGAGGTGAGGTTATTTAAGCTAAGTCTTTACTGAGAGGAAGGAGGCAGCCGTATAAAGAACTGGCGGGAGGGAGAGGGACATTCATAGCAAAGGGAACTGCTATGGCAAAGGCCTTAAGACAGAAATGAGCTTGGTGAATTGAGGAATAGAAAGAGCAAGGTGGTCAGAACCCAGGGAGCACGTTGGAGAGGAGACAGGGTGAAACTGGAGAGGTACGCTGAGGCAAGGAAGGGAGGTTGTGGTAGGCTGGAGTTAAGGCGACTGGGCTTTACTCCAAGGGTAGTGGAGGGTCTCAAGCAGTGAAGAGATGTGATTGATCTACATTTTGAAAGACGGTAGAGAGACAACAGTAGAACCCAGGAGGTCCATTACAAGCTCATTTCAATGGTCCAGGCCAGATGTAGTGGTAGCTTAGACTAGAGCAGTAACCATGGAGATAGGAAAAAGTGGATATGATTTGGAGGTAGAGGTGGCAGGACTAGATAATTGATTAGATATAGGCTGTAAGGGAAAGAGGAATCAAAGATAACCCCTAGGTTTTGAGCAACTGGGTGCATGGTCTTACCTGAGATGGGTAACTCTGTAAAAGCAGTGGTATGCTGGTAAATGTTTAATAATCAACTCTCAGGAGGAAAAATCCCTGATTTGTGTTTGATTTCAGGTTGTAAATACACCCACCCTTGCCTAATTCATTCTACAGATGTGACGTCAATGAATGAGGGATGGTCCCAAGTCCGCTTTCAGGACCTGGGAGAAGTGGGCTCCAGCACATCGTTATTAGCAACCAGTTTTGAAGAGGGAATAAAATCAAGAATTCTGTTGTGGTCTGGACTCAAGTTAAAACCCTATTAGATATCCAAAAGTCAAGAAATTAATTGTGTTTGTGTATGAGAACGAAGTTGTATTTGTTTCAATCAAGATACTTAGCCTGCATTATCTTAATTCCCTATAGAAATATCTCCACTTTTCTCTTTCTTCTCTCTCCTTTTTCTGTTCTTCTCCCCGTTTTATTTGTGTGTGTGTAAGTTTGTGTGTGTGTGTGTGTGTGTGTGTGTGCATGTGTGTGTATTAGTTTTCTATTGCTGCTGAGACAAATGACCACAAACTTAGTGGCTTAACACAAATTTATTATCTTTCAGTTGTGTAGGTCAGAAGTCTGACATAGGTCTCACAGGCTAAAATCAAGGTGTTGGCAGGACTGTGTTTCTTTCAGGAAGCTCTAGGGGAGAATCCATTCTCTTGCCTTTTCCAGTTTCTAGTGAATGCCTGCATTCCTTGGCTGCAGTCCTCTTCCTCCACCTTCAAAGCCACAGCAATCAATTGAATCCTTCTCACATTGTATCACTCTAACCTCCTCTTCTGCCTCCCTCTTCCACTTTTGAGAACATTTATGATTACATTGGGCCAACCAAGATAATCCAGAATAATCTCCCTATTCTAAAGTCAGATGATTAGCAACCTAATTCCATCTGCAACCTAATTCCCCTAATCTAACCTATTCACAAATTCCAGGGAATAGGATGTGGACATCTTTGGGTGGCCATTGGTCTGCCTACCACAATATGTGTGTATGTATGTATACACACACAGGGGCTAATATACATATGTTTATGTTTGCATCTCTGTACATATATGTCTATATATGTGTATAAGGGTAAATGTGGATCTCTACCCTCATATATTTCTATAAACATAAATTTACACATTTCTTCTGCTAGAATTTTGGTCCAGGAAGAATTCTTTTCTACAAGGACAACTGTATACTTCCTTTTTTCAGTTCAAAAAGACTGTAAAAACCATCATGTCACTCTTACCTTGTTTTCCAAGAAGCTCAAAGCTAAATTTAAATCTCAGATGTAATAACTTACTCATCCCAGATAATCACTATATTTATTTATACCCCCTACTTAACTTCACATCTGTATTTGAATGTCTGTTTATAATTGTACTGTATTATATTTATTTCATATTGGAAACCACCTCACATGCATTTTTTGGAAATAGAGTAAGTTAAAAATTATAAGCAATAACAGCTCTGAAGGAAATCCCAGGAAAGCAAAATGATAGCATTTCACATTCCTTAGCCCCATGTAGACTACGACATTAAAAAGCAAATCATGGAAAGCTAAAACCATACAGTAATAAGACTCCAAGTCCCTGAGAAGGGAAAGAACGTTCACACTAGCTTTCCATTTTCCACCGAGCTCTGAGGCATGCCAAGAAAATCAAAATGTGATAATCCTAGTCAGAGTATCCAAGAGAAAAAAGAAAGACAACTTTCCAGGAAGAAATGGAGCCTGAGTGGCTGGATGCTCTCACTACAGGGAAAGCTCTGAATTGCCACAAGCCTTGCCCTCCCTGAACATTCATCCTTTCTAATACTTCACCTCAGAAGCCATGGGCACTTTAAAAGGTTTTAGATGAGCCATTGAGCATGAAATACTTCCCACACATTAAAAGCCCCCACCCTCCTAGAGCAGGCCTCCCCTCCCCTCTGCTGCACATGCATGACCCTGTTCCTCTGCAGTGACCTAGACACCCATCCAGGCTGGTCACCAGGGCGGTGACCAGGGCGGTGCTGCAAATGTGTACAGGAGAAGAAACTCTGACTGCCACGCTCCCCACCGGAGACCAGCTCACCGCCTTGAAAATGTCTTCTTTTGAACATGGGAGGCAGAGCTGAGTTCAAGATCTGGCACCAAAATCTACCAGTATGTGGCCTTGGGCAAGTCATTTAGGTCTCAGAACCTCAGTCCCCTTGTCTCTAAAATAAGATTAACAATAGCGCTCACCTCACAGACTTGCTGTGACGATGAAATGCCACGATGTATGTGAACTCCCCAGCATACTGTCTGACATGCTAAGTGCCCCATAAACATTAGCTATGGTTATTGATGAAAATAACAAAAAGTAATAATGCCCATCTAGTATGCCAAAAACACACTGCGTTTGGGTAATTCAACAGGATCTGTTTGTGTGCGTTCTCAGAAACAAAGCTCTAGAAAGAAATTTGGTTCATGAAAACACTATAGCAAGCATTTACTCTGCAAACGACCTGCAATAATGATGGGTGTTAACATTCTGTACTGTCACTAGACTAAGAAATTTTTATAAATAACTTGGTAAAATCTTTACAACTATCCTATACCTATTCATTTTAAACCTGAAATTACTCATCTTATCATAAGTAAACTGAGACACAGAAAAGTTAAGTACTTACCCAAAGCCACACAGCTAGTGAGCCGCATCTTACCCTGGCCTGTTTGAGGCCAGAGCTGGGTGATATTAACTCGATGCTTTGCTCAGTTTATTGCAGCTCGGAGAGAAGTCGAGAATCCTACCAAATGCCAACCTTTTAAACATCCATTTATATAGTGGCCACAGGGTCTCCCCCCAGACCAGGCCTCCCCTCACTGAGGCCCATGCCCTTACCTTGCTTCTCACATTAGGGGCCAAGCCACCTGTTTGTTTTATAGCCTCTGCCGGATCTTCAGACCCAGACCCAGCTGGAAGGATCTTCCTCTGTACATTTTGTTCTCTTGATGCCCTGAGGTCAGCCATTGGCAGGAAGCCCAACTTCTGTATGGACAGGGCAGAATCTTTCCAGTTCCTTTCCATCATGGCACCATTTTTTGCTCTCCGTCTCCTCCCTCCTTCCTAGAAAGCAACAGTACTTTAATATTGGCTAAGAACTTCAAATCAGAAGGTAGGTAAACAATTTTAAAGCCTGACTCCAACATTTATTAAATGTGTGACCTTGGGTAAGTTAATGTGTAACACCCAGTTTCTCTACTTGTAGAACTGAGGTAATGATGGTATTTATCACATTGTTTTCTTGAAAATGTTAGGCAATTAAATGAAGATTAAATATACAGCTTTTAGCACAATACCTATCACAGAGTTAGTATTCGATATATGTAAGATATTGTTATAACACTCATCACAATTTAATATTTGATGTCTGCTTTGCTGACTGCCCGTGTCGTATTCACTGTAGTGTCCCTACTCCCCAACACAGGTGCCGAACCCCTGGTTGGGGTTAATGGACACGTTGATTGGAGGTCTGAGAGAACTGATCCGGAACGGACTCTGTCAGGCACATCACAGACTGCTTTCCCGCTCCCTCACACTCCCCAGGAGGTGAGCTCATGAATTCCCCTACGTGGAGATTCCTAACATTGGCCTCAAATGGAATACTTCAGGGAGAGCGAGAGATACAGAAATATTTTTTAGGAAGCTTTCTACATAAAGTGCTATATGAAACCTCTCCACTATGTTCTTTCAAAACACGTAAAGATCAACACTATTTGTCTTGGCTTCTAGAGTCAGACTGCTGTTTCTTTGACAGTGATGTGACACAAACCCTGGACCACATGGGACCCAGTGATATTCTGATTATGTAAGCATTTACAGAGCCTGCCTTCCAAGGAGCCTTCCCTTCCAAGGAGGTTTCAGTATACGCTTCCCTAGCCTTTTGGTATATTGTGGCTAATGAGTAACAACTCTAGTGGGAGAAAATAAACCAGAAAGATAGGAGGAGGTGAAGAGTAGAGGAAGAGCCAGGATGGACTGTTTGGAGAGTGAATTCTAGGGAATTTTGAGAAATTCCCTAGAATTGAGAAAGTATTATGGGAGGCTGAAGTAGCTGACACAGTAATGTTTGAGATATTGTGAGATGAATGGAGAACATATTTTAAGATAGTTTTCTATGTGTGGTAAATGAAATTCACCTTTAAAAACTCTTCACTGGCCTTTAATACACATTTAAACAGCTTTTCAAAGATTTTTGAATACCTAAGTGGTGTTTCTTCTGAACACGACACCTTGCTAAGACTGTCCAAAAGGGGTCCTGCTTTCTTGAGCTTTTGCACACACTTGGTCAAGGAACACCCATTACTATAAACTGGGCTATGTAGATAGGATAATTTCCCTTTTGTCAACACCCTTAGCCATATATATCTTCATATGGAGCCCTATGTATTGACTTTCTCCTTCAAAGCCATATTTAGTTATTTCAGCTGCATTAAAATGGCTACTTGAAGAAGCCAGCAGATCATCCAGCATGATTCTCCCAAAATCAATTCCTTGTTAAGGACAGATTTCCAGTGAAATTGCTTTGCATGCCTCCTTTCCTGTGTCCTGTTGAGTGAATAAGCAGGGGCTCGCCTCCCCCATGTCTACAGGACAGTAAGGAGAGTGAAGTTTGCAAGATGGGCTCTTCAGGCCTCAGTGCTCCTCGACTCTCCCAGCTACTATCAATGTGACCTGAGTAAAATCACAGAAACTCTCTGGCCTCCAAGTCTTCATTGTTTTTTTCTTTCATTTTGAAAAACTTGTATTAGGTTTTAAATAATAGATACATATTGTAAAAATTGGAAACAATGTGAAGTCACGTAAAGGGAAACTCTGTTCTTGCTCTACCTCCCCTCATCTAAGCTATTATTTACAGTGGCTACCTTTCTACACTTTTTTTCTGTACGAATATATGGATATGTAAAACAGTATATAATTTTTTCAAATAAAAAATATGTATTATGTTATATAGTATGCAATCTTCTTAAAAACTAGAAGAAACTATTCATCATATTCTACAACTTACTTTTTCATGTTTTCATATAGAAACAATAACAGAAATAGAATTTAGAAATAGAATTTTTGTGAGGCTTAAGTGACATAATGTGTGTGAAAACACTTTCACAATTACAAGATACTACTCAAAGCTATCAGATTACTGGTATAACTAAGAGTTCTTTTCTCGTGGTTTCCTCTTCCTGTGTTGTACTTGGGGTGGCCAGCTTCCCTACTTTCCCCTGGTTTCTTGAAAATAATCTTTTTCCTCAATTAGATACAACCTTTAAAAAAAATGTTTTAACATCTCTAAAATCATGATGTCTATTACAAACAATCGTATGTCCTAGTTTAATTTGGTAGCATTTTTTTCTTTCTTACCAGCACATAAAATAATGATGTGTCTTAGAGTGATGGCACCTGAAATTTGATGAAATATGCTATGTGTATAACTCTTCTTCTCTTATTCCATTTGACTACAAAATTATCACCTTAGCTAAGCAACTTTATTTCCCTATACATCAGCATCTTCATCCATTAAATGGCAATAATATTTAGAAGTGTTATTATGAACAAAGTAATTAGCACAGATCCTGGCTTATAACAGGCATTTATTAATTATAAAATTCATTCTTTCTTTTGCCTCTCTAAACTAAATTCAGAATCCTCAATATTTAAAACTCTGATCACATCACGGTGGGTCACATTCTCCATCCTTCGATCAATCTATACCACCTACCATTCCCCAAATCTACTCCATACTTCCCAGTCCTGTCCCCCCAAATAGTCATCTCTCAAAATTCCACCCCCTCCATGCCAGCACACATGGAATTTTTTCTGATATCCTTGGTGCAGGGTGATCTCTTCTGTCTTTGAGTCTCCATAGAACCCTATTTGTGTTAAGTCATACTTTCTTTTATCTTTATCTTATCCTCACTCCCTACCTGCTAGAAATTCCTTCAGAACAGATGAGTTCTTCTTCATCTGTGTACCCCACCCAGCAGCGCGCTGTCTTACATAAACTAAGTGTTCAACAAATAATTTTTACATTGAAACGAACCTTCAACATTAACGTCTGTGGTTATGAGGCATTGCTCCCAGGAATAGTAACATTTTTGATATTTCAAATCTTACATAGTTTCAACTAGAATTTTTATTAGTTTGGAAATATATTTAAAGATAGCTTTTAGGCAAATATTCTCTTAATTCCTTCAAATCCTTATTTTAGGAAAAAGATTTTTATACCCAGTTTATTTTATTTATTTTGAGGACAAATACATGAGTTTTTCCACAAGTAAAATGAGAAAAATTCAAATCAATTCACCGATTATAGTCAGGGCTTTGTCACTTCTCTGAAGACAAAGCTACTTGAATATTCTTGACTGTACATGAACATCTAATCTCATGCACACTGGAATAATGGCCACAAGGCTTGCCCTGTTTAAACTAAAGCTATGACTGTAACACCTAGAAGCTATATACATTTTCTAGCTATTAAAAGTAGAAATGTAGCCCATTAGCCTCCCGAATTCAATACCAATGCTTTTTAAGGGAAGGGTTCTTCTATTTATAAACACACGCATCTTGCTAAAATTGTACAGAGAAACAGAGACCTCCAGTGGCTGAATAACTTTACATAGAGAAATGAAAACCGTGAGCAGCATAAAGCAGATGGAAAAGACGCAACGGATTGTTCACCCAAGGGTTCTTGAGTCTGGCCTTTCAAATATTTGATTCTAGCACTTCATCAATTCCTGTCCAAATGTCTGAGGAGAATTGTATTCTCACCATCGCACTCAGAAAATCATTTCCGCTTCCAATAGACCTTGTTACTAGAAAGTTCACCTGATATTTATTTTAAATTATTTTTTATTAAACTATACTATATAAATTAATTTAAATTACTATATCTCCCAATTATTTTCTATGACATTTACTAGTTTCACTACTGATAAGCATTGATACTTATATAAAAAACAATTCTCAGTTGATCTTTGTTAGATCAAGTCCCTTTTCCCAAATCCCTGTGTAGTGGAGGTCTCATCTCTAAATACAGCTCTGAGGCCAAATGCACAGGGGACAAAATAAAAGAAGTTTGGTTAATGTACGATATTAGCTGAGAACACAGAATTACATGTTTGTGCATTTATACTTAAGACCAGGACACCTGAGGTAAAGGTGATCAGGACAGGGGTCATGTCTTTGAATTCACAGTGCCAGGCAAATGGCAGTCACTCAGTAAACATTCTGTCAGTGAATGACTGGAATAAAGTTACATCACTCATCTCCATCTTTCCCTAACATACCAAGAGGATAAGTCTGTAATCATATCCTCAGAGCAACAGAGAAATATGATTTTTATCAAGTGAAAAATTGCACCGTATAAATCTGAATTGCAGGTGATGTCAACTCAGTGGGCTACTTGGCACAGATGGAACTGTCAAAACATTAGAACAACCACTTCTTGTTCTGGTTCTGAAAAGGAAGAGAGAGATCGCACATTTTTAAATCCCTCTACTTGAAGGATGACAACCAAAACAAGATTGCTCTCCAGTTTTCCAAGGTTTTCCTCTTGGTTTTGTCATCTGATGGAAATGCTAAGAGCACTGAAGAAAGAAAAGGGGAGTCAGAGTGGTAGAAAGAAAGGGTGGGTGGAGACAAAAGAGACCAGGATAATTCATATTCTGCATCATCTATTTCTGGATGGAAATGAGTATTTGCCCAAATAACCAACCAATACAACAGACAGAATGGTCAGGTCTACTGTTGCAGTGATAGAAAAGAAGATTTTTTTAATGAAAAACCATCATAGGATTCAAATAACTCTCTAGTCATAAATGAGTTATGACTAGGGATTCAATCAAAATATGGTCTTTCCTAAAAGTATTTGATAGCTTTTAAAAATGGAAAATCATTTACACTATTATTTTCCTTCCTACTTCACTCTAAAGTTCTTTATAGCCATACAAATTTGCTGTTTACTCTTTTCTTGGATATTTTGAACTTAATAGAAATGTTTCTGTCTTGTTATGTGAGCCCAAAGCACCAGATTTGCAGACTTTGTAAATTGTGAATGAGAACTTGGTGTCACATTTCTGAAAGACAAGGGTAACCAACTGCTTTTTTCTTTCCTTTAATGTTCCATATACCATATACCCAAATTCTCTTGGCAATTTCTAGATCTTGATATTATAATGACTTAGATTGTGTATCTAAGACTTTTCCATTATGAGATGGAAATGAAATGAACATTTGGTTCATATGATTTGGATTAGAGAAAATGAAGAAAGACTGAAAAAGAAGATACATTTATAAAAAAATGTATACAAAACATCATCAATGAAGCAATTAACCTTCTATTCTAAAGCGTCTGAACAAAAATGCTCTGCCTGCTGACGTCACGAACACACGCTTTCCAGGGGGTTGGCACTTTCATGTGTGTGAAAGCACATGAAAACAGGGAATTAACATAGACTAGTGGATAAGGACCAGGAGAAGAAGAGATATGTTCATCTACCAGTTGTAATCTTGGACAAATTACTTAATCTCTCTGTGCTCAGCTATCAAATGGCAGAATAATGCTACACACTTCATTATGAAGATTAAATTAAAATAGTACATATAAAGAGCTTAGTATGATGCCTGCTCTAAAAAAAATTAATGTATAGTTATTATTTATTATTGAAGAAGTTGAAAATGAGGATTTCTACATTATTAAAACAGTTGTGTCTCTTAGGGCAAATTTTAAAGCAAGCTGCCTGGGTTAGGGCAAACTTAATATGCATTAAGAAGGATTCAGGTCAAAAAAGAAATCTTTCAAATGAAAAATCTAGAGGATTTGAAATCTGAAAGGACAAATACCACAGTTCAACAGCCTTTTCCCCATGCTGCCATTCTCATCTGTTGATCTCCTTCTTCTTTTCCCTCGGCTTCCAGTGAGAGACCATTATCTGGGTCTCTTCCCACAACTCAGATGATTTCTCTCTTCTTTCCTTCTTCAGCTTCTGAAATGTAGGTCTTTATGATCCACGTTTCATTCCATTTTCACTTCTCTTTCTTAACTGTCTCCCCCTTGAACAATTTATTCAATCCCCTGTCTTTAGTTAGCATTTCTATGAAGATGGTCTTCAAATCTGAAACCCAAGTCATGTTCTCTCTTCTAAGTTTCAATTCCTTATTCCCAGCTACCTCCTAAAGCTTTCTACGTGTCCCCTCTTCACTTCCCACTCAGCCCCTGTTCACCTACCCAGTTCCTCCTTTTGAGGTCTCCATTCCTACTAATAGCGTGGCCATCTTCCTAGGCATCAAGATTTACAATTTTGGCATCACCTCTCACTCTTTTTTCTCTTATTCTCCATACCCAAGTTTTAGCTAAATTCTATAAATTCTACCTCTGTGATATCTTTCTAAATAATTCTCTCATCTCATTTATCACTTCCTCTCTCTTAATTTAGTCCCTATCACCTGTTGTCTATGATATTGGAAAGGCCTTCTGTGAGTCTCTGCTCTCGGAGTCTCTCCCAGTCCTAATCCATTTTACAGCATATTCTTCCTCCTCACAGTTCTCATTAAGCTGTTTGCCTGCTCAGAAGTATTCTCTGGCCCTCCACGACCTACATCAGCCCCTTTTCCCTGGCATTCTCAGGTCTCTGTGATATGACCCGTATCCTACGTTTCCAAAATTATTTCCCACCTGCTCTTCTTAATGACTCCTTTACTCCAGTTCATTTGAATCACTTACTCATTCTGGTACAAACTGAAATTTCTATCATCACTGTTTGTTCATGCTTTCTTCTGCCTTGAATCTTTTCCTCTATCTCTAATGCGATTCTCACTTCCACCACTTATGCAAGCAATTTCTCACCTCCTTTGAATTTCTCAAACCATCCATAATATTTTTGCAACATTTTTCATTTTATATTTTCTAATCTAATCACTTGGGTCTTCTATATGAACTGCAAGTCAATAAGACCAAGAACTATAAATGATGTAATTTTATATCCACCATTATACTCAGCACAGGATTTTATATATACTACACAATCAGCATCTTCTTTTAATTGTCAAAATAGTTATGAAATGCCCTTCTTGACTTTGATCCTATAAGCATAAACTTAATTGCCAGTTCAGGACCTTATTCACCTAGACAAGAGTATAGCATCATTGGAATATTATGTGGTCTTTGCACAGTCTACTGAAAATTCCTTAAAAATAAGTAGAGAGACATTGCCACTAAAATGCAGTCAACAAAACCAGTGGCCACAAGCACAAACTGAGCAGCAAGATAACACAAGAGTCAAAGAAATCCCACAAGCATCTTTGCAAAAATAGTTTTCTTCACAGCTTTCAGCTCTAAATGCAGCTTTATTAATGTGTGGCATGGGCAAAAAGAATGTGACATATTTCTCCAAAATTTGTTGATTTAAGCTTTCTGTGACGCTGTTAGGTTTTAGCATCCTTAATTAAATTTATGTGCTGTATGTTGTCATTTCATTTCTGTTTAACCTCTGTTTAAGGAGGTTTTGTTCCAACTTCACATCGAAATCTAGCTGGATCACAAAGCAGAGTATAAAGAAGACTGTTCTTTCTCTGCCTTTCCAGCTGCACTTGCAGATTTGGAGTTCGAGGTCTATTTAAGAACTCCTAAATGGGGAAGTTAGAGTGCAGTCCTTCCTGGGCACCTCCCCAGGACCACAGAGCTGGACTCCCAGTTCCTGTGTTCTGATAAATCAGCTCACAAATTAGTCCAATCATCTCATCGTCATATTTGCAGATTTTATTCCTTCTTTGGAACTTACAGAGATTAAAAATAAGTTTTAGTTTCTTCCAACATAGTTTCCAAATTTACTGCTCTTCTTTTCTTCACATCTGACTGTAAACCAAGCCAAAGGCAGAGTACTCCCTCCCTGGTGATGTCCCCCATCATCCATCATGCCTTGCTGATGCAATCCAGTGCCATAAGCTGTCTTCAGGGAGCACGGGTGGCCAACAGACGTGAACCCGTGAGTGAATGGAAGAACTGTGTAAGACTGCATCTTGTGTAAGGAACGTGCAAGCCATGTGTGCCAGATCTCCTGAATGCTTTATGTGGGTGGTTTTAGTCTCCTCTTCAAGAAAAAGA
Organism: Ceratotherium simum simum; assembly: GCF_057802395.1. Lineage (NCBI taxonomy): Eukaryota > Metazoa > Chordata > Mammalia > Perissodactyla > Rhinocerotidae > Ceratotherium > Ceratotherium simum. Next base: position 874,917 of record NC_141918.1, on the reverse strand, counting down.
ATTCAGGTTCTGTTTTCACCTTTCCTTTTCTTTTTTTTTTTTTTTGTGCTTGTAAGTTTAATTTACATGTGCCTTTTAAGATCATGGTTAAAAGCCCCCCTAAAGGGCCAGACTTGTGGCTTGATGGTTAAGTTCCTGTGCTCTGCTTTGGCAGCCCGGGGTTCACCAGTTCAGATCCCAGGCACAGACCTATGCATCGTTTATCAGGCCATGCTGTGGCAGCGTCCCACATATAAAGTAGAGGAGGATGGGCACAGATGTTAGCCCAGGGCCAATCTTCCTCAGCAAAACAAAATGTCTCCCCAAAGGATCTGGTCTATACTAGGGAGAGAAATTACCCAGATAACTTGGTTAACCTCTTTTCTCCCAATGCACACACTTGTTTTGTCCTTAGCAAAGACCTAAGCAAGAGTCACAATAAGCTTCTGTTTGATTTACCTCAATAATTATTCAATTTCTTTTTTAACTTTCCTCGCCCTTAGCCCTAGCACATTTATACATTATTTATTTACACATTCCACTTTCAAATTTCATATTTCAATAATGAAAATTTAATGCTACTTATAAAGAGTATTTAATAATATAGGGTTTTATTTTCACATTTGGTATGTTTTAATTTTATTATTGTTGTAGAGTTTTTTATAATAGGCTGTTAGCTATGCAGCTGGAAGACATATCAGAGCTGTTTTTCCCCTTCGTGCAGGAAACAAGTGGCCAGATATCCTATGCAGGCATTCAAAAGGTGATCCAACCCATATGACCTCTATTAGTTTGGCAGATTTTTGTCACACTGAAGCTCACTCTTGGAAATAAGGAATAGGGGACTTTTGTTTATTTATTAAAGCAATCCCTCCTTTGTTACATAGAGCCCTGGGAAAGGGTAGGCCAATTTGAATAAGGAGCCAATGATTTTCTGGAATAGAAAGGACCACAGTCCCCTTCCCTGCCCCCAACTTCCTCTCCATAAACATCAAGGCAGATTTGGGTGGCCCCAAGAAGCAGTGATAGAAGAAGAGTAGAGGATGAAGGGACAACGAGTGAGGCCAGGGCTGCATGAGGGTGTCGTCTGCACTTCTGAGTCTCAAGGTGTGGCCATGGAAATGTACCTGGTGGACCTTCACCTACAGGAGCATAATAGATTGAGGCCCCAGTGGTTGCACTCTTCCCTGCATTTGTGCCAAGGCCACACCTCCCATGGGCTGCCTCCTGCCAATGACCTGTTTCTGCGAGATGCAGGACTTCTTTTTCAGCTGACTTGGGCTCAAGAAGTCCCCTAAAGTTTTGCCAAACCTTCCTAAGACCATACAGCAATCTAGGAGGCTTGAATCCAACCTTCTCTCCCTTTCTCCTTCACTTGGGATCAGACCAGCATCAAGTTCTGATGACTCTCCCAGCTCGGTCCCTATTTCCTTTCATACAGGTGTTTCTCGCTAATAAAATCCTTGCACGTTTAATTCCATCTTGGTGACTGCTTCTTGAGGGCCCCAAACTAACATACAAGGTACAAGCTTGAACCTGTCTTGATCTACCCCTCTTGAAGCTGTTGTGTCCCAAGAGCTTTTGATAGATTGAACCTTATGAAATTGCCAATATCCAACCATTTGTGACCTACAAAAATAACAGTCTCATGTGGCTCAACCTAATAGTAGTGCAGAATGTTGACCGAGCTGAAACATTGGAGGCTTAGCTTTCCAAGGCATAGCACTTCCTTGAGCTTGAAATAGGGCTCTGCACTCTCCTTCTTGGGAGGACTGGAGATGGGGGAGGTAGCCCAACTCTTGGGCTCAGGACAACTTTGCTGCTTCCTGTTGCCAATGTTTCCCTCAGGAGACAGCGTGGCTGCTCTTAATGAGCCTTATCAACTGGACCATTTCCTTTGGAGCCCAGCTCTTCATCACTGCTCACCTAAGAAGGTGTGCATCAAAACTGGTCTTGATTCTGCTCCCCTAGTGGAACCTTTGCCCTTGAAAATTCTTTGGCTCAGGAATTGATAGAAATTTGACCCTAAATGCATCAGTCAGTTTGTGGGGAACTCTTTAAAATCAAAGGTACCTTAGAAAGTGGGGGAGTCCAACTTTCCAGAACTAGGCGGGACATCATTCCAGAACTCAGGATAACTGCTGCTCAGGGACTCCTACCCCATCTGTTTCGAACACAGTGCACCAAGGCAGCTTCTACTCAGGAGGCAGGAACCCCTACAAGAGCAGCGTACTGAGCTAGGACTGAATCAGAGAACTTTCTTCTGCTTCTCAGACCACTGAAAAATAGACAGGGACCCATAGAAGTATAAAAGAGGATTAAAGGGACCTTGCAGGGGAATACACTGGACTTCTTACTTCTATTGGCAATGGTAGACCACTCTGGTCTGATTGGGACACGCAATTTGCCCCTCAAATTCAATATTCCAGGTGTACACAGTAAAAATGTTAATGATAAAAATTTACCTTTCAGGGCCAGCCCGGTGGCGTAGTGGTTAAGTTTGCGCATTCTGTCTCAGCAGCCTGGGGTTCACAGGTTCAGATCCCGGGCACGCACCGATGCACCACTTATCAAGCCATGTTGTGGCGGCATCCCCATAAAGTAGAGGAAGATGGGCATGGATGTTAGCCCAGGGCCAATCTTCCTCAGCAAAAAAGATGAAGATTGGCAACATATATTAGCTCAAGGCTAACCTTCTTCAAAAAAAAAAAATTACCATTCAATGGGCAAACTAATTTTCACAATGATTAAACCTAATTCAAATTGTAATTTAAAGTTTGAAGACTCTTTTGTCTCAAAAATCTTTATTTTTCTCTAAAACTGATTAACAAGATAAATTTTATTCTCAAATACTATGAGAAAAATGTTATTTTTTTCCCTAATAATTTCCTTTCTTTTATTATAGAAGAAAATTAACTCTACATGCAATTAAATTGGCAGCTTTAATATGGAAAATTGTCTCCACTTATTGAGTACTTACAGTATGCAAAAATAAAGTCAGGAATTATTGGGTACTTGAGTTCTGTCACTGACACTGACTCAAAGCTGTGGAATGGATAGAATAAAATCACCATTGTTTTTTGTATACCGTATTTTTTCTACACAATTTAAAAAGTTGATATCATAATATTTTATATTTTATTTTACATAGCTGTTTCTCTCATTTATCATAAACATTTCATCAACATCATAATTAACATTGTACAACTTTCCATTGTATGCATATTATAAATAATATGTTTAATCCTTCCCTGTTTTGGGACATTTAAATTGTTTCAACATGTTTGCCTCAATTAAACATATAGGATTGTGTGTGCATGTGTGTGTGTTTAGATTTATTCTTAAAAGTAGAGTTAGTGGATTAAGGATTATTAACATTTTTAGTTTCTTGATATGCATCTTCAAATTTATTTCACTTTTCCATCAGCAATACATGAATATTCCCATTGGAGACCTTGAATAATATTAAATAAAGATATGGAAGATCATAGGATATTCTTAGTTTAAGCATCTTTTCTGATGTGAAGTGAAACATGGTATCTCATTTAAATTTGCACTTCCATACTAATGATATTTAACATTTTTCACCAAATTTGTTGAATAATCTATATATGTACTCTTTAGTATAACTTCAGAGTTCTTATTTTTAAACGCTCAAAAGTCATCTCTGTAATCTTCCTGAAAGTTTTCTTCAATTACTTAAATGGACAGATTTTCAATAGGGCTTTTAACCATTCTGTATCACTCAACTCATTTGCCTCAGCATAAATGCTATGGTGGGTTTTGCGTTAATCTATGAACAGATATATTTATATAGCTCTGTGTGTGTGTGTGTGCGCGCGCGCGTGTGTGTGTATACATTTGTCATCGATGAACATCAGCAAGGTAATCTTCAATCTCTCAAACCATGAGAATAACTGACATACTGCAATCATAAGCTAACTCCTGATTCAATTTATTTTCTTTCTCAAATTAGTATTATTCTTGTTATTTCTCACATTTTCTGGTTTGCCCTAAGAGTTTCTTCCATCATTATTACCTACCATATGGTAAAAAAATCCCCAACATCTAAGAATTAATAGACCATTTGATTCAAGTTGGTTTCTTAATATTTTCTCCATGATGATATATGTCTTGGTGTAGAGAATTTGATACAGTATTTTTTTTAGATTAACTAACCCAATTCATTCTCTCAAGGTTGGTAGATTGAAGTTTAGTTGGAAAACTATAAATTAGTTTGAAAAAATAATTTGGCCAAAATTTCATCCCTTGTCTCCATCAAAACTTTGTCCTTTTGCTATTTCACTATATTTATGTAACATTTTTTAAGTTGTTAAAATTTTATTTGTTTTAAAGGCTCAATGGGATTCCTGGATGTGAAATCACTTTTTAAAAAATTTTTGATGATATGAACTAAAATGAATTAAAAACACATGGAATCAATGTTCTCTAAAATATATGTGTTTTTAAAGTTTGGAGAAAGGGGGTGAGAAGAAATGCTTCACAGAATGTTTGGGTTTTAATCCAAAATTTTTGAAAAATTGTTCCAGATGTTTGCTGAACCCCCTGGTGTCCCTAAGTTCTGTGCCCTAAATAAAGATAATTATAAACAGCAATAAACTGCGATTAAGGCAGCCTGTAGTGGATGCCATAGGAATCAGAATTAATTCTGAACTGAGTTAACCACAGACAATAGTGGATGTGGATGTGCTGTAAACACCACAGAGAACAGTATAGTTTTACAGTCTGCCTGCGTAAAGGAAACAGGAAAATAAAAACAGAACTCTTTCACACATGAAAGCTTGACAACATCCTGGCACTTCATCCTGGCCTTCAGAAGCTCTCATTATCTTGCCCAGTGGTTCTTAAGGCAGAATGATAAATCTCCCATCTAGGACATGACGTTTGTAAACTTGTGGGACATTTTTGGTTGTGACAATGACCGGGAAGAGCTACTGACTATTATTACCCAGCGGCCAAGGGTAATTGCAGGATTAATATCCTGCAATTCCCATAAAAAGAAGAATTGCTCACACAAGCAACTACCACATGCCACCAGTTCTATCATCCCTCACAAATCACAGCCATCTTACCTGTGTGTTTTTCTTCTACTGTTTCTCTACTTGTAATTTCTATTACCTCTCCTCTTCAATAAGAGAAGAAGTCTACCTCAAGTTTTTCCTCAAGGGCTGACCTCCAAGGCAAACTTTTATCTTTTCTTGAAGTCTTTTGATAACCTCATTATTTCATATTTATTTCCACGATTACATCTACCACAGGATAATTTGTGTACACAGAAGCTGATTGATTAACCAGTGCTGACACTTTTTATTAAGATGTTTATAGTCATGGAGACTCAGCCATAGCTGAACTTCCTTACTGGGCTTTATGGAGAGAATTTTTTCTTGTGTGTACATGCACACACATGTGTATGTACATCGATATGGAGATAAATATAGGTGCTGATTTGTTGTTACCGCCGTTGAGTCAATTCCAACTCCTAGCAACCCTGTGTACAGCAGAGAGGAACCCTGCCTGGTCTGTTTTTGCACATTCCTCTCACCTTCCGGCACTGTATCAGACAATGCTCTGCTGCTATCCGTAGGATTTTTGTGGCCAATTTTTTCAGAAGCGGGTGGCCAGGTCCTTCTTCCTCGTCTGTCTTAGTCTGGAAGCTCCACTGAAACGCATCTACCATGGGTGACCCTGCTGGTATTTGAGATACTGGTGGCAGAGCTTTCAGCAACACAGCAACACGCAGCTGCCACAGTGTGACAACTGACACTTGGGTGGTGTGGTTCCCTGACTGGGAAACAGACCAGGGCCATGGAGATGAGAGCACCACATCTTAACCACTAGACTACCAGGGCTGGCTATAGATGCAGATATAGACATATATATGAGATATATTTCTACAAACACACAAAACATTGTCTTCTCATTTAAAGATGACACTGTTTGGGTCCTTTGGCTGAAAGATTGGGTGAGAATTTAACCTGCTGGTTCTATTCCTTAGATAATCACTCATCTTTGATTCTTGCAGTTTTACCTCTTGCTGGTTGCACTATAACTCTAAGGAATCTTTAGAGGCTTAAATTGCAGCCAGAAAGAGTCAACTTGAAAAAATATAATCTAATGCTTTCGGGGGGAAACAATTCCCACAGACGTATATTAGAAGATATAAACTATACATCTGGACTGTGGTGATGCCTCAAGATGACTAAGGAGAGTTTCATCTTTCAAGCCAGAGAGAACCGTGTTCCGTGCTTCAGAATAGCCCTTCACTGGCTTCATGTAAGCAGAGTTAGGGGCTCAGATGGAAAACGAATAGCTTCTGCTTTAATGTAGGGTTGATATCACTTTGTGGTGATGTTTAATATAAGCAGCTTTTGCCTTACAAACATGTGACTTTTGAATGAATTTGTCCCCATCCCTGGAGGCTTCTTGCCCATCTGGACACCTGCCAAAGTGTCCCCTGGCTACTGCAGTGGCTGTCACCAAGAAGAGCCCACCTAATCCTTTGCAAGTTCACCCCCCCCCATAGCCCTATAGTGGACACAAGATTAAAAGCTCAAAAGATGCAAGGCTTAATCTCAGAATGCAAAGGGAGGAAATGTGCAGTCTATGGACAAGAGGAAGTTCTACCACTAACACCTTCTCCATACTCTGTGTGAAATAATTGACTATGGAAACTCTCTGGTGATATAACAACCTTTATTAACAAAAATACCAAAAATAATGCCAATGCTTTTTTCTGACTGTGAAAACAACACATTCATTATTTTAAAATAAGAAACACATACAGATAAAATAATTGGGAAATTACATCTAATTCAACTGCATAGAAATCACTACTTAATATTTTGGTCAACATTCATCCAGATTTTATATTTGTATATACGTGCACACACATATATTTGTATGTTCCAATATGGGATTTATAAAGCAGACATACTGTCTTTAATATTGTTACTAAATATATTACAGACATGTTTCCACACCAAACACAAATAAAGAAGATATAACTATATTGCTATTTTTTTAAAACTGCTTAGAATTGCACTGCATAAATGTATCCTGATTTATCGAGCCCTGTGTGTGACATTGACACTGTTCTCAGTATTTCGCATAAGTAACACCGGGATTAATATACTTATACACACATTTTGGGCATTTTTCTGATCATTTATTTCTAATGGATAGATTCTAGGAATGGAATTACCAAATCTTATTAGAGTAGAAAAATAATTTTAATTTACCTTGCCAAATTCTCCTCCTCCCCCAAAATACCATATTAATTTACTCTCCAACCAGAAACATCTTAAATTCTGGGTTTAAAACAGTTAATTAACATTCCTTTGGAATATAACCCACTCCCAATTTTGAAACTGCACGTGTGAATATTTTAGTTGTTTAAAGTTGTGATTTTTAAACTGTGTTTTGATTTGTTCTTTCAAGGACCAAGGACCTGGAGGAGGAAGCTGAGGGGAAGGGGTGCTCAGTTTTTCTTTTTAAAAATTTGAATTAAAACAGAGATTCAGCTTTTATGGATTTGTATAAGATTGCTTTTGAGAAAGATTTAATAAAAGAGATCAAAAATCTTTGGTTAAAAATATCTTTTCTCACAGTGCCTAGGGGAAAAAACAGTTGTTCTGTATCACTGTGTGCAAATAGCTCTCAAAAGAGGAACACTCCATCATGACCTTAGAGTGAAAGAAAAATTGCTCTGAAGGTGTCTGACTGTGCATTGGAACTGTCAGTCTTTAATGGGTTTTCATTTTTAGAGATAGTTGGAGATATTTAACTAAAGACAAAATTAGCAATTTAACCCATAATTAAATTGAATCAGGATATTTAAAAAACCATTTGGGCTTATACACTAAGCAAATGAGATTGTTTAGTAATTCTCATTTATGTAGTTTGGATAATATTAGCAAGATAATGGGAAATGTGAGATTCAATTGTTTTATTGCAAAGACATGAAAGAGTCTATGATGGTGAAGCATGTTCAAGTGTAACTTTTCACAGATGGAGACAAGGGTAAGACAAGGACAGATGCCTTTGCTTTCTCAGTATGCAGGGACAGGAAGGAGCAGGCTGAGCAGTGGATCCTGCGAGAATAGACAGGCAGGAAAAGCAAGTGCAAGTAAACACATAGGAACCCAGACTACAGGACATGAGGTCATTCCTTGAGGCCTGATAGAAACCAAGAGGCTCGAGGCGTTTGATGCAGCACCAGGAACTGGAACAAACCTCACAGCACCACTCCATCTGCCGTTTACATGGGACTCCAGTAGGGATGGTCTCAGAGAAGACTAGGCGGGCACTCCGGGATGTGTAGGGACACAGCTGGGGAGATCCACATTTTAGGGACCATAAGAAACCCTGCTTCCTGTTCAAGCTCTACTTACTGTTTGGAGCCATGAGGAATTTGTTTGGAAAAGAAAAAGAAGAAAGTAGTCCTATTGTTGGAGATGGAGGTACTGAATAGTTTTGTGGACTCTTGACTGTAAAAATGGCCCTAGAAATGATGTCTCATTTGCATTCTACAAGGGAACATTCAACACAGCGTAAAACATAATGTGACAATGCAACATAACACAACGTAGAACCAAAATTCCTATGTTTGCCAAATCGAGAATCTCACTAGTAAACCTGTTCAAAAACCAACAGAGACAAAATCATCATCCCCTACACAGACTTGGCTCCACAGTCTGGCAATTCCTTACCCTCTCTGGATCTTAATTTTCTCACCTATAAAATTAAGGCCTTGGACGTCTAAGGAATCTTCCAATTCCATAGTTGTCTAATTCTATAATTCTTAGAATTGTTCAAATAAAGTAAAATTAGAAAATTTTTTCCTTCACAGAATTACTTTAAGCCCATGAAAGGAAACGTGTTTCCTGTATGGCTTCTGGAACTAGAGTCAGTCCTAACTCCAGCCCCTCAGACTCAGCCAACCAGCTGCAGAAAGTGGCCCCGTTCCAAGGGGCTCTTTTCCTTCTAGCACAGGAGTGAGAATATTCAAGAGCATCTGGAAAGTCTGGTTAATGCGGGAGTCACTTCCCAGGGTTTCACGCTGCTTCCTCACAGCAGCTAATGAGGGCAACAGAATGAGCGCCCAGGATATTTCCCCCATCACATCCTGGCTTCACCTGAACGGTAAATGTTTGCTTCAGGACTGCAGTGGAAGATGACAGGTGGTGATACTCTTTACCACATACACATCTTTTAACAGCTAAAAAACAAATTAAATGCCTAAGCCTGATCCTTCCCTTATTCTTATATTATTCAAATATTCAGCAAATATTTGGTTAGCAGTTGACTTTTAAATATGCCAAATATCCAGTCTGCACCCATGTGTTTAGCAACGTGGGACATTTAGTCAAGTTAGTCTCTTATGATATTTGTGTAGACTACTGAAGAGAGTCATTTCCCTGAAGATTGAAAGCCATTGACTTACAAATGACTCAGTCATTGTGTAGCTGAAGGGAAGCAGAAAGCAAGACATTGGAGGGTTTGGGAAACACTTCTTACTGGTTTGAAAAGAAATTAGATCAACACTGCCCCAAAAGTGACATAAAGAAACTTTAAATCTATCCAGGAAAATGAAGGGAGGCCTAAGTTAGATCCAGAAAGTGCTACCTACTGACTTGCTCATTATTTCTGCAAAGCTGGCTATTAACACATATAATCATTTCCCAGCAAGGTTAGGAAGTAGGTGACATTTTAATAGAGCCCTTCTCTCTCATCCTTTCACTGGTTCTTTTTGTTTTCTCCATCACACTCTACGCGTGGCATACTTATGTCCTTCTCTCATTTATATAAAACATAAAAAAGGATTTTATCAACACATTCGCAGAGAGGTAGAAGTAATGAATGAGGCACCAGTGTTTCTCTGCTCCCTGTCTCTCAGTAGGAAACAAAATGATAACCAAAGGGGTGAAGGGCAAATGGCAGAATGGTAGGTGTCAGCCAGTCAAAAACAGAAAATCTGGGAAGAAGTGAACACCCTCAAGTGTCTGCAAATAATTCTTTAAGGAATTGCCTCTCTCTCCAAAGTGTAAATGTTCTTGTTCATGGTGTCAATAATGCTTCCTTTTTACCAGCCTACTAGAAAAATGGGTGACAGTAACAAAGCTAACTTTAAAAACTAAAAGTAATCATTTCACTGCTAATGTTCAAAAAGTTTTGACCACAGATCTTAAAGCAAAAATGTTAAAAGGAAAAAGAGAAATTTGATTTCCCCCACTATACCTACCAACCAGGGCTATTGGGAAAGCTACTGAGTTTAGTAAATTTCCTTAAACATCCAAAGTAATGATAAAATATGAAAAATGTAATGATAATTAAGTTACATTAGTCATCTATTTGACTCATACAAGAATTTACGTTCTCTCAAAAATTTTAATTGAATATAATGACCAAAAAGTTATTTTAGTACAAGAATTTTCAGAATGACTTTCAGGGAAACAATTGTCAAGTATCTCACTACTAAGCTGGTGTGCAGTCTGGTCTCCACAGAGCCACAAATAAACAATGTAAGTGAATGCAACTGCCAAGTCACATGTCAGAGTTTATTCTCCGAAGAAAATATTTAATTATATTGAACCGCCTTAAGGAGTTGCTTCAGTTTTTGCTATTTATAGTTTTCTTTGGGTCATTGTTCTTTATAATTATTCTTAAACCTCTTAAGGCGCACTTAATGATTTTTAGTGCGTTGAAGTTGGAGGAAAATAAAATAATAACTACTTAATAAAGAAACACAGAAAATACCAAATAGTATAATTTTCCTTCATGTGTTTTATCCAAGTGTTCTATCTTATTTTCATAACCATTTATACAAACTTTTACCCCTTGGTCAACGCTCCCACACCTGAATATATTCTTTTCAAGCAATGTTTTTATCGCTTACAATCTGTACAATAAGGTGGCTTATCTTGAAAGTATTTCACTTTGATTTTCCTTTTTAAAAGAGTTATAAAAAGTTGCTAACTTAATTTTCATAAATTGATAGTGTTGTCTCATTGACTCCCATCATTATACCAGAGATGCTTTCCCACGGGGCGAGGGAAAGAGCCTTAGACCCAAAACATCTAAAATATTTTGATCAAGAAACATATTTAAGAATGTGGCAAACCATTATTATTTTATAGGAAAATGAAATAATTTTTCTCAGCTAATAATGTTTTAATTCCATAGTGTACAGCAATTCACTTCAATACTGGAACTTTTAATGATTGACGAGGATGTCTGGAAAAGAAAGGCTTTGTTTAAACAAAATAGAGGAAACTTTAGGGTTAAAAAAATCTTCTTATACAACTTCCAACACTTGTCTTTTTCTACATTCTGGCATCCTTCCATTCAGCTTTACTACAGATGGTGCAGCCATAGGGAAAATGCAAGGTTTTGGTTTTGCATTTGCAGGAGAAATGGACTCACGTTAAACTTGCTGCCTCTTCTGCTACATTACCCAAAGTGGTCTTATCTTGACCCTAGAGTAAATTTTTAAGCCCATAAGATGGAGAAAAAAACTAGATTTTTAAAAATGTAATAGAGTGGAATAGAAAGAAAATTAATAGAGAGGAAGATGGAACCAGCTCGGGATAGAAATGAGGACCAACTCCTAACTAACACATCTGACACATAACTAAACAACTACCAGAAGATTGCTAAAACAATATGGTGACCCCACCAGAAGCTATTTTAAGTGTACATATTGAATCCTTTAATGTATAAATCACAACCCAGATTGTAATTTTAACTACTAAAAATGCATATTTAACACATGAAGAAATTCACTTACGAATTAACTGAATTTGATCTATACTGGTCATGATTGTTCTAATTATTTTTCATTTCCAAAAGCAATTCTAAATCAGCACAAATTCTAGATAAATTAGCTCATTGATTAAAAACAAAGATAGGTGAGGTGCTGTAGCAGACATTACACTCTTCCCTGAGTGCTGGTTTCCTTCTGCTTCTGCAGTTGTGCTTCCTGCCCAGTGTACATGCCATGTGACCAGCTCTGGAGAACGCACAGTTCGTAAAAATAGCTCTCCAGCTTTTCCCGCCTGTAAAGATGAACCTCCATCGGTAGGGGTTCCAGAGTGACTAAAACAAGTCTCCCTCCCTCAACCTGCATTGGACCTGGAGCATGAGCAAGAAATAACCCTTTGTAATTTTAAGCTGCTGAGATTGGGGTGCTGTTTCTTACTACATTATCATTTGACCTCTACCGACTAATACAGAAAAATACAATTAGGTAAGAAAATTTGCTCTGTAGCATATCAATGCCTCCCTCCTAAAATGTGGTAGTAGTATAATGTTAACAGTAATTGTTGTTGTTTTGCTATTGTCATCTGCTAAGACTAATTCTCTGTTAAAACTAATTGGTACTCTCTACGTAAAGATTTTGTGACAGAATATTCAAGAATCAATAATTATTTTTAATAATAATTTATTTGCATATAGTAGACACTCAATAAATATGTAATAAGTGAATTTAAGAAGTTGTCTAACTAAAGAACAGCAATATTTATTTCGGCAAATATGCCCAGGTTCATGGGTGTACTGAGTCTTTAATTATAGCATGTACAGAGTATAACTTGTATTCAAATTGATTTAATCTCCAGGAAAATCGATAATACATTTGTATTTTAGCTACAATAATTAATGCAGATGTGAATTATTCTCTGCAACAAAGAATCAATTTTGGAAGTGGACTACCCTGGTCCAAATCCTAATTTTACCACTTACCTGGTGCATGGCCTTGGGCATTATCTAACCAGACTGAATCTTGACTGTCTCTTTCACGACATACGCATCTCAGAATTTTATGTATTGAACTCATTGCCTGACATATAATATAGTTAATGCTCTTAATAATAATTAATTATTAATAATATTAGTTAGATCCTGTTTCATGTGTCAAAAGTAGAATTTGGCTTGGGTTTATAATTTATAAAATAATTATGTGAATCTTTATAATTATATTCACAATTGCCATGGCCTATTTATCATTACGACCAATGAAATGCTCTCTAAATGCAGACAGTAAGCAAAACTGATTATTTTTATAATAAGAAATTCATTTTTTTATTTTAATAAAATAATCTAGCGTCTGTAGTTACAGAATTGTCAATAAGCAAATCTCTTCATGTATGAATTCATCTACCAGAGAAAAAATATGGTCCTATTTAACAAGGGAACAAAAGATGTAATAAAAAAAACCATATTTTCAAATACACTAAAAGACTACTTGGATACAATGTAGTTCCTACAAAACAGAATTTTGATGACATAGCCAAATGAGTCCAAAACATGTGAACTAAATTTCCATTAAAAAATTACATATGGCTTAAAAATAAATAAATAAGGGGAGAAATGCTCAGTACAATGAACTTGGACTTTATTAAATGTCAAATATTTTGAAATAATTTGTAACATTTGTAAACTTAGAAGATCATGTGTTGGTTAGATAATATTTTCTTGGTGTTCACGTACGTATTTCAATTTCATTTTTCATTTCTCAATCTCAGTAATTCCCACTTGGTTTAAACCTTATGCCTTACACAATATAATTTTATAAATTTTTAGTTCACTAATGTTTTCAAATCTGGTTTTACAGTGATGAAAAGAAATTTAAAACTCCGTTTTTTTTTCCCCATTTCAGTAGCTAAAAGTGAGAAAACCCATTGTAATAGAAAGTGCTGTTAAAATAAAACTAAATGACAACAAACAGAAAGAATTCTTTGGCTTGCAAAGAGTTTTGACTGGATGAGAGAATCCAGCTGCAAGCCTAGAATCATGGCTGATTTTACTGCATCATGATGTTTCTTAGAGTTAACCCAAGCTTTACAATATGCGCATCCCCCACCCTCTGCCCCCAATAGTCTTACAGTAGTTGGCCAATTCTCAAAACATGAAGAGTTTTAGCCACATAACACTGATTTCCAGAACCTGAACAGCTAGTGCCATGCTGAAACTGATCAACTAGGAAAATATTGGGCAGGACATCCATACATGCCTTAATTTAAAATAGATTTTTGAAGTTATCTTAATCTGTACAGGGTTAAGTTTCGGTTATGATTCGGAGTCTCCAGTTGGTTCTGAGAGGATAAGCTCATTTATAATGATTCATGCCATCAATATATAGAAGAGATTAGTATATTGCATGAACAGCTATGATGACAATTGCTATTTCTTGGCTCAGAGATGGATATCAACCTCCCACCAGGGAACATAACAGGATGCTGAGTGAGATATTTCTTATTTTCCTGGAAGCAAGATCCAGACCCTTAGCTAAGGACAATACGTGCTGGCTACCCCGTCTTACAGGCTCTGCAAGGCTATGATCTCCCATAAGGATTACGAAGAGAGACTAATTCAGAAATATGGCTTTACAGTGAACCCCTACTGCCCACCCACACTCATCACGAAACATAAGAAGACAACTGAGAAGTAATGAAGGTCAGCTTGGCAGAGTTCGTGAGGAGGCAAGAAGCATGTATCTTTGGAGACCATTCCTTCTGCCTTGTGACTGAGGGAAGCCAAGTATATCCCTTGTCCAAATCCAAAGAAAAGAACTCAGATGTAAAGACAGGAGCCACATTCGAATGCTTGGCCAGAAGTCTTGCCAAACAAGGGAAAGACAACATGAAAAGACAAAATGGTAGAGGAATGGGGACATCTCAAGTTTCTGTTTCCAAAGAGATATGCTCAAGGGATCCCCATATGCTCACAAGTCTGAACACTGGCCTAGAAAGGTAGGTGAGATTAAAGGATACAGTCCTGTAGGGACCACTGTGGTGTATGGGGCAAAGAAGGACACACATGTTGCCGTCAGCAGGGGGTAATCCAGAAGCTGTGAACAAATCTCACGTGGCATCACCAGTGCCTAAGGGTTGTGCTCAGAGGTACACATTAGAACCACGACCCATCCAAGCCAAGCCCCTGGGCAATAAATTCAACAGCAGCTAACCTAGGGGAAGACCCAGCCTCAAGTCCGACGACATTTGCCTTTCCTCTGTCCCTCCTCAGCTGTCTTCCTTACTAGCCCCAGCCAAGCCTACACTGGGTTCAGGAAGAGAAGATCTTTTAAGCAAATAATCTATCAGAGTTCTTATATAAAGAGATGTGAGTAGTAGACACCAGAATGGGAGCATTCTAATAATGTACTAAATGTGACTGAGAAGTTACAGAACCTGGCTTAAGCTATTTTAAGAGTTTGTAGTTGGTGGGAAATGTGTATGGGGAGGAAAGGGGCTGTTATTAGGAGAAAAAGTAGAGGTGTCTCTGTTTATACCTAAATGAATTAGGCTTCTCAAAAAAGTTAAATGCTAACGGATTTGTCTTCATTTTTATGATTAACAAATTGGAAAATAAACTAATCCAGGAACACTCAAATTTTAGGGTACATTAAAATCCCCTGGGTCTGTTATTTAAATTGCAGTCTCCCAAGCTCCACCCCACACCCAGAGATCCAATTAATCGAATCTCTGGCAAGACCCCAGAATGTGCACTTTTAACATTATCCAATGCTATAAATTTCCCTTTAAGCACTGATTTCACTGCATCCCACAAATTCTGATAAGTTGTATTTTCAATTTTCATTTAGTTCAAAATATTTTTTTAATTTCTTTTGAGATTTTCTTTTTTGACACGTTATTTAGAAGTGCATTGTTTAATCTGCAACTATTTTGGGATTTTCCAGCTATCTTTCTGTTATTGATTTCTAGTTTAATTCCATCATGGTCTGAGAACACATGTTGTATGCTTTCTATTCTTTTAAATTTGTTAAGGCATGTTTTATGGCCCAGAATGTGATCTGTCTTGATGAATGTTCCATGTGAGCTTGAGAAGAATGTGTAATCTGCTGTTGTTGGATAAAGTAGTCTATAGATGTCAATTATCTCCAGTTGATTGATGGTGTTGTTGAGTTCAACGATGTCCTTACTAATTTTCTGCCTGCTGGATCTATCCATTTCTGATAGAGGGGGATGGAAGTCTCCAACTATGACTGTGAATAGTGGATTCATCTATTTCTCCTTGCAGTCCTATAAGTTTTTGCCTCACGTAGTTTGATGCTCTGTTAGGTGCATACACACTAAGGATTGTTACATCTTCCTGGAGAATTGACCCCTTTATCATTACGTAATGCCCTCTTATCCCTGGTAATTTTCCTTGCTCTGCAACACAACTTGATTTGGAGGCACTAGTTCAGAGAACACACTTGGAAAAACACTGGCTGTATTAGTTTTCTGTGGTTGCTATAACAAATTACCACAAACTTAAAGCAATACAAATTTATTATCTTACAGTCCAACGTGTGTTCCACTGGACTAAAATCAAGGTGTCTCCAAGGTTGCATTCCTTTCTGGAAGCTCTAAGGGTGAAGCCATGCCTTTGCCTTTTACAGCTTCTACTCACAGCTGAGAAAGGACCCAAGTGATTAGATTGGGCCCACCCGGATAATTCCAAATAGTCTCCCCCTCTCAAATTCCTGAATTTAATCACATCTGCAGAGTTCTTTTGCCACATTAGGTAATGTATTCACAGGCTTTAGGAATTAGGATGTGAACCTCTTTGAGGAAAGCCATTATTTTGCCCACCACACTGACCTAATCATATTTGCTCTCTGACTTAAAGGAACATTTTCAAAAGTATGTTGATAACCCTTACCAATTTTCAATATGTGACAGCAGAGAAATAGCTCCAATTTCTCACCCAGGAATTGCATTTTAACACGGTAGTAGGATACATACTCAAAAAAACATTAGCTTTCATGACTGTTTCCATTACCTGCCAAGCACAGGGAGCATAAACTGAGATGGACAAATTCCTGTGCTCAAGGAGCTCACAGTCTGATAGGACAGACAGAGGATGGCAACAAGGCAGCTTGCTAAGTACTGTGTAAAGGCAGATACAAGATACCCTAGAAGCACAGCAAAAAGACACCAAACTCAGTGGAAGCAGTGGTTAGGGATGGCTTCCCAGACACCCAAGCCACGTCCCAGGAAATGAGCCAAAGAATGAAGGAAAGGAGTTTTCATATATGGGAACAGAATATGCAAAAACAAAGAGATGTGAAAGCAGGCTGCATTTAGGATGCTGCAAATGGGGACAGTGCTATAGGGCAAGGAGCACCTTCAAAGTGGAGATGGAGGCTTGAAAGAACTTCATAAAAAGGAAAAAACAATTTGAGAGTGCCAGGCCAACTGCTACTAACACCAATAAGAGATCAGCCAAGGAGTTCCCAGATAAACTCCATTTTGTTTTTTTTCTGACTAAGACTTCAGTTTCTAGACATTAAATGTGTGCACATGTGAGTGTTTGTGTGTGAATGTGCAGAGCAAGAAACAGCTGTGGGGGAAGGACTTTGTTTTCTGAAGCTTTGGGAACCATCTGTTGAGAAATAGCCTGAACTGAATTCATAATATCTATACTTTTTCTTCCCAGGACATATTAATATATTTGATGAAACATGGAAAGAAAGTCAATAGACATAAAAAAATAGAAAAAATTTTACGTTATTACTCAGTTAATAAAATGCATCATACATTGAATAAGGTGTTAAAATTGAATTTTGCCTTTTCTCAACTTCTGTGGAAGATCCAAAACTGTGAATGAAGGATGTTAAAGGCCCATATATTCTAGAAAAAGGGGCCAGACCATCTATGCAGAATTTGCTGTTAATTACACTTCCCAGTCCATCCCACCCCAAATGTAAATCCTCTTAGTTGAACACCTACATCAGGAATACACAGGGACAGTCCTAACTATTGAGATAGAGTTTGGTAGTACTAACTTTCTGTTTTTGTTGCTGTTTTTTTTTTTTTTTTTCAGGGAAAGATTCGCCCTGAGCTAATATCTGTTGCCAATCTTCCTCTTTTCTTTTTTCTCCCCAAAGCCCTGGTGCATGGTTGTATATCCTAGCTGTAAGTCCTTCTAGTTCTTCTATGTGAGCCATTGCCACAGCATGGCAACTGACAGATGGGTGGTGTGGTTCCATGACCGGGAAACGAACCCTGGCTGCGGAAGATGTGAGAGTGCCAAACTTTAACCACTAGGCCATCAGGGCTGGCTCAGTACTAACTTTCTTAAAAGAAGAGTGGTCAGTGTGTTGTTGTCCTTTCCTTCTTCCTCTTATTTTCCCCTTTCCACAAGCCAAGTGAGGAAGTGGATTAAAGAATCACCCAAAAAATTTGATCTGTGACCTCAGGGGATTAGGAGTCACAGAGACCAGCATGTGACACACTCCTGAAAAGTCTAATGAGAAACTAGCTGGAGAAAATTGGCTCTCCTTGAAAGGGACACTGTTCAAGAGAACCAGCTGGAAGTGTAAGGTGACCCCAAAGAGGAGTCCTTGAGGGGTGGAGCACCAGAAACCAGAAGCTAAGGGATGAATTGTAAGCTGCCAGAAAAAGGAGGCATGCACGCCCTGTCAGGGAGCTGCTGGCAAGAGACCCCAGCAGCGAAAGCCTCCACAGGTAAGGGAGTCAGCATTTAGAGCCCTGACACAGCAGAGACCCCGACATCAGGTCACAGCTGCACCCGTCCAGTAGGCCCTTCAGCCCGTTGCCTCACCTATTCCTGCAGCTCAGCCCTGGATGAGCCACAGACCACCAGGAATCAGAGCAGGAGAAGAACTTCATGGGAAGATAATGAGGAAGATACTAGGGAGACTTCTGCTTCTGACCAAGATGTGGTAACAGGGGTTGAATTTAGCCTCCCATCTGAAACAACTAAATACCTGGATAAAATATACCAAAAAAATGGTTTTCAGACATTGGACTGCACAAAACAGTAATCCCTGAGAGGAGGGTAAGGCGGCACCTCATGATGCCCTGTCTTGCTGACTGGAGAGAGTTTCCAGGCCACAGTGCAGGGAGGGAGAACCCAGGCAGAGTCCAGCAGGTTCACAAAGATGAGAAGACAAAGAGGGGCATCTGTGAGGTCTGGGCACTGGAATCCAGGAGCAGAGTGCTGGAGAGGAGAGCCACACAGATGTCTTCCGGTCCTCAGACGAGTGCTGCTCAGCGTGTGTGTGAGGAAACTCCCCACAGACGGGGAAGTTACCCTCCCAAAGGAGCAGGGGAAGCACCCCAGGGCTCCCACGACGTCTACAGTGGTTTGTGCTACCACCAGCCAGAGTGAGAACACGGCAACTCACACAGCATTGAGCGCCACCTCAGAAGTGGGGCAAAATTGGCCTGAGAACAAAGGCTGTGCTGGTTCTGCCTAACAAGTCTTTACAAACAAGCCTCAGAAGGATCAAAGTGCTTCCAAGTAACAACTCTTCCAATTCGAAATTTGTTCAGAGACAAAAAGTTGCCCCCAAATTTCCAGGCAACTGGTTTTCTTGCCCTCCTAAGTAGCTGACCTGCATACCAGGCCACAGGGTCCCTTAGGGTGCATACGTTATTTGCCTTCATTTGGATTATTTCAAGATAGATGAGGAATTACGCTGCATCTATATTATCCATCATAGAACTGCTTGCTTTTCCAGGTTTAAGAATTGTGAGAACAATTTGACCTCTGTAATCAAATAAAAGCTTCTCTTCTTTAATTTATAATAAGAAAAAGGAGTAGAGTTCAAAGCTGGCTAGAGCTGATGCGGTCACACGGCTCGTCTTTCCCTTCCTCTTTCCTGTAGCTTTGTGCCTCCCAAGGCCACAGGAATGCAGAGACTATAAAAAGGGTAGAGAAGCGTAACTGAGTGCTCGAGGGAGGACACAGACTCTTAGTTCTTGTAACTTTCATTTGTATACAATTTCAAATTTACAGAAAAGTTGCAGGAATACTTCAAAGACTGCTACACATCTGTTATGGACTGAACTGTGTCCCTGGTATTCATGTATTGAAGCCTTAACCTCCAATGTGACTGTGTTTGGATGTAGGGCCTTGAAGGAGGTAATCAGGTTAAATGAGGTCATAAGAGTGGAATCATTATCCAATGGGACTGATGTCCTTACAAGAAGAGGAAGAGACAAGATTTCTCTCTCTGTGTGCACTCGCAGAAGAAAGGCATGTGAGGACACAGCGAGCAGGCAGCTGTCCATCAGCCGGGATGAGAGGCCTCGCCAGACACCACCCTGACGGCACCTTGATCTTAGACTTCCAGCCTCCAGAAGTAAGGGAGCATAAATGTCTGTTGTTTAAGCCACCCAGTGTGTGGTATTTTGTTACTGCAGCTCAAGAAACCTAACACAACGTCCTTCAACCAGATTCAGCAAGTATTTACATTTGCTTTATTATTTATGTTTCAATTAAAAGTAAGTTATACACATCACTGTGTCCCTTTACCTCTAAATACTTCCCTAAGTATTTTCTAAAAACAAGGACATTCTCTCACATAACATTATCATTCTCTGACATTATGTTATCAAAATCAGGAAATTTAATAGGAATACACTAATCCATAATCCATGTTTGAATTTCATTAATTGTTCCAATAATAAGCTTAATAGCTATTTTTTTTCCATCTAGGATCTAATCCAGGGTCACATTTACATCTAGTTGGTGTGTCTCTTTAGTTACTTTTAATCTGAAATAATTTCTTAAACTTTCTTTCTCTTTCTTTTTTTTTTTGGTGAGGAAGATCAGCCCTGAGCTAACATCCATGACAATCCTCCTCTTTTTGCTGAGGAAGACTGGCCTTTGGCTAACATCCATGCCCATCTTCCTCCACTCTAGATGGGACGCCGCCACAGCATGGCTTGATGAGCAGCGCATCGGTGCGGGCAGGGGGTCCAAACCCGCGGCGCCAGCCACTGAGCGCATGCACTTAACCGCGACGCCATGGGGCCGGCCCCTTCTTTCTCTTTCTTGACCTTGACATTTTTTACGAATACAGACAAGTTAAATTTTAGAATGATGTGCTACAATTTGAGTTCAGAGCATGTTTCCTGATAATTAGATTTAGTGATGTGTTTTGGCAGGAAAAGCACAAAAGTGACATTGGTCCTCTTCAGTGACTCATTCAGGAGCAAAGGATGTCAGTTTGTACCATTATTGGAGATGTTAATTTTCATCACTAAGGTAAAGTGATGTGCCCTGCAAAGTTACTATTTTTCCCTTTGTAATTAGTAAATAATTTGGCGGTGTCTTATTCTAGTACTTGTATGTCTCCTTGTTTACATGTAGATCCCTGATCCATTTGTAAGTTATTCTTGTGTATGATGTGAGGTATGGATCTAATTAGCTTTTCCATATGATTATCCATTTGCCCCACGACCATTTATTTAAAAGTTTATTTTTTTCCTCAGTAATTTGAAATATCACCTTTGTCATATCACCTTTGAAATACACTCAATTTTCATATGTTCTTGGGTCTTTACCTGGACTTCCTATTCTATTCACAGATCTGACTGTCTATCCATGTGCCAGTACCATGCTGTTTTAACTAGAGAGCTTTATAGTATTTCTTAATATCTTGGGGGGGAGGGGTTTCATAACTTTTCTTTTTCATCCTTCTTGCATGTACATTTTTCAATGTGAACTTTAGTATTAACTTATATACCTCCATAAAAAATGTTGTTAGTATTTTTGAGCTTGTGTTAAACTTATTAGTTAACTAGGAAAAATTGCCATCCTTATGATCTTGAACAATCCTATAGAAGAAAAAGGGATGTCTTTTCATTTGTTCTAGTTTGTGTTTTTAAGAACTATTTCAAAATCATCTTCATAAAGTTTTTATTCATCTCTTGTTAAACTTCTTAGCATTTTGTTTCTGTGGTTGGTACTATAAATGGATTTTTTCTCTACCATTATATCCTCTAATTGGTTGCTATTAGGTTTATAAAGGCTATTTCCTTTGGATGTTAATTTTATATCCTTCTAGCTTACTGAATTATTTCATTATTTGTGTTCAAAACGATTGACTCTCTGGGTTTTCTAGGTATGCTATCATATCATCTACAAACACTTTTACCTCTTCTTCACCTAATCTTATGTCTGTAATTGATTTCTCTTGTTTAATTACATTAAAGGCTAAAACCTCGTGTATAATAAATAGTAGTCAAAATAGTGGACATCTTTGCTTTGTTCCTGATCACTTAGATATGCTCTAGCATTAAGTAAGATGCTGGCTTTAGAACTATATACTTTTTATCATGCTAAAGAAGTATTCCTAGAATTCCTCTTAAAACGTTTTTATTCAAAATGAGTCTCGAATTTTGTTAAAGTCTCTTTCAGCATCTATGGAGATACGTCCAATGATTTTTCTCCTTAAATTTAGTAACAAAGACTCTTTTATCATGTTAAGATATAAGAGCTACGCTAGCAGGAGATTAATCTTCCCAATAAGCAATGTATGACCTACGGCCTCTGCTCTGGGCCACACCAGCACAGTGAGATTTTATTTCCACCACCCCCGGATCCAAATCTCCCACCCACCATCAACCAGAGAGAGGAGCAAGAGAATTAGAAAATGGATGACTAATGGTGTCAGAAACTGACGCAAAAGGGAAAAAGATTGGGTGGCAGGTGAAGGAGAAAGAGAAAAAAGATAAAAGGACCTAGGGCCGGCCTGGTGGCTTCGCAGTTAAGTGTGTGCGCTCGGGTACTGGCAACCAGGGTTCAGATCCGGGCGCGCACTGACGCACCTCTTCTCCGGCCATGCTGAGGCTGCGTCCCACATACAGCAACTAGAAGGATGTGCAACTATGACATACAACTATCTGCTGGGGCTTTGCGGAAAAAAAAAAAGGAGGAGGATTGGCAATAAATGTTAGCTCAGGGCCGGTCTTCCTCAGCAAAAAGAGGAGGATTAGCATGGATGTTAGCTCAGGGCTGATCTTCCTCACAAAAAAACAAAAGGACCAAGTGACAGTGGGGAAAGCAATAAAGGATGCAAAGAAAATGACCCGGGGATAAACTCTCTGCCAGCTGAGGACATGGATCCAGGCAGGAGCTCCAAGAGTTCAAAAATGAGATTCTGCCTATAACTGGCACAGGGATGAATCATCTAGAACAGGGGTGGGCAAACTTTTCTATAAAGGGACAGATAGTAAATATTTTAGGCTTTGCAAGTCATATACTGTCCCTTTCTCTGATTATTATTATATTTATGCTCCTCTTCCTCCTCCTCCTCTTTTTCCTTCTTTTTCCACAACTCTTTAAAATGCAACCATTCTTAGCGCAAGGACCATAGAAGAACAGGCCATAGGCTTACTTGTGTAAGCGGCATTCCCAAATCACAAAACACTGCAGACTTGGGCCTGAAGTGAAGAACTGCTTCCCCTGACCCCTTTGGACACCACCTTGGTGCATCGTGTCTGCCGAGAGAGGGGTTGTCACCGTTTGTCACCTGATCACCATTAGACACCTGGCTTTCTACAGGGAGGAACATGAGAAGGTGAGGATGCCCTCCCAGAGCACCTACTACTTTACTTATGAGACTGTTTATCGTTACTGACTATCCTCTATTCCAAGAAAAAGAACAAAGGCCTTGGGGTACACTAGTGGAGACAATATGCAAAAGAGAGGGCAATTTTAACAAGAAGTTTTATCTCTGAGCTCCTATTTCCAGGAATAACATGTAAATTAGAGTGGAAGTAGAATTATGAAAAAAAACTATCTGTTACCTTGAGGTTCAATGATGGTTTTATAACTATGTATCTGTCATTGCGGTGTATTGAAGGCAAACACTCTAGCAGCATCTGGACCATGAGGATGAGAGCCACACTAGTAACAGCAGACCCAAGGAGCTGAAAAGAGCCTGGGTTTCAGAATTCAAAACATGCTGAAGCTATGATAGCAGCGTGGCCAGTCCACTGCCTCTGGACTTGATTTTCTTGAGTTCAAGACAACATTATTTGTAATCTATGACACACACAGTTGACACTACCCCTGACTAATACAATTCTCAGAAGCTAGAATACTCAGCCAAAGAGCAAGGTGTATCCCTTCAATCCTACAAAAGTACTTTTGGAGGTGTAAACACCTTTGTTAACAAGTATTCCTGAGTACTAACTAATTTGCTTTAAATTTTTAGTAAGTTTTTCTAAAGAGTTTTTGAATGTTATTATTGTATTTGTAGAATGTTATAGGAGCACAGTGAGCTAGGAAGTCAAGAAACCTGGGCTTTCATCCCACTCAGCCCCTTAGTAGCCATGTGAACTTGAGCAGTCTGTGTCTTCTATAATTGAAGCAGGTACACTAAGCTGTCTGGCTTTGAAATGAATGGTTGTGATTATCTCCTTTGATATCACAAGAGACTTGGAAGCAGTAGGCTGTGTATTGAGGGTAAAGTACAGAACACCCAAACAGAAATGAGTGTGTTAAAACAACATTCTTGAAGAGATACCATTTAACCCCAATCTGAATATATACTTGTTACTACAATGGTCAACTGGGTTCATGGAGTCCAGGACTTTATGAAAACGGCAAAAAAAAGGGATTAAAATGCAGCTGGACCCACTCTATAGAAAGTGAACTGGATTCATTGTATTATTGAGTAGTTTATTCTTGATTATGAGCAACACCTACAAAGAGTATACAGTAAATGCTGGTACCCACTTCCAAACTCCCCTCTCCGAGGAAGCAGAGGGAGCTCCTCATCAGTGTAGGAAGGGTGTGGTTTCTGTTATGGACCAACTTATTGAACTGCTCCTCCAGGTTTGCTTTGTTCTCATCCTATGTAGCCTGCACGAATCAGGTCTTTTCTTTGCTGCTGTGATTACTATTTGCACCAAGTCTTTAGTGTGCCTCTGCAAATTCTTAACCTTCACTTTAAAGCTTGTATTTATTTATTTTTCCCCCAAAGCCCCAGTAGATAGTTGTCTGTCATAGCTGCACATCCTTCTAGTTGCTGTATGTGGGACGCGGCCTCAGCATGGCCGAAGGAGCGGTGCCTCGGTGCGCACCCGGGATCCGAACCCGGGCCCCCGGCAGTGGAGCGCACGCACTCAACCGCCAAGCCACGGGGCCGGCCCTTAACCTTCACTTTAAATACAAAGTCTTTATCAAGTAATTGTTTCCTTGAGTGTAGTCTACATCATGCTAGACATTGCTTCTCTTTGTGAACTACAAATAGAGTCTGTATATCTCTGCCTCTCTCTCTTTCTCCCCCCATGCTCTTTACCTCTGCATCTGTGACCACTAGCACACCAGTGGTCTTTGCCACAATCGTTGAGTTTCAATAATAGAAAGAATTATAAAGTCCACTTTTTTGGGTGTGAGTAATTAGTTACTGATAGTGATGTAAACTAAAATCGAATTCACTTCATTGCCTATCACTACAACACTTTTTGTGTAAATACAGGGATCAGTTCCCCAGGAGCAGCGGCACAAAGGTATTATTGAATAACTGCTTCATGGTCAATATCATATGGACCCTATCAGTACCGGACAACCAGGAATCATTTAACTTTATTTGTATCCTACGTCAAATCCTCACCATTGCCTCTTCCCCCACCCAGATATCCAAATGAGTCCTGTTCTCTTCTTAGTCTCAGTAGCAGAAGACTCATTGTAGCAGAAGAAAGGAGGGAAGTCAAGCCACTTGTGTCCCATGCCTGCTGCCTTTTTCCTCTGATTTCCCTAAGTACATAAATTTCTTCCTAGTCTTATAATATGAAGGAGTCAAAATTGATAATGTTGCAAGCATTTTCCACCCTGTGGAACTCAAAATTGAATCACGATGGCCGAAGTTTTTTCTCCTGAATCACACTTGTAATTCATTCTAAGTCTCACTACGCAATAAGAAAAAGATTAATCATCTCATTTTTTTTTAAAAGGCAACTGATGTAATCATTTGAAGTGTGTCCTGGATATGCAAAAAAAAAAAACAAAAACAGATGTGTATGATCTTTCAGGATAAATAAATGTCAAGAAAATTCCTCTATAGTATTTGATAGCTATGGGAATTTCTAAAGCACAGAATGTACTTTACCACTCTTAATCCAACATGTATGCTGAACTATCACCATTTGCCAACTGAAGTGTAGTTATTTACATTTGATGAGTTCCAACAATGCATTGTTTAATCCTGCAATTTTCTAGATACCGTATAGATTGTAAAATTAGACGTTGTCTCTACTTCACAGGATGTAATCCAGGTTTCTTTTAATTTTTGCAAAGATAGAAGTATAAATCTCAATAAGAGTAAAATAAAATTAAACTGAGTAATTTTGTAATGTTATATATATATCTTAGTTTCTTATCTAGCCTGCTAAACCTGACATCTTGTAGAAAAAAGTTTTACCTAAAAGATAGAAAAAATTAAAGTAAAATTTTTTTCATTTGTACTATAGAATTCTCCTCTCCGTTAGGTAGCCTATAGGATAACTAACTTGGATATGCAGTGCAAGTGTCTTGACTGCATGTAAGAGACTGCAGATATTGCATAAAGTCTTGCATGCAGCATCTCCAGTTGCCTGAACATTTAAAATATTTATTGCCTAAAACTACCTGAAAACAAAGTAAAATCTTACATATTCGAATTTCAGTTAGTTACAAAATTAATAGAGTATTATCATAGATACCATACCTGTATTGCTATTGGAATATTCCTCAAATGAAATTAATCCTAAAACTATATTTAATTTAATATTTTCTAATGATTCTAATGGCAATTTGGAGTCCTAAAAATGCTTCCATGTCAGTATTAGGAACATTGATGATCATCGTGTAGTCCCCTAGAGGACATTGTGGAGCTGTTAACATTTATCTTCAGTGTTAACTTAGATCTCTGACAAGTAGGAATTGATCACACCACCACAGAAAGAGGAACAGTTTACTCTGATTAAGCATTGAAACATAATTGTTTGTTCTGTTTCTACCTAGAGTGTAGAAACATGAAAAGAGTGCCATTCATCACCTGAATGAGAGAGAACCATATAAACTACAAAATCCATTTTCTCAAACCCATCAGAGAGCTGGCATTGTGGGACAATCAAGCAACCTAAAGTCTCAGGAGGGGGAGCCCGGCCAAGAAGAGGTTGGAACAAGGATGGTCTCACCTGTGGCAGAACATGGGAGGAAGCTGAGGTTTCCATTCAAGTGGGTAAAAAGAGATTAGCCAACTTGCAGTTAGAAGATGAATAAGTTCTGGGATCTCACGCACAGCATTGTGATTATAGTTAACAGTACTGTGCTATATACTTGACAATTGCTAAGACGGTAGATTTTAAATGTTCTTGCCACCAAAAGAAAAAAAAATGGTAATTATGTGGCATGTGGGAGGTGTTAGCTAACACTACAGAGGTAATCATATTACAATATATGTGTATAAATCAACACATTGTACACCTTAAACTTTCACAATGTTATATGTCAATTATGTCTCAATAAAAGTGGAAAAAAAATTTAAACCTAAAATGAACAAAAAAAAAAGAAATCAGCCAACATAGTGTGAGCTATCATGAGAGCAGAGGGAGCCACAAATACAAGGGAGTTCCCACACACTTGCAGGATTGTTTTGACAGATGTTCAATTGATACTCACAAGAAATACTGGAGGCAGGGCAGGAGACTAGTGAAAGACTCACTCCCTCTGTGGGATAGGATGGAGGAGAGAATCAGCCACTCCTGCTGGAGGGCATGAAGCCCTGCTCCTCTGCTTGGACCTTTCTCTCAAAAGGCTTAAGCTTCTGGGGAGAGGCAGTTAACACTGTCACCTGCAGCAGAACAGACCCACTGTTTTCTGAAAGGATAGAAGAAAATACCTCTATCCCTGGAGGAGAGGCAGGAAACAGTCCTGAGCCCAGGATCCTGCACCAGAACTACTAGAGGTCACCTCCACTGGGCTAGGGCAAGAGAATCTCCTTCACAACACCTGCCACAGGTACAGGCAGGAAATTAGCTGCTTGTCATGAGAAGGAAGAACATAGAAAATTCCACCCCAGAGGCCCAGGCACAAGTGGCTTACCTAAGCCTTAGACTGGGCCAGAACAATAGAGGACCCTCCTGCCCTGCTCCCCACCAGTCTAGGAAACACTGAGTAACAAGCCTCAGCAGTCTACCCCCGGGGGAGGGGCAGGACCGTGGAGAAAAGCCCATCCACGGTGCAGGCAGAGAAGGACAGCTGAAAGCTGAAGGCTGAAGGCCAACATTGAGGTAAACCTCAGGCACCCAGATCTTCACCGAAGCACAAGGCATCATTAGAGAAATTTGAAGACTGTGGCATGCTGAAGATAACCATGGCAACCACAAAACCCAAACCCAGTTTCTCTACATGAACTCCTAAAATGAAATTAAATTAGAAACCTGTAACATATGTATGGAAGATCCCTGTGTACATAAAATTCAAATAACAAATCTCTAAACAACCCATGAGTCAAAAAGAGGATTATAAGGAAAACTAGAGAGTACTTTGTGTTGAATGAAAGTAAAAATACAACATATAAAAATTTGTGAGATGCTGCTAAAACAGTGCAGCTAAAAAAGAGGAAAAGTCACAAATCAATATCTAAGCTTCCACCTGAAAAAACTTTTTTAAAGAACAAATTTAACCTATAGCAAGTTTAAGTAAGGAAATAATAATGATAAGAGTGGATATCAATGAAATTGAGAATTGAAAAACTATAAAGAAAATCAATGAAACCAAAAGTGGTTTCTTGAAAAGATCAATAGAATTTATACACATCTCACCAGACTGACCAAGTTAAAAAGAAGGAAAACAAATAACAATTATGAATGAAAGAGGACACATCACTACAAACCCCATAAACATTGAAAAGATAATAAGGAATATTACAAAAAATTCTATGCCTATAAACTTAACAACTTACATGAAATGGACAAATTCCTTCAAAGACACAAAGTGCCAAAGCTCACTCCAAAAGAACTCTATGGCCTAGTTCGTCCTCTATCTACTAAAGAATTGGAATCATACACAAAAATCTCCAAACAAAGAAAATCCCAGGCCCAGATACTTTCATTGACAAATGCTACCAAATATTTAAGAAAGAAATGCAATTACTTTTAAAATCTCTTCCAGATTACAGAAAAGGAGGACCTATTTCTTGACTCACTTTATGAGGCTAACATTACCCTCACAACACCACCAGACAAGATTTTACAATCAAAGAAAACTACAGATGACTATCTCTCGTGAACATAGACACAAAGATTCTCAACAAAATACTAGCAAATCAAATCCAGCAATATTTTAAAAACAAACAATCAAATAAACTTCATGATCAAGTGAAGTTTATCTAGGGATTGCAAGACTGGTTTAACCTTCAAAAAAATCGAATCAGTCAAAACAATTCACCATATCAACAGGCTAAAGAAGAAAAATCTTTTGGTCATCTCAATTGTTACAGAAAAGGCATTTGACAAAATCCAACATATTTTCCTGATTAAAAAAAACTCTCAGCAAACTAGGAACAGAGGGAAACTTCTTTAACATGAGAAAGAGCATCTACAAAAATATTTACTTAATAAGCAACTTCATACTTAATGGTGAAAGACAAAGCTTTCTCCCTCAGATCAGGAGCAAGGTAAGGATATCTATTCTCTCCAATTATATTCAGCTTCACACTAGAGGCACTAGCCACTGCAAATAAGGCAAGAAAAAAAAATAAAAGTCTAATAAACTGGAAAGGAAGAAATAAAACCACCTCTATTCATAGGCTACATGATTATTGTCTCAGTCTGTTCAGGCTGCAATAACAAAATACCACAGACTGGGTGGCTGATAAACAACAGAACCTTGTTTCACAGCTCCGGAGGCTGGAACTCCAAGGCCAGGGTACTGGCCGCCCAGGTTAGAGCATCTTTTGGGTCCAAGACTTCCCAATGCGTCCTCACTGGGTGGAAAGGGTTACAGACCTCTCTGGAGCCTCTGGAGCAACCCCTTTCGTGAGGGCTCCACCTTCATGATTTAAGTGTCTCCCAAAAGCCCCACCTCCTAAAACCATCACCTTTGGGGGTTAGGATTTCAACATATGAATGTTGGGGGGACACAACCGTTCAAACCTTAGCAATTACCCGAAGAATCTCCAAAAGCTACTAAAAGTAATAAGTGAGTTTAGGAAGTTTACAGGATATGAAGCCAGTATACAAAAATTCAACTGTATTTCTACATACTAGGAAAGCATAATTGGAAATTAAACTCTTAAAAAAGTTTCATTTATAATAGCACCAAAAAGCATGAAATATTTAGGTATAAACCTAACAAAATAAGTGCAAGTTCTATATGCTGAAAACTACAAAACTTTATAAATTAAAGAAGACTTAAATGAATGGAGTGACATACTGGGTTCATGGTTTGAATGACTCATATTGTAAGATGTCAGTTCTCCCTAAACTGATCTATAGATTCAATGTAATTCCAATCAAATCCCAGCAGAATATTTTATACAAATTACAAACTGATTTTACAATGTATATGGAAACGCAAATAGGTATAAGAAAGACCTATATATAGTCAATTGATTATTTACATAGGTGCAAAGGCAATTCAATGGAGCAGGAAAAGTCTTTTCAACAAATGGTACTTGAAAAATTGAATATCCACATGCAAAAAAAAAAAACCTTTTGACTCACATTTCACATCTTATACAAAAATTAACTCAAAGCGGATCATAGACTTAAGTGTAAAACAAAATTATAAAACTATAGGAGAAAAATTTTGTGACATCAGGCAAAGATTCCTTAGATACAACACCAAAAGCATGATCCATAAAGAAAAGTTGATGAATTGGACTACATCCAAATTAAAAATATCTGCTCTAGGGGCCAGCCCAATGGAGTAGTGGTTAAGTTCATACACTCTGCTTCAGCGGCCCAGAGTTCGCAGGTTCAGATCTCAGGTGCGGACCTACACACCGCTCATCAAGCCATTCTGTGGCCTTGTCCCACATACAAAACAGAGGAAGATTGGCATAGAAGTTAGCTCAGGGCCAGTCTTCCTCACCAAAAAAAAAAAAAAAAAGAGAGAGAAATCTGCTCTGCAAAAGACACTCTTTAAAGAATGAAAACTATAGGGACAGAAAACAGACCAATGCTTGCCAAGAGGTGAGAGTAGGGGAAAAGACTGGCTACAAGGAGCCTGAAGGAACTTTTAGGGTGTTGGAAATGTTCTATGCATTGATTATGGTGGTGGATACATGGCTGTATGCATTTGTCAAAAGTCATAGAACTATACACCTAAGAAGAGTGAATTCTACTGTATATAAATCATACCTCAATAAACGACATATATATATAAAATGTTAATATATTTTACTACCCTTGTGTTTTCTTGAGATGAATCTAGAAAAGTACTTTTCTTCTCTCCAAGAAAATCAACAAGAACAGCATGGTTTTGGCAAAGTTTTGACAAGTGGACCAATGGAACAGAATAGGGAGTCACGAAAAGACCCACATATGTGTGGAAACATGACTAATGATAAGGGTGGCACTGTAGAGCAGTCCATAAAGCCTTTTTTTATGAATGGTATAGCAGCAGTCTGATACCCACATGGAAAAAAGTGAAACTTAACTCCTACCTCACACCATACACAATAATCAATTCAGAAGAATTATGCACCTAAATGTGAAAAATAACAATAAAGTTTCTAGGAGATTATTTTTATGAACTTTAAGTCAGTAATTATTTCCTAAACAGGACATAAAGTGTAGTAATCATGAAGGAAATATTGATTAATTGGGCAATATTAAAATTAGTAAATTTTGTTTATCAAAAGAGACCATAAAGAAATTGTAAAAGCAAGACACAGACTGGTAGAAAACCCTCACCACACATAGAATCAACAAACAGCTTGTATCCATAATATACAAAAAGTTATTTTCAATTAATAAGACAGGTCTAATAGAAAAATGGGCAAGAGATTTCAAAGGTGTTTCACAAAGAAGACATCCAAGTGTCCAATAAACACAAAAAGGGTGTTCAAGCTCACTAATCATTAAAGAAATGCAGGTTAAAACCACAGTGAGACACCATTTCAGATCTACAACAATGGCTAAAATTGTCAAAGTGAATGAAAATATCATGTTTTCTAAGATGTGAAACCTGAGGAGAGCCTGGATGCAGGTGCAACGATCCCCAAAAGAGATGCAAGTTAAGGAGCGACTGGTCTAAACAGGCAACAGCAGTGGAGATGGAAGAAAAGGAATGTGCGTGAGAGAACATGCAAAAGAATTGCCAGAAATTGTTAACTGATGAGACGCAAGACGAAAGGAGAAATGAACGAGACAATAATGTTTCATGCAAACAAGGGAAGCTTAACCACCACATACTTCAAAGAATTTTTGTCTTCTTTCATTGTAGAAAAACACCATGAATTACTGTCAATACTTTGTTGGATCTTTTTTCACACCTAGAAGTATCTGTGTTGCACATGTTAGACCCCATGCCAAGATGGTGCACATTAGAAACTCTGCATCCCCATATTTACCTAGAAAGAATAAAATTATATGTTGTATGTTTTTATCTCTATTTCCTCTTATAGCATTTTCCCATATGTATGCAAATACTAATATCATTATCTTGTAAATCTTTCAATTTTGTCACAAAAAAAATTCATCTTCTACAAAGTTCTTTAATTAAGAAGACCAATAAATCACAGTCTTGAATGTCTCAGCCTTGTAGTACTTGTCTCTGTTGGACTGAAATCAATTTCCCAAGACATTATCAAGCCTAGTCAGAGAGCTTATTAGAGTCCATTCATTTAAATATTTCAAGGCTAAATTAAGATGCATCTTATTTATTTTACAGTAAGCTCTGTTTAGCTGTTTATCATTTAAAATTCCCATGCCACCAAACTTCCAAACATGAGACCCAGCTGCTTTGTGTCTTAAGTGAGTGGTCACTGGTCAGTGGTCATGTTTTGGACCCAAGAAGTTGAGTATGAGTCAGCTTAGTCTGCCCTGGGCAAAATTTGGCAGACAGCACATCTTCTGTTATTTTGTTTTATTCTGATTTGTTTCGTTTTGAGGAATCCCCCATGTAAGAAATTGCTCTCACTTTCCCAGACTTTTCCCTTATCTCGCTCCGCACTCCTTCTCCCAGCTTTGCCTTCACCACATTTGTTCTGTTGCCACATGCTATCATGTCTGAACTTCTCTCTCTTCAAAATTAACCAGTTCCCTCATACTCTTGTTAGGTAACAAGTTAGAAAATGGGAAGGTGTTAATGGTCGAGAATATCTTATTGAACACTACAATTGAGAACACAGTTTTATTGCATCCTTAAATAAAAGTTGCTAATACAAAAATTCATGGAAAAGGTATATTTTTCAGTCAAAGATGTCCCTTTTAATGTCCTTTATATAATAGAGTGTTATCTTTTTGTCCACTTAACCAATATCAGTGATTGCCAATAATATTTGTTTTATGGAGAATTTCTAAGTCCAGTAATATCATATAAGAGGGATAGAGGAAAGAAAGAGAAGGAAATAAGTAAGTTTCAATAAGGGCATAAGAAAGATTACATATGAGATCATACTTGGAATGGTTTATAGGACTGAAGAACGAAGAACCCAAAGAAGCGAAGTAGAAGGGAGAACAGAGAGAGAAGATGAAGGAAATTAAAGAACTGAGAAGGGAAAAGAAAGAAAAACCCTTAGAGCTGTAGATGTGTCATTTCTAACACAGAACTCTCTAATTGTATACTGGACGGAATTTCAAAAGTAGAACTGCATCTTTATTTAAATGAAAAAATTAACTATATATTAATTAGACATTAAACGTTCTAAGGCAGTAAATCATTTGGTGTTTCAAACCTCATTTCATCATAGAAAAATGAAGCTGAACTTCAAGAAAATTTATGTTGTCAATGACGTTAGAAGTTGCCCCTCTGAGTTGTCTTTATCTCAACCAATAGGAGATACATATTCCGACTTCTTTCCTTGATTTTTATGTAATAGTTCTTTCTTCTGAGTTTCCTTGATGAAACAGTTCCCAAATTAGAAAACAGATGAGCTCAGACTGCAAATTTTTTTGTGTTCCTTAATGACACTTGGATGTCAATTGAAATTTTCTAAATTATCTACTACAAATAATAAGTATTCAAAACTTTTCTCCAATAAAATAAACCAAAAACTATGTAATCAGTAATGTACTTGAATCTTAACCTATAATGCCAATATTTCTACAGAATAAATACATAAGAATTAATTCATAGTTTGAACTTGGTATTCTTCAAGTCTCTGCCACTGTGATCAGGGTCTGCATGATCCCAACTAGTGGTGATGACCTCAGGAAAGAAATCCAACAGAGAGGATGCAGGGCTCTGTGTTCCCTGAAAGCAACTCAGAAAAGAAGCCAGCATTTGAGAAAGGTGCACAACAATGTTTGTTGACGTGAAATACATTGAAGCATCCTCACAGTTTCACTACTACACTCCAGCTCTGCAGGAAATGCATGGCCCTTTTTAAGTCTTATTTTTACTCTCTCCTTGTATCAATGGAAACACCAAATGGGGGAAAAAAAAGACTTGTGTTTTGGGTTGTTGCTTTTTGTTTGTTTGTTTGTTTTTTTAATTTGACCCATTAATGGACACCAAATTGTCAGTTTCAGCTACACATTAACGTAGGCTCTGCTAACCCACACAGGACTAAAAAGACTCAACCCCATTTAGAAAGCATCATTTTCTTCAGGGGAGGGACAAGAGCTCAGGAATAAAGCCGGCCGTAAAAAGGAGTGTACAGAATGAAAACTTAGAGAAAACAATGTTTATATAGAAATCAAAATATAATGATGTACACCTGAAATTTATATAATGTTATAAACCAATGTGACCTCAATAAAAAAAAAAAAACACTGTCATGCAAATTGCAAAACTCTCATGTATCAGCAGGTAAGGAAACATCAAACCTGAAGGAAAAATTCCAATTAGAGGAGAAAAGAATAACTGCAAAAGGTCAGTTAGGGGATGTTTGAAAGTATTATGAAGAAATTTTAACAACATTAGTACTAAAACTAAGCTAAATGTGGAGAAATAAACATGGACTGAGAGATTCCATCAGTAGCTCTAAGTCTCTGTGGCTTTCCCCACACCCTTTCCTCCAGACACTGCTACTGATACATCTCACTTTCACTAATACGTCCAGGGAATGTAAATGTCAGCCAAGAACATCAAAGACCACCTCAAGCAAATGTGAATTATACAAAATAATTTCTGGTTAGGAACATATTCAGGTTATATTAAAAATAAATATGACCTTCCTGGATTTTTTTGCGCATGTACTTTAGCCTTAATATGTTTACTCTAGGCAAGCACAAATTGGTAGTCACACTCTTGAAGCTGCGAAAGTCAAAAAAGTCAGAATCTAGAGAAAAGAAAAGCATGGTGTGATTGACCTAGGGATTTGGGGAAAAAAGTCACTAGGCAAAGAAGGAAGTATATTTCATGCAGAAGAAACATGAGCAAAGAGTCCAGAAGCATCTCTATACATAAAAGCCAGACTGTCCAGAAAATCTATGGATTCTAGCTACCACAGGGAGTTTAGGTTTCCATGTAATTAATTATTTTTATTGATAATTTGGATTTTGAAAATCAAAGATATGTTTTCATATTTACAAAATATTCCAAACTAGTTGAATTACTATCATACTAGAGAGGGGAAATAATACTCAAAAAGACACAGCTCAAGGAGGAAAATATTACTCTGCAAAGTGCAAATGAGGAAAGAAAAAAATTAATAATAGAAATATGGGAAAGGGGAAGAAGAAACAAGTAAGAATAGATGTAATAACCTATGAGTCGAACATAAATGAATCATATGAAAGTTTTGTTGAAGAAGATAATACAAAATAATGATTACTTCTAAAAATTTTGCATTAGCCAGCTCCTACAACAGAAATAAAATAAGCATATCCAGGATAGCCATTATTGTTTTAAACTCTTCTATGTGACCTAACTAATGGAATTAAACCAATAAAATTTAAAAGAGTTTTTTAAATTTGACAAGAAGGAGATAAAAGTATTATTTGCATGTAATACAGTTCCCCCCCCCCTTGGAAAATTCAAGGTAATTAACTACAAAACACTACTGGAAATATAAAAAAGAATTAAATAAGACGCAAAAAACTCTTCCTAAGCATGACAGCAAAGGCAGAGCTCACAATGAAAGACTGGTATATTTAAAAACATAAAAACTTTTATGGCAAGAAAATATTTTAAAATACATTTAAACAAAGATAAAGGGAAATGATAGACTTGGAAAAAAGTTTTAAACACACATGATGGACAGTTAATATGCTTTATTGTATACTTAATATGCCTTGCCACATATGGTTAATATGCTTTATCATTATAGTTTAATCATATATTATATCATATACATATATATTTGATCAATATAATTAAGACAAATATCCCAATAAAAAAGAACAGAAAGCAGAAACAGATGCATAAAAATTTGAATGGCTGATAAATAACAAGATGTTCAATATTATCATTAATCAAATAAATGCAAATTTTAATAATAACTCTTCATATTTTACTTTTCAAATTGGCAGATTTAAAGATTTTTAATATCCATTGCTGGTGAAAGCTTAAGGAGAAAAGAGATTCATACTGGCTAGAGTTGGAAGTACTCATTGGTTTAGGCTGTCTGAAAGTAAATGTAGCAATTTATTAAAAATTTGAATGCACGTATAATCTTTGACCTAGCAATTTCACTTCTTTATTTCATTAATCACACAAATACAAAAGAATATATGTACAATTTTGTTCATCATAGCTGAAAATTGGAAAAAGCCCAGATAATAATAGGAGACGAATTAAATAATATGCATAGGATAAGCCAATATTTGTTTAAATAAAAGCATATAGTAGATAATTCTCCTGATATATTTATATACATTGGAAAAAATTGGAAGAATATTAACCAAAATGTCAACAGTAAGAATTTCCAGATTGTTTCAGTGTCTGCAATTGGAACACAATCAAAAGCCCTCTCACTCATCACAGAAAATGGAAGAAGTTTCCCTTTCAGCTTAAATATTGAATGAGTGTTTTGCTGTGGCTTAATCTAACTTATTGCCTTTATTGTCACAGAAAAAACAAAATCTTCTCATCTTCTCTAGACATCATTTTTATAAAATAATTGTTTTGTATTGTAAACTTTTATTAACCAGAATGGTTAGAACATGCATTCTTGACAGTTGATCAACTAATCCAGATGTTCTAAAATTGGTCCATGAAGGCACATATATGTACAATTTTAGGGGAAAATACACTTTTCAGACTCTCAAAACAGTCCGAGACTACAAAAAAAATGCTAAGAGCAAATTGAGCTGAAGCCTGAGGGAAGCAGGCCTCGGTGGCAAGAGTGCCACATCCGTCCCAGAAGCACCAGGAGAGCAACAGCATGGGCAGCAATGCCCTGCACCCACGGTCAGCACCAGCATTACCACCCACAAGCTCCTGCATCAGTGACTTCCACCCCACCTGGGGCTCACAGGGGACTTCAGAAACAGAAAAGATAGCTCTTTTCTACAGACAGTTTGGGAATGTTGCAGGTAATTAACCCATGACATGCAAAAATATGTCATGTTAAAAAATTGCAATTGTTTACAACACACACACACACACACACACATGCACACCTTCTAAGGAGAAAGTGTTCTAAGCTTTCTCAGAGGACCACTGGACCTTTAGGGGGCAGATGGGCATGGCAGATGGGCATGGCAGATGGAAAGGAGAGTGACATTAACTGAAGGTCTTGTTAAAACGTAGGTTGCTGCGCCCTACCCCAGAGTTTCTTATTCAGTAGGTCTGGGGTGGGGCCTCAAAATTTGCATTTCTGACAAGTTCCCAGTATTGCTGATGCTGCTGGTCTGGAGTCCAAACTTACAGAATCAGCACACTAGAGCTAGAATTCTTCTCACAAGGAATAGATGAAAGAGAAACAGAGAAAGTAAGGAGGACCTGAAAACTCAGATAGGGGAATGGAAGCTGGATAGAGGGAAAAAAATAGAAAAAGAAATGGGAGTGACCTTGAGAAATGACTTGGTATGAAAGAAATTTCAAAATGTCTTCCTTTATAGGTCCCTGTCCTCAACCCCTGAAAAAAAATCTCCACTAAATATGTATATCTTCTTCAAACCATTTGTAGTCAGATGTGTGTCTTTATGAGCTTCTTTCTTTTATCTAACACTGACTTGCTGAGCCTATCATCTGTGCCAAAAGCACTACTCAAGGCCCTGGGGTAAAAATATTACACTCACTTTAAAAGTACTTGCCTGATAGTCTACTTGGAGAATAGAATCTTAAGCTTCTTAATTTCTCTTGATGATTATATTCCATTCATCACACTTTCTAGGCATGATGTTCTGGCATGAGTTAAATTTTTCAAGGAAAGAAATAATGCTTTTAGGAATTTATCAATTTCAAATTATGATTCTAATTCGGGCTAAAAAGTCATCAAAATAAAAAGCTGACGGAATTGCAATCACTATTTTTGAATAACATGAATACAAATAAGACTATAAGTAAGAATATTTTTGAAAAAAATTAACTATAAAGTCCATTTTTCTTAAAAAGATCCCTTATTCTATAAATCACTATAAATTATTTTATATTAAAACTGAGCAAGTAGAAGATTGACTGAAGAAGGCAGTTATATATAAAATTAGAATAATATATTCCTAAAATTTTAAAACTGTGAAAAATCATTATCCATATATTTCTTTAAATAATTCACAGAACATAAACATTGCACTAAGAATGGAGTAAGTTGGTCTATGGAGTAATGTATAGCTCAGTGCTATTCATAAACTATGAATTCTGTTACTTTTCAGGGATTTATCTTGAGTTTAGCAAAGTGTTTACAGTAGCATCTCTTATTTGTTATTTATTCATAAGAAATTTGAGGGTTAACTATTTATCTGGTAGTCTTAAAAATATTTTTGTACTAATTTTTTTAAATACTACCACCACATATTTTGAAACCTTTAGAGTCTTCCCAAAAGGAAGTCTCTTGCATTCATCACTGATCTTTTCTGCTCCCCTGCCCAATGGATGAAGGAGAATTAACCTCCTTTATTAATTAGAATTTTTTTGGTTACAAATGACAGAAAACCCAATCACAAATAAGTTAAGTAAAAAGATAAATTCTGTCTCCCCCCTAACTGGTCAGGGATGAAGCCTCCTTTCATAACACCAACAACCCCCATTCCCCAGGGTGTCCCAGCTCCCCACCACCACCAACAGCTTCCTTCCCAAGACTGAGCACAGGTGAGGAGCTCGGGGAGGAGCGGGGAGAGGGGTTCTGGACACCGGGGAGAGTCTCTGGGAAGACAATGATGTTCTCTCAAAGCAGAGTCCCCATTCCTCACTCCCGGGTAGTTCTTCTCCACTCCTGCCTCTCCCAGGATTTTTCCACATTCCTTCCTCTCCAGTAAGCAGTTTCCTTGCCTTCTTTTTCCTCTTGTCCAGCCCAAGCTTCTGAGAACTCAAAGAACCTCTGAATATCCCAGCCTGCATTTCAGCCACTGGTCTTTCTCTGTGAATTTCCTAGTCTTTGGGGCTGCTTCAGATGCAGATGACTGTTGTCTGGAGACAGGGACTGAAGAAGGAGGAGTTGTCAGGGTCCTATGGAAAAAGGAAATATTCGAGACCTAGATTAATATCTTGGGATATTATCCAGCCACAATTTTTGTTGTTGTTATTCTTTTTGTTGCTGTTATTCCAACTGATATCAAATTAACATTAGCATCTCCACAACTCACACTTCCAAAAACACATGTAGAGTTTAATTTTTATTTTCCAAGAGGAAAAAAAGGAGGACATAAGATTAAATTACATCTTCACCTGGGGAGAAATGTCCTCAACCCAACACTATCCATTCAACAGGACACTTGAAGACAACCAGTTTCTCGTTGAATAAATTATTCTATATCCCTGAAGTGAAAAATAATGCAGCTATGAAAAGAATGAGGTAGGTCTCCATGTGCTGCTATGAAACAATCTCTAAGATGTTCAATTTAGAAAAGCAAATTATAAAATGGTTTAATCCCATTTGGGCGTATGTGTTTTTTAAATAATGCTATTTAAATTTTTTAACAT
Source organism: Ceratotherium simum simum (assembly GCF_057802395.1). Classification (NCBI taxonomy): domain Eukaryota; kingdom Metazoa; phylum Chordata; class Mammalia; order Perissodactyla; family Rhinocerotidae; genus Ceratotherium; species Ceratotherium simum. Next base: position 834,969 of record NC_141918.1, on the reverse strand, counting down.
GCTTTTAAATTACGCACTGATGTATACACATGAAAGATTTCTGGAGGCATACATTAGAAATTGTTGGAAGGCATTGCCTCTGGTGAGGGGTACTGTGGGTTAAAGTTCAAGTAATCTCTTTTAACTGGATATACTTTTTTATTGTTTGATTTTTTTTTTACTATGAGTGTACATCATTTCATAATATGAAAATAAGCAAACTTCAAGTCTTTACTCAGCTACATTTTGAAGGTCTGTGTTCCTTCAAAGCATATACAAGTTATGTCAACAAGGTGTACAGATTTACACTTACAAAAAGAAAGAAAAATGTGGCTCAGGCGTGGGATACTAATTCAAAATTCTGTCCTTAAACTGTCTCAGCTCCCTGCAGGGTCTCTGAGAAGTGCATATCCACAGAAGGAAATATATGCACAGAAGCCAATGGCTATCAAGAAAACACTTCATTGCTCTGAGTCTGTGGCCCTGCACGCCAAGCCATGGTAGACCACCTGGAGACTCCTTATGCCCAGGTTAGGTAAGCCTATGTAACCGAGAATCAAAACATCAAAAATGGCCTCTTTTTTTCCCCTTTCCCTCCCATGCCTTCAACCAAATATGAGGTCCTCCCAATTCAAAGCAAAGAAGGCTGATACAGAACATACCAGCAAGAAAAACAGTCAAGGCAATAGGGCATTTGCCCATGCCCAGAGCAGTGGGAGCTGGTCTATGAGGCTGAGCCCAGATTGCCCTTGGGAAACAGGCTATCAACTGGGTAGCCATCAGCAGGAGGTTCCCAAGAGAGCTGGACCTCAGGACAGAAGCAGACGACACCCAGTAATTTGTCCTAGTCACCATCACTGACCCCAGGCAGGGACCTCCATTCTGGAGTGGGGTCAAGAGCACTGTCCTGAGCCATACTTGGTCAAAGAATAAGGAAGACAATCTCCACTCCTGCTAGGAGCCAACCCCAAGTTTACTTTGTACAGAATATTTCTTCAAGATCTAGCTGTTTGCATGAAGACACCATCTGGTTAGTGAAGTCACTTTTAAAAATGTATTTTCTGGGGCTGGCCCAGGGGTATAGTGGTTAGGTTTGCGTGCTCCGCTTCGGCAGCCCAGGGTTCACAGGCCCAGATCCCAGGCACGGACCTACACACTGCTCATCAAGCCATGCTGTGGCCGCATCCCATATACAGGGTAGAGGAGGATGGGCACAGATGTTAGCTTAGGGCTAATCCTCCTAAGCAAAAAGAGGAAGATTGGCAACAGGTGTTAGCTCAGGACCACTCTTCCTCATACAAAAAATGTATTTTCAAATGGTCACCAATGTATTTACCTTGAGTAAATGTGTCATCTTTCATTTCAGAATTAATTTGAATTAAATTTGGATAGTATTCTAGAGGATGACATTATTTCAGTCTGGTAGAGACATTAACGTTGAGAAGCTAACTGACAAAAAGCATCAAATATAATGGAACTCTGAAGACTCCACAGAAATTAACAACATCATCTTTAAGTGTTTTTCCACACAAGATAGCCTTTAATGCCCAACCCCCAACATTATCTCACTGCAAAAAAAACACACACCCAAAATAGAGTCAGAGATCTAGGCTGTGGCAGATGTTTTAAATGTTCATTGGGCTAAAATTTGAAATACTGGTCATAGGTATTTATTCATTAACATCTTTCACAGCCATATATTCCAGAATTTCAAACAGTGCCTAGAACATAGTAGGCCAGCAATAAATGTTTTTGGAGTGAAGGAATGAACACTCAAAAGTTAAGAAGTCTTAAACCAAAAAGAAGTTTTTCTATTCTGTGAACTCTGTTTATTAACATGTTTATTCAATTATCTCAACCTTTTATTATATCTCCCCTAATTATGCTGTGGTTTTGATCATCTCCAGAACTAAAAATGTTTTTTGGTAAAATAACAAATAATAATATATATGTGCTGCGTCACTTCACTCCTTCTCCATCAACTAGATACTTAAGAAACTTTGCTACTGCTATTTTGACTTTGATAAAGAATTTAATGAAAATGTTTAACAACTCAGAATTTAAAATGTATACAAAAAATATCAGTCTGAATCTTTTACACAATCCGTACATATGGAGATGTCTCATGGTGTCTATTTTCTGATGATAACTCAGTTAGTTAAACATAGACACCTCTAGTTATTAAGATTGGAGAAATAGGATTTAAACTTCGTGGCAATGCCTGTAGAAACAAAAACCTGGTCCTGGGCCAGTGTCAGCTGCAGCAAAGATGTTAGTTCAGTTGAGGGGACAGGAGGCCAGGGCTGCTGAAGACCAGAAGCCGCTGTGGGTGGATAACCCACCAGGATATAAACAACAACACAATAGACTAGAAGATCATTTGGGATGCATATAGTTAAAAACAATGGTAAATGATAGACTGAGGCCAGAATGTGAAGGGTGCTGTATACCAAGCTAGATATTTGACTTTTATTCTGTTGCAGTGGGAAACCATCAAGAGAGTCTAAGCAATGAAGTGACGTGATTTTGACCAGGAGTTAGCAAACAAACTGTCCAAGGCCCAAATCTGCCCATTGCATGTTCTAAATAAAGTGTTATTGGAACACAGCCATATCCATCCTTTACATATTATCTATGGCTGCCCTTGCTCTACAATGGGAGAGTTGAGTAGTTGCAATAGACATCAAGACTACATCACCCATAAAGTCCGAAATATTTACTATTTGGCCCTTTACAAAAAACATTTTCTGACCCCCAATTTAGACTAGGGTTTCAGAAAGAATTCTGGTGGCAGAAGGGAAAAGGTTGGACAGAGGGCAAGCTGACAACTTACGAGGTTCATCGCTTGTGAATGTTTTCAGCATTGTTAGTGAATGAAAGGTGGGGTAGAAAAAGACTTCTTTCAGAGTGAATATTTGCATTCTTACCAAACACTGCCAGTACCTTGTAAAATCTAGGGTGAAAGAACTCCGAATCACTACTTATAAATTATCTTCCCAAATTCCATAGTCTTTAGCCTTCTAGAAGAATTAAAACTTCATCAAAAGGGCTATCTGTCATATAATTTCATTAAAAATCCCAAACTCGTTTCAAGTACTTAAAATCAGCCTATTGTTTAATTGTTTAATCCCCACCAACTGCAGAAGCTGGGAGCACAACTTATGTATATGTGACATGGTTCCTGTCCTTGAAGAATTCCAAGTCTATTGGACTAAGTCATAAAAGCATATTCCCAATTTCCAAATAAAGTAGTAACAGTGGCCTAAGAATTAGGGAAATTATGATAATTTCTTAGTTTGGAGGAATACCAATATCAATCAACCAACCATATTTTCTCTTTCAACCTAAATTGTGAGTCAAAAAATGTCTGCATCAGTATGTCCCAATCTATTTCATGTGAATATGGTTCCATTTCAAAAAAATATGTATAAGTCCATTTACCTCTAAAGAATCACAAAGTACATTAGAAGTGAAAAACTCTGAGAAGTCTAGAATCTTAAAAAAAACATTCTGCTTAGTCATCTCCCAAAGTCATTTGGCCATGTACCTTAACACCTATTAACATCCCATAATTTCCCATAATTTGGGAAATAGTAATTACATAATTTCAAGCAGAAGAATTTAAAGTTAACAATTATCTAAACAGAGGTATATGGTTGCCTATCTTAGTGTTTGGTACATTGTAGCAGCTCAAATACCCATTTAACTGCCTGAATTTTTTACTGTTTGAAGTTGTGTAGACCCAACTGTAATAGCATCACCTTCACAAAGAAAGCAGCATTTGCCTGTGTTTAAAAAAACAAATAACCATATGCCAAACAAGCTTGGTTAAGCACAGCTAAGTTTAAAGAATTGCTCAAATGTAACTGTGACTTTATCAGGAATCTATTTACAACTGCTGCTCTTTGCATCATATTTCATTTTTTAAACCACCAAGTAGCTCCTACTATCTGCTAGTCATATATATATATATATATGAACATTTTTAAGTAAACATTTTATTGATACATACCATATCATCAGAAAAGTATACAAATCATGAAGTGTACAGATGAATTATGAAAAAATAAGCACACTTTGAAAAGACTCATGGAGTGTGGACAATGATATCTCCATTAACAGGTGAAGAAATTAAAGCTTAAGGCTATTACTTGACTTGGGCACATAGCTGGTCAGTAGAGGGCACAGGAATGTGGACAGACCATATCACTTTAGTCCCCTGGGGTTACTCGGTAAAATATTACCGGCCCAACCCTGCCAGACAAGGAAGTACACAAGACCAGGAACGGCTTGTAAGTTTGCTGGTTCGATTCCTACTTGTGTTTTACTTGCTTGTTCTATACCAGATCTGCAAGTGATCTGAACTTCTGAACCTCTGATTCTTCCAGCCTTCACTTCCCAGACCTGTTCCTCCTCCCTGGTCCTGCCTGATGTCCTGGCTTCCTGACCTCCATCTTGTTCTTGGCCACATTAAACTATTGACTCCCTAGTCTCTTTTCCTGGGTCCCAAATCACTGGCTTAACCAAGATCCCGACATCTGTGTGGTCCTCTCCTAACCCCCTGCTGGCCCAACCCAACCCTGCTGTTGCCCACACAACCGCACCACAGGCACTCCTGGGGGAGGTGTTGACATTATCACTGAAACCATCTCAGTCATTCAGAACATTTGCCAGTCAGGCCACTGTGCTGCTGCTGGCTCTCAGGGCCCCTCTAGGATTAAGCAACTCATTTTGTTTCCTAGGAGAGAAGGATCACGTGCCAGTTCTAACTTAGTGACGTCATCAATGACTACTTTCAGCACAACCTATTCAATTTGCTTAATTTAAGACTAAATTCAGGTGTACCGGGGGGATCCTTGTGTGGTTTGCCTCTCTGCCTTCTCTTTTGAATTCTCAACTGGCTTTAACTAATTCAATGTGTTGACATCGTGAGTCTGGCTTCTGAAGCTACTTGCATTTCTTAAAGTAAAGTGAGCTGGGCGGATCTTCTTGGTGTCACTATAGAGCCATGGAAGACCTGTGTTCTGGTACCATTTTAATATTTAAAACTCTACGTGGAAAGTCAAATCAAAATGTACCCCAGGTTCCCAGCTCTGTGAGGACTGCCCACTTCTGAGAAAAGGTCCACACTGACCTCTGCACTCCTGGTGAGTCCCTGGAGGGCACTACTGCAGCACAAGGACTAGTGGTTACTGAGTAAAACTGCTGCCATTGTCTTGGTCCAGTTTAGTTTCCAGTAGCCGTGCGAGATGAACCTGTAATCCAATGACCATTATCAGGTACATTCAGAATAATCTCTACAACTTAAAACAAAAGATATTCTAACCAGAATAGAAAACATGTCCTTTATATTAAACACAGGGAAAAGATAAAGAGATATTAACAATAAAGAGGTTTGGTAAGAGGAGAGTACACTGCAGGAAAATCATGATACATAGTCACTAAAGTTATTTGTCTAGAATTGTTCAAAAGTTTATGAACAATTATGCCGTGTTCCAAATTGATTGTTTCATGCTTATTGCCATTGGGGACCATGATAACATCCCCGCAGTGCGTCTGCTCATTGCTCCAAGCATCTCAGCTCTCAGAAGGACAACCTCCCGAGCAAGAGATGCCCAGTTACACAGCAGCCGTCTGCTGAGCTCTCACTGCAGGCAGTGTGCCAAGTGCAGCACATTATTTTCCTCACAGCAACTCTTATTTATAAATATTTTTAAAAACTGAGACACGGAGAGGTTAAGTAACTTGCCCATGCTCACTCAGTGAGAAGGAGAGCAAAAGAAAGTGGAAAAGAAGGAAGATAAAAAGGGCACATAAGGAGGAAACTGCAAAGGCTGTCGTGGTCAGTAAGGGCTCCCGTAGGGCCCTTTGGCTCTGCACACAGGCTGTGGTGGGGACAGTGACAGCCCGTAGTTAGACAGACAGAAGACAAGATACAACACACAAGGAAAGATAACGTATGTAAATCAAAACGGACGGGCACCAAACTGGATGGAATATATAGTTGTCTTTTGTGGATTAGAATATAAGGATGTTTTAGGCTGTTTTTGATTGTCTGTATTTTCTGAGGTTTCTGTAATTGGCATGTAAGGCTTTAACGAATTTTTAAAACAGAAAGAATTTTCATTAAAAAAAAAAAAGGCTACTTGTCTCACTCCCTTGTTATTACAACCCAGGCCAGTGATGATAGATACATTTTAAGAGGAAATGCTTTTTCCATCTTGTTAGATAAATCAAAAGGTCTAGTATTTACTCTTAGAGCAAAGGCAGATTTATCAAGCCAAATGTTTTAAATACTTATTTAAACCACTAGGACTCATTTGTTCCCTAAGATGATGTGTTAGATTTATTGGTTTGAGATCTCCCCACAACCACAGTAATAAATAAGTGAGTACTCTGAGAATATACTTTCTTGTCAGAATTTTTTATTTAAAGCTCAACTTCTGAGTGTTTTTCGTTAATTACAATGAGCAGTTACCCATAAATCTTGAGAGCAGGGCTTAATTGCTAGGAGAGTGCCAGCTTCTCAGGTTTTATTTGATGTCCTTTATTATTCAAAAGGAATTTGTTTATAAGAGGAAGGATCCAAACCATCAGAGGCAACAAACAAAGGCCCTGCATGGCTGAGTCTATCAGTTATCAATTCATGAATCATCTGGAAAACTCCTTTGAAGATCCTCAGGCATCGCAAATTTCTTTCAGTTCTGCTTTGCTATTTGCACCAGAAATCAGTCTCGGGAATGGAAAATGAAGAAAATATTCTCTGGACTGCTTAAAACACATGCAACTGGACTCCTGAGGCGAGACAATAATCAGAAGAGCCACCTTTTGGTGATGGCGTGAGCACCCCATCTCTCTATTTCAGCTTTATACATTGTGTAATCACCACAGCACAGCATCATCGATTTAGAAGATGTTAAATACCTTGAAACTGTGATAACCAGCAGCTTTGTGTGAGAACAAAACCTCTAAAGAGACTATAAATGATAGCATTACTGCTTACAACCCCAACCATCTTGAGTAGAATTTGTCATCAGTTGTTCACTGAACTGTATCATATATTTTATAATGGGGCCTCTAATTATAATTAACTAGGCAATTCAAGCTCCTTTCAAATGAAGTTAAGCATTTGTGATTTGGAACCATTAGAGATGGTTTCTGCATATTTCAAGGAGAATATTTTCAGAAACATTCATAATGCATGTCTTGCTGGGTGAAGCCTGAATCTGAAATCCTCTGCAGTCCCAGCGTAGCCCCCATGGGAGGTAAGAGTGGCCTAGGTCTCCACAAGCCCCTCCCCAGAGGTCCGGGGCAGTGGGGGTAGAGTCACATCCAAATGGCAGGTTTCTACCCACTGATAACCTGATATTTTCCTCTCAGCAGAGAGAAGAAATCTTTTGATTATCAACGGAAAACAAAGGGTTTTTAGTTTCATGGTTTATTCAATCGTAATTTGAAGTTATCAATTCAGTGCACAATATAAAACTTAATTTTTTAAAATTATAGACTCCATTGACTCTACTCACCCTTCTAGGATAAAAAGGAGCCTTCACATTGTATGTGACTTCCCAAAAGATCTTCCTTCCACTAGAAATAAGGATTCTACCTACTAGTTTTATTGTAAGTGGACTGAGTAGATTCTGACTCCTAGCGCCCTGTGGACAGCAGAGCAGAACCCTGCCCAGTCATTTTGCATCACCCTCTCAACTTCTGATGCTATATCAGACGATGTTCCACTGCTATTCACAGGGTTTTTATGGCCAAGTTTTTGGAAGTGGGTGGCCAGGTCCTTCTTCCTAGTCTGTCTGGTCTGGAAGCCCCACTGAAACCTGTCCCCATGGGTGACCCTGCTGGTGTTTGAAATCCTGGTGGCAGAGCTTTCAGAATCACAGCCACACACAGCTGCCACAGTATGACAACCGACAGACGGGCGGTGTGGTTCCCTGACCCGGACACAAACCCAGGCCACGGCGGTGAGAGTGTGCATCTTAACCGCTAGACCACCAGGGCTGGCCACCTACTAGTTAGTGCTTATCAAAAAGAATTTTTTTTAAATCTTTCAAGTTCTAGGTTAAAATAGCCAACCTTTACTGGTTGTAGAACGATAGACTTGTTGTCCACTTCTTCCCTTTACCTCTTTGTCAATCCAGATTATAGCCAGTCTCTTTCTTCAAGGTCAGTTTACATTTCTTGTCCTCCCAGAGCCATATGGTGAAGGCTCCACCTCCATAACCTTCAATTCTGCTCCTGAATGTGCCAGCCCTCCCGTTCCCAACCTCCAAACATGCACTCTGGAACCTCACCGAGGTCTTCACCTTATACTTTCTCCTCAGCTTTCACCCCCTTTCCTGCCTCACTTCACTGCCTTGCCTGCTAGATCCACGGTTTCAATCGCTCTTTTGCACTATCCACAACCCCCTTAACCTGCCACCCTAACCTCATAGGAAAACTCTAACCTTGGGTAACCCAACTGGCCACTTCCACTGCATTCACAAACAGGCCACTGAGTACTTCCAGACAGTGGCACTTTTTCCCATTCATACCAAACTATTTACAATTCCTTGTCATGTTCTTTCAGGCCTCTATAATTTTCTACACGTTATTCCTCCTACCTGAGATCTGTTTCTCTTTCCTGGTTCTTTGCTAACCCTATGGTTAGGTCAAGACTTGCTCAGGAATAGGACCTCTGAGAAGGGGCTCCTGGCTTTGTTCTACTCAATAATTTCCCCCATTTAAATGTTCTTCTATACTTCAAATCCTCCTGTGCATGCCTTTAACACAGCATGTATCTAACTGAATAGTAATTACTGGTTTACCCATCTATCTTCCCCATTAGACTGTGAGTCCTGAGAGAATCCTAGGCAGAAATGGATTCCAGCCTGATATGTTAACAGAATTACCAAATGCTTTTTTTTTTTTTTTGGTGAGGAAGATTGTCCCTGAGCTAACATCCATGCCCACCTTCCTCCATTTTTTGTATGTGGGTCACTGCCAAAGCATGGTTTGATGAGCACTGTGTAGGTCCGCGCCTGGGATCCAAACCCACAAACCCCAGGCCACTGAAGCAGAGAGTGTGAACTTAACCACTATGCCGCTGGGCCAGCCTGCCCTAAATGCTTTTAAAGTACACATTCTCAGATGTTATGGCATCAGACCATCTGGAGGCGAGAGCCAAGAGTCTGTATTTGTCAGAGCTTCCTTGCATAATTTTGGTATTCAACAGGATTTGACTATACTTGCCGAGAGTATATTTTATAATACCTAGTACAAAATAGTTGCTCAATAAATATTTTATAACAGGACAAAACAGAAAAGGGGTGAAGGAAGACAGCTTCTAAACAGACTTCCAAAGATCTCCACCTCCTATGTAATCCCCTCTCCTCATGTGTGGGCTGGACCTGGTGACTTGCTTCTAATGACTTTGGTAAGACAAAAATGTTGAAATGGCACTTCTGAGATTAGGATTGTTAATAAATCAACAATATACATTAAATAAATTGTCTTTAAACAGAAACACACAAAAACAAGGTTACATATGGATCAGGTGGTGAAAATATGACCACAAGCTCACAGGAACCTGATCCTGTATTTCCCCTAGGAGCCATGATTCAGTATCTGCTAATTCTGCAGCAACTTTATAGAACAGGACTATCACAAATAATGAGAATCAACTGTGCTAGAAAACTTGCTTAAAAACATTTGTTCATTTGTTCATTACAATATCCTTTAAATGGGGAGATGGTAAGATCTCAATGCCTTTATAGGATAAGGTATGAATGTGAGGATGGAGAAGTGAGTGTGAACTATTCCTTCTCTACTCTGATGTGAAGGGAAGACAAGGATGGGAGGATGGTAGCTAAAAGGAGAATGAGGGCCAAGACTTACCTCTATGGTGAGCACGTCTGTATGTTGAAGGAAGAGGCAGTTCAGTTAGATATTAAAGATAGAGGAAGAGTGGAGGTAAATCAAGTCCTATACAATCTGGGAAAAAGTGGGATCTACAGTTAGATGGTAGATTGTCCTTGAAATCAGGGATACTGCTAACTTTGAAACAGAGGGGAATCAGACAAGGAGAAATGAGTGCCCAGATCAACACAGAGTAGAAAGTTGGGAAGTTTATAGCTGTGATGCTTGATTTTATTTAATGTTATTTCTTGGGGGGAAGAGAAGGAGGAAGAGTAGAGGAATATATCAGATTGGCAAATTCTTATATGATAAGAGGGAATTTTGATTGGTCAAAGACAACATTATTTCTTTTAACACTGATCATACTACAAGACTTGTACTTGATTTACTATAAAATAACGTTTGGGTTCTAATAAGGATTTCTTCTTTACAAGGAGCATCTCTTAAGTTTCTTGCCTGCGCATGTATTGCTTAGTGGTTCTGCAAGTATCCTTTAAGCCTTATTGTGTCTATGACAGATCTCTAAAGTCACATCTCCCTGTACAAACTGGAGGGATAACAGAGACCAGCAGCTCATTTTTAAAGCTTCTAGTTGGTACCAATTATTTGGAAATTAGTTTCTGCAGGTACATCCTTAAAATAGTGCCATTTTAAATGAAAATGTTAGCCGTCACCCAAAAGAAGGATTATTTCAAATTTATAAACTAATTTTTTAAAACTACACCTCGGTGTGAGAATGAAAATTAATTAATCAATCAATATTTATTCAACATCTATATATGCATGGCATATTTTAATAGCAATGGATAATAGAAAAAAGTGCATGGAATGTCTTCAGATCCCAGTCTTCAGAGGTCTTATAATCCATTTGAGGACATAAGACATACACACATAAAAAAATAATAGAAAATAGACTTCAATAAAAAAAAATTAGACTTCAAGGTGATATACGGACAATAAAAAAAGTTGATGAATCCAACAATAATAGTTATAGGGCTGCAAAGGAGGGGCCATAAACATGTGCTAGAGTAGGTGAGAAAGGTGATGTTTAAATGGGGCTTTGAAAGATTGAACAATTTTCAAAAGTAGAGAAAGAAAGCACGTGGCATCCAAACCAAAGGAAATGATTTTAAAAATGCAAAGAATATACACTATGTCGTGTTCAGGAGTCCATAACTAGACAAATATGGCTAAAATATAGATGCCATTCAATTTATAAGAAGTGCTTGGAGCACCTACTGTAGTCCAACCCTGTTCTAGGTGCTGAGATATTACAGTGAAGAGGTTGAAGAGGTCAAGGCAGGCTCCACCTCTCAGAGAGTTTATAGTCAAGTGGGTAGACGCAGACAATAAATGGGTAAACAAAAAATGATAATTTCAGATAGTGATAAGTTCTGTAAAGAATATAAAATAGGAAACTAGATTAGAAAATGTACAGAACTCTTGCTTAGGTTGGATGGTCAAGGAAAACATCTCTGGGAAGATGGCATTTGAGCTGAAATCTAAATGACCAGAAGGAGCCAGCCACGTAAAGCACTGGGGAACCAACACCCCAGTCAGAAGGGACAGGAAGGGCAAAAGCCGTGGGGAGGGAATAAGCTAGCATGTTCTGAATAAAAACAATACCAGTGTGATGGACTGTAGTGAGCAGTGAGGAGAATGGTGGCAGAAAAGGGGAGCCAAGTCATGCAGGGCCTAGGGGGCATGGTAATGAATGCAGACTTGAGTCTACATGTTATGAGGAGTCATTGGAAGGTTTTAAGAAAGGGAGTGAATAACTTGGTACGTAAGTTTTAAAGATTCCTCTTTACATGTGGAAGTTGAGATTTTAGGGGGAAAACAAGGAAATAGGGAAATGTTTAGGAAGCTGTCACAGTCATCTGGTAGGAGAAGGTGGTAACTCAGACTAGATGGAAGCAATGAGTGTGGTAGGAAATAGTTCAATTTGGATGTATTTACCAGGTACCCTCGATAGAACATGGTGATGAGTTGACTCCAACAGGGTCATGAGGAAAGTGCAGGCACCCAGGATGACGGCTAGCTTTTTGGCCTGATGGTGGGTGGTGATGCCATATACTGAGATGGGGAGACTCAGAGAGGAACAGGGGAGGGAAATAAGAATCAGAAGTCTTTGTTTTGGACATATAACATGTGAGATGTTTATATCTAAGTTGAGGTGTCAAATAATCATGGATTTGAAAATCAGGTGTTACATGGTGGGGTTACATGTTAGTTAAGCAGTGTTACCAAGGTACTTGAAAGTTGATGCAGATTGTGCAAACCTTTAACAAATGTTAAGAATACGGCCCTTAATTTTGAGGAATAAGAAGCTATTAAGTGTCTCTGGGAAGATCGTGACATAGGTGTTTTAGGAAGGTTTATGAGATTTAGGCTATAGGGTAGGAAGGACCTCACAGAGACTGTGGATGGGATAGCCCATTAGGAGGTAACTGGGTCATCTATCCTCAAGATAATTGAACCTATTTTCCATCGAAACATAATTTAAAATGAGAACACCAGCAAAAAATTGAAAAAAAAATTTTCTGACTATGACCTTTAGGAATCTATAAAGTTCAAATGTTTTCTCACAGTTTTTGCGGCATATACTACTGTTTTTCATCAAGTGGACTATAAACATGACAGTTTCCATACACACAGCTGATGTAGCCATTGTGGTGGTCAAAATCCCTATAAAACCAGCTAACTCTGTCAAATAACCCATTGCCTCCCACCTGTTTTGCCCAGTTTTTACAACTGACCTGACCAGGGTGGTATTTCCATATACATTAGCCTGACCTGCGTGAAAGCAGACAAAACAGTCGCCCCTCACACAGCTCACTGGAATCAATCCTTCCTTCCACTAAAAACGGAAGCTCATAATCGTGATATTTGCATTTGCCTTTAGCACTAGGAAATTTAGAGTTAAGCTTAGTACAGAAAAATAATAAAATTTAAAATCTGAATAAGTAGTGGATGATCTACACCCTGTCTTGAGCTAAAGATATACATTTTTAAACCAGTTGGTTTTATCAAGAGAACATGAAAATACCTTTTAGCTTCATTCCTTCTCCTAATAATTAGATTATAGTTTGTCAGAAATATTTTTGAAACAAGTATCTTTCCTCTTCAGTGCCAAAAAGACATAATGCTAACTTCAGTTCCCCGCTTGTAAGGTAAGGCAACTCACTGAAAATGTATCTTAAGATCACAAGCAAAGTTGAGGAATCAATAAAAACAAGATAGTATTGACCATACCCATCCCTGGGACTTGAATCTGCTGCCATGCCAACTTTAGTCTCCCACACTAAAGTCATCCGGGCATCGACCAACATCCAGCGATGTACATGGGACCCAAATGGTACAGAAATCAGACAAGAATATAACTGACAGCACGAAGAAAGAATGAATCTCTGCTTCAGGGAGTATCACGCAACCTGAACGACATAAACCAAAGTCATAGAATTTACAAATAATTGCCAAAATATCCAAAATTTCTGGTATTTTGATTTAAAAGAAATATTCCGTCACTTAGGGACTAGGGAATATCTAGAAATGACTCTTTTTAATGAGGTTCCAGCTGAGACGTAGATGCTGACTTTGATCGAGGCTTTTCTAATCACATTCTGTCTTCCACTCCCTGACAAACAACCTTGTCCTAGTTTTCTCAGTATATTGTGGCTTTGGGGTGTCCTTGGGGAGACTTAGATGACAGGTCTTAGTAACACAGGTGACCACAGTTAATTCCTCTTTTCATTGCTGTGATCAAAAGATAGCGTTGTGAATTGACCTATTTTATTAGAAACCGTTTAAGATCAAACTTTTGCCCTTATTTATTTGGTAAATGAGGATTTCTGCACTTCAAATACTATTTAAAGTTGAAGATAGTTTTGATTCACTGAACTGTCAGCACATTTTATTTGCTTCTGAGACAAGTTTAAGTTGGCGGAGCATAAGCATCATCAAATATTAAAGAAGGATAAATTATATCACCCCCGGATGGGTACATTCTTCCTGCCAAGTTTATTATGTCCTAAGTTATACAAAAATTGTTGTTATTTTGAACAACCCAGTAATTTTGACCTTGATGGAGTACAGTACATCTCAGGAGGTAAGACTAAGTCATCATGATTTCCTAGCCACCTAGAAAAGCCACATATTCCAATGACTTCCTGAATTCCTGTTAGGGTTGTATTAGTTTGCTAGGGCTGCCATTACAAAGTACCACAAACTGAGCAGCTTACACACCATAAATTTATTGTCTCACAGTTCTGAAGCTGCAAGTCCAAGATGAAGGTATCAGTAGGCCCCTGTTCCCTCTGAAGGTGCTAAGGAAGGATTTACTCCAGGCCTGTCTCCTAGATTCTGGTGCTTTCTTGGCTTGTGGCAGCATAACCCCAGTCTTCACATGGCATTCTCCCTGTGTGAATGTCTGTGTCCAAATTGCCCCTTTTTTAAGGATACCTGTCATACTGGATTAGGAATCCACTCTACTCCAGTGTGATCTAATCCTAACTTAACTAATTACATCCGCAGCAACCCTATTTCCAAATAAGTTTACATTCAGAGGTAGTGGGAGTCAGGACTTCAACATATGAATGGGGATGAGGGGGGACACAATTCGATCATAACAAAGGTCACTAAGCATTTCTGCTAATAAGTTATTTTGCTAAGCTTTGATAGACCACAGTGGCTACTTTGGCTGCAAGAAACTGTCCTGGAAGAGAAGCCTGACCTGGTAGCCAAGAAAGAGGGGGAGATTTATCTACAGAGAGGATAAGCCCTAGGGTAAAAGTGAGTGTTGTGTAGGGCCTAGGGAAATGGGGCAGAAAAGAAGAACCAGCTGACTCATAGATTTTAAAGAAGAAATGTTAGAACCACTTAGTTTTCAGCTGAGGAAGCTGAGGCCAGATCCCTAAGGGCACACAGGTAACTAGCAGCAGAACTAGGACTAGATTCCAGATCTGCTGACTCTCTGTCCTGAGTCCTTTTCTCCACATTGCAAAGATTAGAACTGAAAAATGAGTTCAGGACACTCAGGCTCAAAAAAAGTCACCAACTCAAAACATAATTACTTAGCCTTGCACGTCTAGAACTCAGGAAAAGTGGATATCCAAGACATTCAGTACTGTTGATTCCATTCAGCCTTAGACTCAGATACTGCTGGCTGTCTCCTAAGTTAGAGCTGCCCTCTAGAGACTTGTGCCGTTGCTTCTTGCCTCTATCTGCCATCAGCCAGCTCCCAGCTTTGCCTCGGCTCAGAGGATCACTGTCACCAAAAGGCCTTTCCTAAGGGGAATGGATCCAGTCCAAGTTGCTCCCAGTAGCACAGTCTGTGCATAATTAAATACACAGCCACCAGACAAGAAGGCAAAAGCATGTATTCTCACATGTGGGATAGTTATCCCTCACTTCACAGAAATTTTGCATAATTCATTTGAGCTCATTGATCTGGCCTCAGTTCCATAAACTGACAGAAAACAAAAGCCAGCCCCTAAATCCAATAGACACATCCATTTTAATTATGCACAAAATCAGAAGCAAGTCAAAGTATTTAACTGGGAACACAGAAAACAGGTTGCTATAGACACACCTCAGAGAAGGGGATAAACTGAAAGCTGGCTGAGTAAAACCTCTTAAATGTCACGCGTCTCAGCTTCATCACCAGAAATCCACAGAAAATCACCTAAGAAAGCAATGTGTTAGCTCTTGGGTTCCTCACTGAGTTCTGACCCTTCCCAGCATCTGGAGGAAGGACAATTGAACTGGGCATTGGAAGTCCTAGATTCTACAACCATTTCTTCCACCGACAAGAGGGGTGACCTTGACCAGCTCCTTTAACCTCCTGAGTCTTAGTTCCTTCAACTTTAAAACGAGGGGCTGGTTTAAATTCTCTCAAAGGACATTTGCAGCTCTAACCCTGTGTAAGTCCCTGAAGTCAGTTCTGCTGGGCACTAAATCCTGAAGTCTAGCAAACTTCCGTGGTCTGGAACATTCCTACCTACACACTATATAGGGGCCATTATTATACATGGTGCTGTCTTGGCAATGAGCCTAAGAGCTAGAGCAATCAGAAGTGATAATGCTCAAATAATTATTTCAAACATCAAAAACATTTGTTTCTTTTTTAATTTATACAATTTGTAATAAGAATAATTTCCCCAGGGATTTGCAAACACTCAAAACCGTCTTGCCTCATACCTTTTGACCTCACAAATAAGCTATCAGGTAGCAACATTTCAATGTAGCAAACTCGCCATGTCACAATGAGCAGCTGTGACCGCTAGAGGGAATAAAACTTTCTGCTGGTCAAACTCATAAATACTTTCCCCAAAATTTGAGTTCACAAAGCAGAGTCAAATACCTTTATTACAACTCAACTGTTCCCAAATTGTTTCTAAATTATTGACTGCTTCCCACCGTAGCATCTACAAGCTACAAAATTGTAGGCTGTAAATCTAATGTGTAATTTATCTTTCGGGTTATTTTTGGACAAATGAGTTGAGGCCACTCAGGAACGACTCCATGTGTTATAAACAGGCAATTAATTAACTTTCCCACTAGCTCTGGCAGGGCAATTTGCTATGCATTTATTACCTATTAAAGACAAGAAAAATGTGTATTTCTGTTGATGTGTTCAACTCCAGTTCTAAAATTTTTTGCTTCTAGAATGCTTATATTCTCAGGTTTCCAGGGGCAATATATGCAAAAACAATTAAAACCCTTTGAAGACTCCACTGCACAAACCAAAAATGTCAGTAACATGATAGCTCATTTTCCTGTCTGTCCAACAACAGTTCCTTATGGCTCACCTGGCAGAAATTCTAGGATGTCACTGGTAGTTCATCGGAAAAACTGAGCCTAAGGATGGGGTTAGGGGCCTAACTGAGTTATGAGTCAAGGATGATCTGAGTCCAAAATGAAAAGAAAGAGAACATATAAATCTTGTACACAATCAAAACTATGTCCAAATCCCAAGGATCAATACGATGGAGAGAAGCCAATAGCAGATGTCTGCAGGGTGCATCTATACTTTAAGTCTGGTGGGTGAAAGCATCATGGTCCACTGAGGCCCATTCCTTGTGAAGTCAGATGTCAGACAGTGAGAGGGATGTGAGGACCAGAATCCAGTATCAGTTGTAGAGAGAGAAGCAGGAAAATCACCATAGCTAGGTAGAAGATCAAGGTTTTCCAGTTCCAGAGTAGAGAAGTGAGGCACCTCAAGAAACAGAGAAACCTAGGAACTGAAGTTATACCTCAGTAAACCCAGAGCCTTCCATAAGACCAGCAGGTTCTGGAATTAGGAAGAGTGATTCAGACACCTCTCACCCATCTACCCACCCACCCTCACCCCCAGGATGGTGGAGATGGAACTCTTGTTGGCTATCTGGCTTGGCTCCCACTGTCTCAAGAACTCCACAGAGCTGATGCTAGAAGATAAACCTCTTGAAAATAAGCCTCAAGATGGTGCCAGGGCAGGCAGGAACTGACGCGACTTATGAATAAACTATTGACAATTCCCTCCTTTCTCTCTAACCTGCAATCTGCCTTTTCCCTCTGCCAAGTTCTTCTGATGAGGTAGTGGGAGAAGCTCAAGTGGAGAAGGAGAAATCAAAATGAAAATGGAACTCATTATTAACAACCACTCAATAGCACTAGTAGGATGCCTAGACTTTTAAACCGAAGAGTTTTAAAAGTTAAGGAGTCCCAACCATTAGTTTCTAAATAAAGAAACCAAAGCACAGGGAGGGAATTGTCTCACTCAGATTCACACAGCCTGTCAGTCACGGAACCAGGACTAGAAAAAAAGTCTCCTGCCTCTTAATCCAATATACATCCCGCCACAAGACATTGTCATCAAAGCAGATGGCACCAAAATAAAGTCCTGGGGAAAGTCAGCATCCCAGGGATCCATGGCTATTTGTCCCACTTAACAACTAATTTATTGGAGGTGACTGTATTCTTTTCTAATTACTGCTGCACCAGAATAACTTATGGTTTTTTAAAAATATGTCACTCCTAACACTGCATTTCATGAAATCTATAAACAAACAAAAATAATGAATGGAGTTGGATCTGATGCCTACTCAACACTCTGGAAGAAAAATGACAGAATCCTAGAATTAAATGGCATGCAGTCAGCCTAAGAAGCCCCAGGAAGCCCAGACTTATGTGTCAGAGATGACACGTTGCCAGGCACACCCTTAGAACATGTCTAGAGCTTGAAGGGCACCATTTGAAAAACAGTCATCCAGATGCATTTTTCGTATATAGCACTCATAAAGATTTGTTCCTTGAACAAGGTAACATTGTTCTAATTCCCAAATGTAATGCCAAAACTTGAGGGAAAAAAAAATAGATGGCAGCAACATCTGTTGGAATGAACCTAGTATATTCAGGTCAATAAAGTAGGATCTCAGATGACTCCTCACAAGAATCCTAACTTTAAGTCATCAGATGAAGGAAAACGTGGTTTCCAGACGAAACACCAGTTTTAGAAGCCAAGATGATTCTATATCCCAGACAGGATATGGCGGGACACTATAGGCAACGGGTGGAAAAAATGTCTGTTTCTCTTTCTCCTTCTGCCAGGTCACTGTGGCCATGTCAAGGACACCCACTGCACACTCCCAGTCATCTCCTGCTGCCTCTGAGAAGTCCGTTACGCATCAACTGCTTGACTAGGGCAAGACTTAAGCTAATTGCTATGTGAAACTTACATCAGCAAACACGAATTGAAAGTTCTTGGCAAAGCAGAGCAATGCTGAATCTGTCCCCTGGAAAAACTATAACACCTGTGCCCTGCAATGATTATGGAAAAACAGCATGTTAGAAATGCTAACAACTTGAAGGTAAATATTAGGTTGAGAAACCTAGGTGCCTCATTCATAGGGAAAAAAAAGTCAATTCCAAAGGATCATTTCATCTCTTGCCTGTACTTTTCTGAAATCCTAAGAAGTGGCCTCCTGTGAATTCTTTGATCTCCACTCTCTGGAACACAGGGCACCTGTAAGGCAGATCCAGCCACAAATGGAAGCCACATAAATAAAAGGTAAATATAGGTAGAAGTACTCACAACTTGCACCATGTGTTGAGGAAGGGCTTTCCCTGTGGCCAAGTCCTATGCTACACTCCATTCTAAGGAACATACAGCCCCTGTCCACTTGTAGTTTTTGCTCAGACTTGGGGGGATTTTCTTTTTCTTTTTTTTTTTTTTTTTTTTTGACAGCAAGTCAACAGGTATAGGGGAACTTTAATTTATTCATGGTTCAGAGATTGTAATCTGCCTCCTTCAACTTTACTCCACTCCTGCCAAATCTAGTGGCAGTGGAAAAATGTTTAATGGGCACACAGAAACTTGCTGAAAGAGGTAAAGTTTCACTACTTGCTATTTAATGTTCTCCCTATTACCAAAGCACTTGACACTTGAATACAGTCAACTCTCTCTATATTACCCTAGAATGGAGAGCATTCTCCTACAACAGTGGTTCTCAAACTTTAAAGTGTTTTGGACTCCCCCAAAGTTCTTGCTAAAACACAGATTTCTGGGTCCTACTGATTCAGGAGGTCTGGGGTGGAGCTCGAGAGTTTGCATTTCTAACAAGTTCCCAGGTGATGCTGATGCTGCTAGTCCAGGGACCACACTTAGAGATCTGCTCCAGAATATCCTACCAGACTCTGCAGGTCATATAAACAAATCCGAAGTTTAAGTCTAGATATTGAATCATGTGCAATGATTAGTTTAAATCTTGTTTTGTGCAAGTTGTGATTATGGCACAATAAGGACTATTATATTTTTTAAATGCAATGGGTAAACTCAGTGCTTCTCTCCTGTATATTGTACATATGTATGCACATAAGTATGTATAATAAGGGACTCACTTGATGATCTACTTCCCCAGATTTCAGAGGAGTGCAGGACTAAAACCTTGAACTGGGAAGGTTAGGATCATCCAATGGTGCCTCATGGTGTCCTTTGCTAGCAATCTATAGCTCTCTTAGTGGATTTCGTCTCACACCAGGAACCAAGTCTAAGAGGAAGATCCCCAGCAAGGAAAGTTGAATAAGGAAAAAGACTCAGCTTAAGGAAGCTGGTATCTGCCCTTAAATTGGGTGAGATATCCAAATGGAATATTTTCCAGATGCTAAGGGAACAAGATAAAACTCAGGGGCTTCACTATGAACAGACGAGGAACTTGAAAGGAAAGAATTCAGGCACAGGCAAATGTATGGCAGCCTATTTGGGGCTAGAATATAGTCATTATCTTAAGATAAAGGAATAAGAGAATGTGAAGCACAGTCCAGTTTACTGCTGCTTTTACTGGAATACAAAATTAAAAACTGTATTTTGAGGACTTGCTTATTTTCATAATGTTTGCAATTTTTGCGGCCATTGCTAGTCCTTCTTGGCTTTTCCTTTCTTTGGAGTGTTGTTGCTCTTTGTACTATCTACTAGAAAATAATTCTAGTCTCTTTCAGCTGAGTATAATAGAGGCAAACAACTCTTTTTCATGTTTAGGACAAAGACAGAGAAAAACTGAACTCAGCATCAAGAAGTGCAAAGGGAATCTGTGACAGATGCCACATGAAAGGCAAGGACTCAAGGGGAATGTTGTACAACACTTCAATCTCACATTCAGATGTTTTCCACGAGAAGGTTTCTTTACACAGTCCTAGAGGGTTTTTGTATTTTTATGAGCAATCCATTTATTTAGACCATAGTGGGTGCTCTAGCTTTCCTTGTTCTAGATCAGGGGTTTCTGGGTACTTCCAGTAGGGAAGTGTGCATTTCATTGCCTCAAAGTCTTAACATGCAGAGGATGTAGTCGGTAAATATTTGATTAACAGCTACTTATTCTAAGTGCTGACATATTGGAGAAGAGAGCATACAATTCCCCTGCCCTCAAAGAGCTTACAGTCTAGTGGTGTGAAAAGGCAAGTGAACAAGCTGTTTCGATGGTCTATTAAATACTAAGATGAGAGAATAATAGGAGAACTAAAAAATAAACACATGGAATATCAGGTAAGGCTTTCTAGAACAAGTTCAATGCAGACTGACACCTGAAGGACAAATTGGAGAAATAGGAACTAACCAGCCAAAAGAGTAAGGCAGGAAAAAGAGAGTGCCCAAAAGCCCAGCGGTGAGTGATACCACAATGAACAAAGGGAACTGAAAATAACTTAGTGTAAGTGGAGTGCAAAACAGTGAGGTCTTATATGTAGTGTGACCATATAAAGTATCAACTAGACCAGGACACTTTGGAAATAGAATGGAGTTCCTATTAATAACCATACTGGAAGAATAGTGGCTTAAACCAAGATGTCTGATCACTCTAATTATGGCCTTCATTATGATACTGAAACTCTTAATCTCAGGTCTGTGTGCCCCATGTGCAGTAGAAGCCAGTCACTGAGACAACGGTGTTTGGAGATAGAGGTTTATTCAAAGCAGCCAAAACAAGAAGGTGGGAGAACAGGTTCTCTCAGATCCACCTTAAAAGAAGAAAGCAGGGGTTTCTTATAGGGCTAAGGGGCTTGGGAGGAGGAGTTTCAGGAAAACAAAAGGGAAGTCCATGTTTCTTTCACTTCAGATAAGACCCTGAGCAACCAGACTTCTTGGCGTCAGTGGCAGCTGGGGGCTAGTTAACCAGTGGTCATAATTTCCTTAAAGGCATCTTTTTTCTTCTGCAGACCAAGCTCATAAATCCTGGTGACCATTGAGTCACCTCTCTGGTTAGACAATAAAACCAGCAAATTAGCGAGCTATAATTATGCATGGGCTGCAAAGCAAGCACTTGGGCTCAACAAATACATCTAGTGGGGATTGAGGTTATTTATCTAGGATTCACATGGGCACTAAATTCTTTTCATCCATAGCTGTGTTGAGAACAAGGCAGAAGGGTAACTATCTTCTTATGGAAGATTTACAGTAACCCTCAGGTACCCAGCTTCAATTAGGGAGGTTGGACATTATTTTACATATATAGGAGAATCCTTGGAAGAATTATAAGCGAGTGCATGGCGTGATCTCCTTTGTATGTTAGAAAGAGAATTCTGGCCTTGAGCAGAGAACAGGTGAAGGTGCATACTAGAAGAAGACAGAGCAGTTACACAGCTGTTCCACTGGTTCAGCAAGAGATGATGAAGTGCCTCCAGGAACGACAGTAGCGGAGGAATTCCAGGGAGTCGCAGAGGCTGACTTAGAATCGACCTGAGAGCTTTAGAAATTGCTAACTGAGCTTGGGAGAGGGATATCTTGAAGATGCTCTTGAGTTGTTTTGCTTTCAAAATCCGGCAGGCCATTCGCGGTCATATCTTTGATTAAGGAGCTTTGATTCAGTTTGTGTTTTAGAGAAGTGGAAATCAATTACGTTACATATTGAAAATAGAAATAACTTCATTACTAACTCCTAAATTCTTCCAGAAGTTCAATTGATACCAAAATAAAATAGTGTATATTATATAGATTGGAATGACTAGATGTCCCAATTTTCTAATATCAGTTTTTATTTCATTTAAATTCACCCTGGTCAATCTTAGCTAAAAATCAGTTACTCATTGTAGGTTAAGAAAAGATTTCTTTGATACAATAACAAAGCATGATTCATGGAAGAAAAAATTGATATGTTGGACTTCATCAAAATTAAGAACTTCTGCTCTTTAAAAGACATTGTTAAGCAAATGACAAGAAAAGCCACAGACTGGAAGAAATGTTTTCATATCACATATCTGACTAAAGACTTACGTTCCAAATACATAAAACTCTCAAAACTCAATAATAAGAAAACAATCTAATAAAAGATAGACAAAATATTTGAACAGACACTTCACCAAAGATGATATATGAATAACAAATAAAGACATGAAAAGATGTACAACATTGTTAGTTGTTATGGAAATGCAAATTAAAACCACAAATTAGAATCATTACACATTTATTACAATGGCTAAAATAAAAAAAAAATAAAATAAGAAAGACCATACCAAGTGTTGAGGAGGATAGGAAGCAACTAGGACCCTCATACACTGCTGATGGGGATGTGGACCGCTGCAACTATTGTGGAAAGCAGTTTGGCAGGTTTGTTTTTTTTAGTTTAATTTTTTTATTCAATTTACTTAAACTAAAAAAACCAAAAACAATTCACTCATTTCTCACCCTCACCCACCCCCTGCCTCTGGTAATCACCAATCTGTTCTCAGTATCTATGAGATCTATGAGCTTGGGTAGATATATATTTAGATTCTACATATAAGAGAGATCATATGGTATTTGTCTCTGACTTATTTCGCTTAGCATAATACCCTCAAGGTCCATCCATGTTGTCACAAATGGCAAGATTTCATTCTTTTTTATGGCTGAATAATACCCCATTTTATATATATATATATATATATATATATATATATATATATGTACACACCACAACTTCTTGATCCATTCATCCATAGATGGACACTTAGGTTGTTGCCATATCTTGGCTATTGTGACTAATGCTACAATGCACATGAGGGTACAGATATCTTTTCGAACTAGTGTTTTCGTTTTCTTTGGATAAATACTCAGAAGTGGAATTGCTGGACCATATGATTGTTCTAGTTTTAATTTTTTGAGGAACCTCTGTACTGTTTTCCATAGTGGCTGCACCAGTTTACATTCCCACCCGCAGTGGCAGTTTTTTAAAAGTGAAACATAACCAGCCATTCCACTCTCATGCATTTAATCCAAGAGAAGGGACAACATCTTTCCATAAAAGGATGTATACACAAATGTTCACAGCAGTGTTATTTGTGATAAGTAAAAACTAGAAACAACACAAATTGTCATCAATAGATGAATGGATAAACAAATTGTGGAATATCCATACAATAGGACGCTACTCAGCAAAAAAAAAAAAAAAAAAAAAAAAGGCATGCAACAACATGGAAGAATCTCTGAGAAGCCAGAACAAAAAAAAAAAGATAGCATACAATTATGATTCCATTTATACAAAATTCTAGAAAATACAAAATAATCTATAATATCAGAACACAGATCAGTGGTTGCCTGGGGAAGGGGAGACAGGTAAGAGGGAGGATTATTTCTGAGAGTGATGGATACATTCTATCATATGGATGATACATATGGATGGATACATCCCGATTGTGGTGATAGTCTCACAGGCGTATATGTATGTCAAACCTCATCAAATTGTACACTTTAAACGTGAAGTTTTTGTATGTAAATTCTACCTCCATAAAGCTATTAAAAATAAGAAAAAAATCAGTCACCCACAGAGCTGAGACTTTTTGATGAACTGAGAAGAAAAGTCAGAAAGTCTTTTGTGAGATCATCACCTACATTGGAATTGATTATCTAAATTTATTTACCCCCAAATATGAGCAGAAAGTACAAGAACAATCCAGGCCAAAAACGGGGTACTAAGTAAGGTAATCATACACCTCAATTTGCCAAGGACAGTTCCAATTCACACCTATTGTCTGGCATAATTATTAATTAAACGCCCTTTCATTCTCAGAAGTGTCCTCATTTGGAAACAACCAATTATACAGTCACCATACTCTTAGGCAACCTAGGAAGGTGTGATCTAGGTAGTTAAGGCAGAAAGACAAACTGAAAATCACCCAAGTAACTACTTTAAAAAGAATTTCAAATTAGGCATCAGAGCATCCAGGAAAATCTGTTAACCAAAATAAAATTTGGTTTCCAAAACGCAAGCAAAATAAAGAAAGCAAGACATAATTGGACTGTAAATGAAAAATCAGAATGTGAACAAAAGGGTCAACATCCACTTTAGGGACCAACAGTGCTTTCCTCATGGCTTTAGCACCCAGAGTCTCAGGGACAGAGCTGGACGCCAGGCACACACATTGTGCATGAGGATCCTGAGCAAAGAGGGTGGCTGTAAAGCAGACAATCCTTAAAAGACATGCAGAGACTCCGCCAGCTAGTCCAACGGTGAGATTACTGCTAATGGTGTCAAAAAGTCTTGGGGACAAGAGTAGAAATCTGTTGCAAAAATTTTGAGCTCATTGCCTTCCATTTCTTTCAAGGAACTATTTTGTTTTGTCAATATTGGGTACTAAGTAAATACTTATTGAAGAACAAATTAGCTAATTAGTTTCACTCAATGTATTTTATTCCAATGACTCCTTAGGCTAAATTAATAGTTTTTGCCAAAGGCAAGCATCAGTTGCTGCCAGGACAAAGGCCCTTTATTAGGTCTATATACAAATGCAGTAATAGTTGTAATCACCTGTTTGTTTTATTCCTAGATATTACATCATAGAATTTGAGGAAAATTAAAGTTAATTATACACTGAAAAGATGGATATTAAATGCACAAAATATAATCAAATAGTATTTGTTAATTTACCAAAGGGGAAGTGGGGGAGGCCAAATCGATGATCCTGGGTTTTCATCTCTTCACGTCCTCAGAAACCTTTAACAGCTGGGGCTAGGAAGACAGGGTGCTGTCCTGGGGCACTGCCAGGCCCGGCCTTCACTCCTCGCTTGCTCCTCAGCACTCTTCCAGGTAGCAGCCTGGGGTCACAGAGGCGCACGGTGCGTGTGTTGTTCACGTCTGGTCTCATGGATAGCGAAAATTTGTCTGAAGAAGAGAGTTTAGTAATTATGTCAAATTTTCTTAATCTTTCTAAGATTTCAAAAGGCTTATTTACCTAGCTATTGATAGAGACTCTCCGTTTCAACCAACTAAACCAGATATGGCTGCTAATGTTGATGGCAACAAATGCGACAACCTTGTAATCAGCCCATGTACAATAATATCTGTTCAGCAGCTTTCTAGGTATAACACATACAAAGTCTAAGGAAAAATTCTGAATGCCATAAGTTAATTGGTGAATTAATTAATTCACCTCAAGTTTCATTCATCGTGATGGGGAATTCTGTGACTCTAAAGAAGCTATGGGAGCCAGCACAGTTGAATTGGTCTCATTCATTTTGTTTAATTTAGAAATACAAGTTTTTCAATTCTTTTCTGAATCTTATTAGCATCCCTAGAAAATTGACCACATATGAAAAATGTAGCAAAAAAAAAAAAAAACCACGCATAACTAGGGTGCAGGGGCCTAGCCAGGCCAATCAAAATGTACAAACACTAGCATGCTTTTCTGACTATTCTGGGAGGTGAGCACAGAGTGGAATGGAGATTCTCTGACATCTTGAACATTCACAGGACATGACAAGCGGAATGCTGACAAACATCAGACAATGTCTCCAAGCTCTCTCAAAGGGCTCTGAGACACTTGTAGACAAAGCTGTATTTCACTCCATTGTTTTAAAAAATAATTCTTAAACTTTAAACTGCAGGCTTCATATAAATAAGAACTTTGTGTAATTTCTCCACTTCTCTGAATAATGCATTTCTGCTCATTATAATTTATTTCAATTCCCATGGTAGGTTAGGACACCATTTATGGTTTAAGAAAACTGGGGGCAATAAGAGGTCAGTCTAGAGTTAGATGTGGTAGTGGAAAAATATCCGGCCAGTATATTGCAAGGAATGTTTTGCAATCACTTTTAAAATCTCTGGAAAGCTAATGCTGAAGAACTTTATAGAAATTAAGGAGTTTTATTGGCAAGGTCTGTTGACTGAGACAGCTCAGTGGAAATGTACCAATCCCAAAAAACAATCATAATTCAGGCTCTGCTTTTTCTTTCTTCAACAATCGCCTGCCATCTGGTGGATGTAATGCAATCTAGTCATGAATTGCTTTCTTTAAAAACAGTCAGCAGTACTCGTTGAATAATGTAATTTTTGTTTTGTTTTGTTTTGTTTTGTTTTGCACGTGTGTGAGGAAAATCAGCCCTGAGCTAACATCCATGCCAATCCTCCTCTTTTTGCTGAGGAAGACCGGCCCCGAGCTAACATCCATGCCCATCTCCCTCCACTTTATGCAGGATGCCGCCACAGCATGGCCTGAGAAGCGGTGCTTCGGTGCGCGCCCGGGATCTGAACCCAGGCTGCCAGCAGCAGAGCGCGCGCACTTAACTGCTATGCCTCGGGGCTGGCCCTGTAATGGTTTTAAAATAAGAACAGGGGCAGGAGCTTATACTACTACACACCCGCCAAAAATAAACCATATCTGGTCCAGACTTAAAACAAACTTGGTGGAGTCCTTTCTTACCAAGACTCAAAAAACAGATCATTTTTGTGCTTGACTAACCAAAAACTAATTCCCACTAAATCCAAGCAAAATCAAAGTAAGCTAAAAAAGAATTGCTATTTTTGCATACATTCTCTGCATGTTATTTTTGTGTTTATTTAAGTGAATTTATTTCACTTTAGCATACTATAATTTTAACATTTGTGCCAAAAATCATGTAATCTATAATTATTTATTGAGCACCTCCAATGATAGATGTGATGGGAAATACAAAAAAGTAAAAGATGTAAGCCCAGCTCTTAGACTTACAATCTAGTCAGGGAGAAAAAAATAATCCAAATGCAACAATTAGCAGCCGTGCTAATTTACATGGTCCAAAGGAAGGTGAGACCAGTGCGGACTGGAGGAGCTGGAGAAAGGTTAATAGCTATGCTTTCTGTGTTTTTTAACTGTAATTTAGAGACAAGTGATCAAATCCCTGGAGACAGTGAAGACGTTTTTTTATGGGAATGGGGAATTTATATTTTAATATAAAGGGGAGAAAAACTGGTTCTGTTATGAGATAGACTCGTGAGAGTGGCCATACCATGTGAATCTGGGCCATATGGTACACTGACCATACATCACCTGAGCAAACTTTGCAACAGCATGAAGATCTTTATGAAAGAGTTAAATGGTATTGCTACTACCATCTGAGTCATTAGACCCTCCTTATTTGCCCTCAGTTGAGCAATTACTGGCTAATTGTAAATGAAGCCAAACTCCCATAATTGGACTCCAAGAATACTCTTGCAAGCCTTCCTATTAACCAAAGAGAAGCTCCTGATTGCCAGACTCTGAGAAGGGAAATATGAGTTTATAGAGCCAGGTGCATTAGTGAACTCCCCACTCACCCATCCTGATGTTCTCTCTGCCAAAGTGTGGGGCCAGGCAGCCCCCTGGAGAGCCAGGGTGGAGCCCCTCACCCTAACCAAGGGCCAATAACTATTCTTCATTCCCCCCAAAATGGCTTTTGTTACTTTAAACTGCTGTTCATCTCATTTTAACGTGAATGTTAACATGCCTTCTTATTTTGAAGCAAGTCTTGATTCTAGAGTGAAATTTTTCTGTTCTCATCTGCCCATTCTTTGACTTTGGAATCTCTTCTTATTTATAGGACCTAAATCATAATAATTAAAATTACCTTTTGTTTTCCACTATTAACCTCCTACACTTATGTTCTTATTCTTACATTCTTTTATTTAATATTAACAAAAGCCCTGCAAGGTTATTATTGTGTCACTTTTTCAATAAGAAAACTGATGTTCAGAGAGGTTATGCAAGTTGCATAATATTACACAGAGAGAAACAAGGTAGGGATTTGATTTTGGATCTTTCTGACTTCAATCTTGTGTCTGTTGTTTGTTTTACTGGATTATACTGTTTTCTACTAAAGAATATATTTTAAAGGAATATTTGATCTTCTTTTGGCCTTTCTCTGCTGAAGCTGTAGTCTCTAGATACATTTCCTTACAATTCACAAATCTTGATTTAATCAGACGAATTAGATATGGAGAGGGGCCGGTGCAGTGGCGTAGCGGTTAAGTTCTTGTGCTCTGTTTCCGTAGCCCAGGGGTCACTGGTTTGGATCCTGGGCTCGAACTTACGCACTGCTCATCAAGCCTTGCTGAGGCGGCATCCCCATAGAGCAACTAGAAGGGTGTACAACTATGACATACAACTATCTACTGGGACTTTGGGGAGAAAAAAGGAAAAAAGGAGGAAGATTGGCAACAGATGTCAGCTCAGGGCCAATCTTCCTCAAAAAAAAAGAAAAGAAGGAGAGGAAGAAGCTCTTCCTAAGTAGTAGTCATAAAATTTAAAAAAAAAAAGATATGGAGAAAGACCTTTTAGGTCAGGGAGTACAACTTCCTGCCAAGAATAGGATTTTTCCCTGTAAAGCATTTATTGCTCCAAACACGTTTATAATAAATGTCACATTTTCCTATTGCATACCCTCTATGAAGCCATCCCACCAATATCCAAGATTGCCATGTAAATACTATCAAATATTTCCCGTCTCCCATCTCAAGCCTCTTGCAGCTATAGTGTCCCAACCTCCAACTTCTCCACTTACCAGATGGAAACATTCTGCCATTTCTACTCAAGAGAATTATTTCTTCAGTGGCTAAGCTGTCACTTGATTCCAGTGGAGGGACAAGGTTAACAGAGACTTTCTGTCACCAGTGCAAGACTTTGACAAACAACAAAGTGACCTGAACTGACACCTGATGGGAGGCTTGTTTTCTCAGGACACTTGTTAGCAGGCACATTTTTTGCAAGCTCTTGCTCCCAAAGTTCTTTAGGAAAGAAAGGTGGGGAAAGGGCCCATGTGAGTCCTCCTGGTCCTCTTGGAATTACTGGCTAGCCCATTGAAACAGCATAAGTCAGTGAAGGGTTCCTAAGGAAAAGAAAGTTCTGGTTCCCTTTGACTGTCTCCCAAACATTAAAAGAACTATTTCACTGGACCACAACCACACAAATTATGCTGAGAACCAACCTACACTATGTCCCAAGCAACTTCTACCAGGATGAGGGTAGCTCAGAGTTCTTCTAGGAAATGACCCAAAGTCAAAGTAGCAGAATCTACCACTGGATTCTTCTAATTAAGCAAGACATTTACAAAAAGGTATTGGAAATTTAGAAGACTTTTTTAAAACTTGCAATAATTTTAAATACATACTTTAACTCACTAAACTTGAAAGAGATACTAGGTCAACTTGGTAGAGATTGATTACTTTGGTGATGCTGGTCTGCATGGAGACAGCAGAGAAGATCATGGAAAGCATAAGCCACACGTGGAGCACAGATGGCAAGGCTCCTCTAGCACAGGGAATCCCCGGGAAAACCAGGTGCTCTCTCCACTGAAGATTTATTTTGCAATTAACAAAAGGTAAAAAATTTTTCTGAAACACAACTGGGGCAAGGGGCAGGGGGTGAGGTGGGGAGAACCCACACTTGAAACCTGCCATACTGGGAGCTCCTACGAATCTGTAAAGAAATAGCTTAATGGTAGCTAAGAGCACAGAGTCACACAGCCCTGTGTCCAAATCTGAACCCTGTGACTTACCACCTAGGACAAGGGACGCGACCTCTCAGAACCTCAGTTTCCCTATCTGAAAACTGGAATGTTGTGAGGATTAAATGAAATAATGTCCAAATCTCTTGGCACACTGCCTGGTACATTCTACCTGCTCAATAAATGGAATTTACAGAAAAGGAGGGGGCTATTAGTGTTGTAGCAATCACTAACTGTCCATTGACCAAAACAGAAGCAGTATCTAAAATTTTTAAGCTAGTAGAAGACGGCTTTGTTCCATCTTAACCAACCAAACCATCCTGGCAGACACTCTTGAAGGCTCCTTGATGTCTCACTCACCTATTGCCCCCAGAATAATATCAAAGACCCATTCCAATACTCTCATGCACAAAGTCCACTTCAATCTGTAAAAGGAACTGCAGATCCCACCAGAACTACTTCTTAAAGTTGCTAAAGCCTGATCAGGCAAAGACCACGTGGGACAAGCCTGTCGCCTGACAACTCAGATTTATTGACTAGATGTGCAGGGAGGGCCCTCCAGAGCCACCATGGAATGCCACCCAGCAAGAGGGAGCGGGAGGCAGCGTCTTATCCAAAGTTCGACTTCTGCGAAATGTTCTGAGCAAGATCTGAAGGAGTAGGGACAAGTTCTGTGCTGGTTGCTGTTTCTGGGGCAGGATGAGGAGAAATGCAGATTAACAAGGGACTGGGTCCTGTCATGAGGTCAGGTCGGCTTAGCAACTGGATATTCCCAGTAATAGGTGGGTATAAGAAGCCTGCCCCCGGGGGAACATTCGGAAAAACGCAGTCACTCAAAGATAGGTTGTCACAGCATTTGACAGCTGATGCATGACCTTGGGAGAAATAACATCTCCTGTTAATTTTGCAGCTGGCTTATCTGGGTCTGTCCTCCCAGCCTAATGGGTGACAGGGCTGTTTTTTCATTTTTCACTCTGAGTCGATTTTCACTCTTCCTGTCCTGGATAGGCTTTTCCTCTTTCTAAGTGTCCCCCTAGAATCTGGGTGTGGGGTTGACAGGAACTCTTTGAACTATCTCTGCAACATTTCTGTAAGTCTAAAGCTATTCTAAAATAGGCCTTATCTAAAAAAGAAAGTGGCCTCTACACAACCCCCAACAGATGCTCCTTCGATCTCCCCACAAGCACTACTTCAGGGGAAATAACTCCATTCCATGTTTTAACACCCAAAATTCTTAGTTCTTCCTCATTTTCAGCCAAAAACTGCTTTGTCCAAAGCTTCCCTTCCAAGGTCCCAGAGAGGTCTCTGTGAAGCTACATGGAATATGTTTACCTCCTTTTCCAAAATAATTTCTATTAATGTTATGGTTTCCTCCCTAAGACTCTTCTCCAAAGTAAATCTCTGCCTCAAGCCCCTGCTGTCCCATCTCTTCACATCAAGTTGACAGTGACCCTCTTAAACAAGGCACCGTATGAGACAGAGCACTCCTGGTGAGGTCTGACCAAGTTGGTTTGGGGCATCCCCCCGTGGTGGTAAGGGCCATGCCCCCATCGCCCTTTTCAGCAATAGGTGCTGTTGGCTCATATTGCACTTGTGGAACTAAAATCCCCTACATCTTTCCCATATAAAGTGGAGTCAAACCAGCTGTCATCTCTACCTTTCTAACCAACCTATACTCACACAGTTTGTTTTTTAAGGCAACCATAAAACTTTACCGGTAATGTTCATCTTGTAAATTTCCCCTACCCGGCAATGATGCAACAAGATAGAAGAGGACTAAGAACCAGAAATTCCAGCACAAATGCTGGTTCTCTACTTGCATAACTTGAAGTAAATCTCTCTATTCCTCTGAGTCTCGTTGCTTTGCTTGTAAAATAAACACGTTGCCATTAAACAATTCTAAGATCTCTTCTCTCTCCTCATGCCCCTATCCTACTAGAAACCAGTCTACTGAACTGTGTTTCGTCTGCATTTTACTGATGAAGAAATTGATTCGGGGAGTTGATTAACTTGCCCACTGTTGTGTAGTTCCAGGCTTCTAGCAAGCTTTGTCAGTGTCTAAAGCCGTGCACTTTCCCCTACTCAGAACAGCCTCTCCTTGACTTGTTCAGTTCTCCTGCATCACAGACCTCTCCTCTACTTTTGCACACAAGGCTCCCAAGAACCTTCTTAGCCTGGAAAAAATTGTCTGCCCCTGGGTAACCTCCACCAGCTACTGCGCCCTGTCCCTCCCCTTTGCCACACACCTGCTCAAGGGGCCATGTGTACCCCATTTACATCTCACCGTTTACTTGTTTCTTCATCCCCTGAAGATCAGGCTTGTCTTCCCACACTACTGAAACTGGCCTCTCAGCAGTAGATAAAGGGGTCTCATCTCTGTCTTGATTGTCACTGACCTCTCTGACCCCATTTTCTTCTCCCCAGGGTTTCCCTAAGGTTTTTGTTTGAACTCTTCTCCTTTTTCAGGAATTTTCAACTATCATCTCTACATAAATGGGTCCCAAACCTGCATACAGTCAGACATGAGGGGATCATTTGTTGTGATACTAACTTTGGATGGACTCTCCTTGTATTTTCCTCTTTCTGCTACTCCAAACAGGTAGCCTGGCCCTTAGAGATCCCTTAGAAAATTTCGCTGTGTGGAAATCTGAAGGCCCTTCGGCCTCCTGCTCAGGTTCTAGCCTCATTTGCCAATATGCCATCCTAGATAGAAATTCTGTCCAAAAGCTGTAGGCAGGCCTGTGGTAGCTTTTGTCCAAAGCACTGTTAATAGCTAACAAACTATAAAGCAGGTAAAAGTCCATGGTGATATTTAGCAGGAGGTCTGAGAGCTAACAGGCGTTTTGCCAATCTCTCATAGAAGTACAAAAATATTCTCTTTTCACCTAGAAGAAGAACCAGTGATAAAGTTTAAGAGGAGGTCTGGATACCTAGATGTGTAAATAAATATGGTTTGTTTTAGGGCCGAGAACATTTTTTAAAATTCTTGTCCATTTGCATGTCATAGAAACAGTCAAAACATCCATACGACAAGTTTTGGTGCAAACAAGAACGTGCTGTACACATTGCTAAAACAAAGCAGAAACACACCAAGAACAAAGTGAGAGGAGAGCCCAGACGAGGACTCAACACGTGTAAAAAAGAAGAAAAATCCTCTCCACTCAAAGCTGTACTTATGAACTCTAATTAAGTGTCCTTCAACGTTTTGTGAAACAGATGGGAACTTTATTTGGCGTGAGAATAATATGAAATGGAAGAACAAAGCTCAGAAGCACAGGAACCCACGACAACCACATACTCCACCCCC
This sequence comes from Ceratotherium simum simum, assembly GCF_057802395.1. Taxonomy (NCBI): domain Eukaryota; kingdom Metazoa; phylum Chordata; class Mammalia; order Perissodactyla; family Rhinocerotidae; genus Ceratotherium; species Ceratotherium simum. The sequence goes on along the minus strand of NC_141918.1, from coordinate 801,595 downwards.
CGAAAATTGATATTCAATAAAAAACTAAATTTAGACAGACATTTTTAAGAGACTATGTCAATTTAATTTTAGAGTACAATAAAAGCTAAATATTTGTCTGTAAATTCTTACATAAATCTTAGACTATTTTCTGAAGATCTTCTTATTTATATTTTCTAGAATATCCATGCCTGTGTGAAGAAGGAGATTAGTTTAAGATCTGTACCACACGCTGCAATGTAATATACTTTTTTTTAGTTAGGTCATGTATGGATTATTTAAGGACAGTTTCATTTTTCACTTCTTCTTGGATTTATTTCTCAATTAAGAAAGGAAGTACAATGATGTACACCTGAAAGTTTTACAATGTTACAAACCAATGTTACTGCAATAAACAAAAAATTAAAAAAAAAAAAAAAAAAAGAATTTTTCCCACTGTGACATGAGGGAATAAAAGAGCTTCAATCAAAAAAAAAAAAAAAAAAAAAAAAAAGAAAATCTGTTCATGGTAACAGTGCCATATTAATGAAGAACTTCCAACATCACCCTGCTGGGTTAGAAATCTTAGTATCTGAGGTGGGCCTAGTTTTTCAGTCATGGAGTACATTTCAGGATGTCAAGTTGAGAGGAAGGTGTTATGTATATGAAAATATTTTTTATTGATGTTTTAATAGTTTATAACATTGTGAAATTTTGGGTTGTACATTTTTGTTTGTCCATCACCATGTATATGTCTCCCTTCACCCCTTGTGCCCACCCCCTACCCGCAGTGCCCCTGCTAACCACCATACAGTTTTCTCTGCCCATGTGTTGGTTTATATTCCACATATGAGTGAGATCATATGGTGTTTGTCTTTATCTTTCTAGCTTATTTCACTTAACATAATACCCTCCAGGTCCATCTATGTTGTGGCAAATGGGATGATTTTGTCTTTTTTTATGGCTGAGTAGTATTCCATGGTATATATATACCACATCTTCTTTATCCAATCATCAGTCAAGGGACACTTGGGTTGCTTCCACTTCTTGGCTATAGTGAATCATGCTGCAATGAACATAGGGGTGCATAAGCCTCTTTGGATTGTTGATTTCAGGTTCGTTGGATAGATTCCCAGTAGTGGGATAGCTGGATCATAGGGTATTTCCATTTTTAATTCTTTGAGGAATCTCCATAAGGTTTTCCATAGAGGCTGCACCAGTTTGTATTCCCACCAGCTGTGTATGAGGGTTCCTGTTTCCCCACATCCTCTCCAACCTTTGTTGTTTTTGTCTTGGTGATTACAGCCATTCTAACAGGTGTGAGGTGATATCTTAGTGTTATTTTGATTTGCATTTCCCTGATGATTAGTGATGTTGAACATCTTTTCATGTGCCTATTGGCCATCTGTATATCGTCTTTGGAGAATTGTCTGTTCATTTCCTCTGCCCATTTTTTGACCGGGTTGTTTGTTTTTTTGTTGTTCAGTTGTGTGAGTTCTTTATATATTATGGAGATTAACCCCTTGTCAGATATATGTTTTGCAAATATCTTTTCCAAGTTGGTGGGTTGTCTGTTCATCTTGATTCTGGTTTCATTTGTCTTGTAGAAGCTCTTTAATCTGATAAAGTCCCACTTGTTTATTTTTTCTTGAGTATGAAAATATTTTTAAACTAACCAAATAACATTAGATCTAGTAGAAATTACAAAATATTGCTCTGACCGTCCTGGGGAGAGAAAGAGTGTGAGAGGTGGTAAATTCAGGCTAGGAAAGTAAGAAAGAATTTGTAATATATTTCAAGCAGAGAAACTAAGAAAAAGGGCAGGTGGGAACATTCAGAGAGTGCAAGTGGTCACAAATATCCATTTTTCCCCTTTTTCCAGAGTAAGCTACTTTATAGCTGTGCACATAGAATAAACACTACATTTCTGAGAAGCTAGAGGTGGCTATGTGACCTGTAAGCTCTACCCAATGAGATTTAAGTACAAGTTCCTGTGACGGCTTTCAGGAAGTTTCCTTCAGAAACTATTGGTATTAACCCTATCATACTGTTGGAATGCAAATGTGATGGTTTGATCTCCATCTCCAACTATGAGACAAGGATCACACCCTCGGGACAGCAGAACAACAGGCTGGAGGCCTCAGTCTTGAGGACTTTGTGGAGCAGAGCTGCCATACTAGTCCTGGATTGCTGTGTTCCTTCCCCAGGGCTGCCGCAATGAAGCACACAAACTGGGTGGCTTCTGGTAGTTGTTGGTGTTGGGAAAATATAATTAAAAACAAAATCTTCTCCCAACCCAGAAAACTTCTCCATAAACGTAGAAGAAAAAGAAACAGTTATTATTGAACAAGCATTAAACCAGAATGTGATGCACAGCATAGGCAATCTGCTAAGACATTGCAAAGACAGAAAGAAACTCCCCCTTAGCCAAGCAGACACAACTCCTCCCATACATGTTCTTGAGAATGACTAGACTTCAATCTACACAATGACTAGACTTCAAATAAGAAGACTTGACCACTCCATTTGTCACACACAGGTCATCTGAGATTCACCTGGTAACTGGGGTGCCCATCTGTGTTTGCAAATTGCCTTTATCCAAAGGAAAAATAACCTTATATCTTTATGACAAGAGGTAGTTTTGGAGAGAAGTGCTTGCTGAAGTTAGGCCCCTACCCTCCCAAAGGGATGCTATCTTCCTTAATGATCGCATTTCAAAGAGATGGCTCCCAAGTCCTTGAGAAAGACATCCCTGGGGAGCTAAAGATGGCAAGAGGCTTATTTAGCTTTTAAAGAGATTTATGTACACTTCAAAGAGAGAGAGAAAGAACTTGTAATTAAAAAGTTTTCTAAAGTAAACACTCTAAGAAGAAGGAGGAGAGGGCATCTTTCTATTTTCACATGAAGTGTTTTTTTTTTTTTTTTTTTAAAGATTTTATTTATTTATTTTTCCCCCCAAAGCCCCAGTAGATAGTTGTGTGTCACAGCTGCACATCCTTCTAGTTGCTGTATGTGGGACGCTGCCTCAGCATGGCCGGAGAAGCAGCGCGTTGGTGCGAGCCCGGGATCCGAACCCGGGTCGCCAGCAGTGGAGCGCGCTCACCTAACCACCAAGCCACGGGGCCGGCCCTGAAGTGTCTTATTTTTAATCTATATTTGCCTTTACACTTTCAATCCTTGGCATTCCTTGGCTGTAGATGCATCACTCCCATCTCTGCCTCCATCCTCACATGGCATTCTCGGTGTGTGTCTTTGTGTCCAAATATGCCTCTTGTAACCAGGACATTAATCATTGGATTAGGGCACACCCTACCCCAGTATGACCTCATCTTAACTTGATTATGTCTGCAAAGACATTTCCAAGTAAGGTTACATTCACAGATTTTGGGGTTAGGACTTCTACATATGTTTTGTGGGGACACAATTCAACCCACAATAATGGCCTACCCACAAAATTGTATGCTGGAGAAAAAACTCTAACTTGGTTAAGTCACAATTATTTGGGGTCTTTGTTATCCACAGTCAAGTAGTTCTGGGTTCTGGAAGAATCTGGTGACAAATTAAAGACTCCCAGCATTCTCCTCTAAACCAAGTGAGCTCCTCTCCCTTGGGGTGCAGGGAACACTCTGGAGAAGATGCCCTGTGCCATCTCTTGTGTCCCTTAGCCTTTACCTTCCCCACCCCCATCCCCGTTACCCTTAAAGCACCATATCAGTTGTAACCTTAGGGTGCTGTCTATATTTTATCTCTTCACCCAGCTGATACCTAAAATTGCTTTATAAGGAAAAATAAAACTTTTTAATTTCTTAATTAGAGTGAAAGTAGTAACAGACATGTGCTAATTGTGGTAACGCTTTAAAGTGAATGCATGTCAGTCAGAATGCAGTCAAACTCTCAATCAACAGATATAAATTACTAAAGTTAAATCCTTGCCTCTTCTTCTAGGGAGAAGCAAATGTAGAGAACAGGAAAGTTTTGTTTTCAAAGGTCATATCTAGAATAATATAACGTAAAAGCAATTTTTAAAAAGATAAAATGGAAAATAGATTTAAACTCCTAAAATATTTAAAAATTTAGAATTTATTACTAGACCAACTAGTGAAATCCTGAACATGCCATAACAACAAAACAAAAAGCCCCTTTGTTTTGGCCCCGCGGTGATTCCAAACTGCCTGCGGCCGTCTGCTTCTCTGCTGCTCTGCGATGCTGGAACAAACGGCACGCCGGGGCGCAAACGTTAACAGGCTCAGAACGAAAGCAGATCCGCAGAGGTAAAACGCGCGCGTGTCGCCCACAAGGAGATGGTCTACGGCAAGCACCGGAGAGGGAGCGACGCAGCTGAGCTCTCTGTCGCTTAAGGAGAGGCTTTTTAAAGGCCCCAACCTTGAAAGAAAAAGAATCTCAGAATTCTAGATTTGCATTGAGCTGAGCATCACCTGTACAAGGTCCGAAGAGGAACCAGTAATAAAATTTGACTGTTGCTCTGGAAATCGTATGTCCCAAACGCACCGGGTTGTTAGCGAGCAGGTGAGCAGCCTGCGAGCGCCAACACACCACACACGGTCGTGGCAGAGGTGGTGAACTAGATGAGCCCCATAATTTTAACCCATTTATACATTTTCCCACAGAAGCCTCCTGACTCTTCCAGGGTCCTCAAAACATAAAGCTGTTTTCTAACCAACTACATTAAAAACTTTTACATAACATTTACATAACAGATGTGGTTCTGAAAAAAATGGTTTCAAATTCTATATTTTACCAAGCCAAATTCCATTTTAAATGTATTAAATTTGTTTGCTGTTAAAAGAATAATATTCTATATAATTTTGAAATGCAAATAACACTATTGTAAAATACGTAATTACCTCCTACTTTCTTTTCTGTGTAGATCTGGATTGTCATATTTGCACTTTGCATAGCAGATGAGAGGCACATAAGAGTTCCTCCAAAAGAGGTATTTCACATGAAGAGATCATGTTGCTTTGTGGTAAAAATAATGAGATTGTTACTAAACAATAGGGATTTTCGGATTCTGTAAACCTTGCATTTTATTTGGATGAAAGTCTCCAGGTGTTCCTTTTGTGGTGAGCCAGCCAGCTGCCTTCTCAAGTGCTGTGCTGAAATCTCTCTGAAGCAAAAGAATGGCAGACCATATTCAGTGGTGGGAGTAAGAGAAAGCAGAAAAGGTCTTGTTTCCCATGACTGCAGTTGTTCCCAACCCATTAGATTAATTCAGGGAGCCTGCAGGACATGAGGGTTGGAAATCCTGATCCTCATAGTTTCTTTTTTTCTTTTTTTTTTTATGATCTAGAGTAGATGATTTTTTTTTGTTGTTTGTTCATTTATGGTGGTAACAATGGTTTATAACATTGTATAATTTTCAGGTGTACATCATTATACTTCTATTTCTGCATGGATTACATCATGTTCTCATGTTCACCACCCAAATACCAATTACAATCCACCACCACACACATGTGCCTAATTATCCCCTTCACTCTCCTCCCTCCCCCCTTCCCCTCTGGTAACCACCAATCCAATCTCTGTCTCTATGTGTTTGTTGTTATTATCTACTACTTAATGAGTGAGATCATATGGCATTTGACCTTCTCCCTCTGACTTATTTCACTTTGCATAATACCCTCAATGTCCATCCATGTTGTCACAAATGGCTGGATTTCATCATTTCTTATGGCTGAGTAGTATTCCATTGTGTATAAATACCACATCTTCTTTATCCATGCTTCCCTTGATGGGCACTTAGGTTGCTTCCATGTCTTCGCTATTGTGAATAACACTGCAATGAACAGAGGGGTGCATGGATCTTTAAGCATTGGTGTTTTCACGTTCTTTGGATAAATACCCAGCAGTGGAATAGCTGGATCATATGGTAGTTCTAGCCTTAATTTTTTGAGGAATCTCCATACTGTTTTCCATAGTGGCTGCACAAGTTTGCACTCCCACCAGCAGTGTATGAGAGTTCCCTTCTCTCCACATCCAGGGAGATGTGGGAAGTTTAACCAGCTTCATCTTTTGAAAAGCCATCTTATAGTCCAGGGCTCCTTTAAGTTCAGTGAGAAGCCCCCAGATATGCTTCTTCAGTCTGCATCTCTGAAGGCCCACAGTCCAATTCTCTTTAAACCACTGCTCCCAACCAGCTCATTGTCAGCCCCTTGCTGACAGTTCCTATACTGGCTTCTCCACCCTGATGACTGGGAGTGGAGGGAAAATTGGGCAAGAACCACTCATCAGCCTTGGCTGAAAGCAGTGGACACATGGGTAGCAAAGCTGAAGATCATAAGCTGCAAGACTGACTTCTTGTTCCATGGAACCAGGTGCAGGAATTGTCCTTTCAACCACAAAGGGCTTGGGGACACAGGTGTGACATAGGAAAGACCCTAACCTGGCTCTACTCCCGATTACTGCCCTGTGTTTCCAGATCTTGACAGCCAAGTCCTAATGCCAAAAATATTTCATAGAAAATATGAATTTTGCACAGATTTGCCTAGTTTACAGTCTTTTTTTGTTATAAGTTTAGGTATAGCAATCAATAATGATTTATTGATTTGTGACAATCACAAATACTTGAGCCAGGATCACAGGATTCTTCTCTAAGGAACCCTCATAAATTCTGCACATTCTAAACTTCACTTAGTTATTTACTCCTTTCTTGGGTGGACAACAATGAATACCATTTGCTTTGTCTCATATGAGAAATAAATGGGTTGGAATAACATTAACTTTCCCTTCGCCTCTAGGTCATTTATTCATTCAACAAAGATTTATTGAGCACTAATATCGTCCTAGGCAATGTGCTGTGCGCCAGAGATTCCAGACATGAAGAAGTCACAAAATTATGCTTTGCTTGGGTAATCTTTGGGGAAAGGCTATCTTTATTTTCTGGGCCACAAGCAAGGCTATATGGCATCCTGGTGGTCCTTACCCCGAAGGAATTCAGTACCTCGTGGGCCCTCCCAAATTCTCTTTTCCCTGACCTCTTCTTATTTCATAATTTTCATTTCCACCCTCCTTTCCCCATTTCCTCACTTGGCCAGTGCCTGGCATCCTGTCCTCAGCTACGTTCCCCAGCCCTGAGCTGTTCATGGCAGTGCTCTGCTCGCTGGTCCATCTTGCTCTCTCATCGCCTGTTTCCTGCTATGCTTATTCCTCAGACTCACCGAGTCCTCCAGTATGGTTTATTCCTCCACTTTCTATTTTTCTTCCCTATTTACTATAGCCATCACTTAAAACATACCTTTACTAAAACCCAAACTCCCTGGCCATTTGTCATTCTATTTTGCCTTTCTAGAAATAATCCAACTCTGGACCAAACCAGTTCATCTTCATTCCTCCACATACAAGTTGCTAAGTGCCATTGGATAAAAAGATTTCACTCATGAGCTATGAGAGAATTTGAACACCTATATTTATAATCTAGAACCTTAGTTGGATTTTCAATGCTTCCAGACAATTCTGTGTCCTTGAGAGGCTTCTTCTGATATTCCATCTTGAGGCTGTTCCATGTCTTTGTCAGTCAGATCAAGTATTCAGTCCTGCCACTTCTCCCTTCCTTTCCTAGTTGATGGTCTTACATACCTCACAAAGAAAATGAAAGTCACTGACACAAGCTGCTGGGTTTTCTGGCTCTATCTGAATTGGTGGCTATGCACAGGCAAGAGCAGATTGGAGGAACATCCTAGTGCTGACTTTGCTCTGCCTGGTCAGTGTTTGGGGTAAGAAAGTTCAAATTCATCTCTCTATGTCTATCCTCCCATTTTTCCCTCTCATCTCCATAAAACAATTGTCTTTTCTTCTGTTTGCAGCGAATACTTCTCTGTTCTGTGCCCCAACCCCTTCCTCCTCTTCAGGAACACTATCACATCTAGACAATCTTATACTTCTTCCTCGCCATTGCCTTCTTTTTCTCATCCTATACCCACCAGCAAACCTAATCCATGTTTAAGACCCTACCCTTGACCCCCAATCTCCCTCTAACTACAGTCCGTCTGTTCTTTTTCAGTTCTTAGACAAGTTTCTTAAAAGAGCAAACATGAAACAATATTTATCATTTTTATCCTGACAGTAAAACTAATGTCTTCATTTTAGAAAATCTGAAAAACAGAGGAAAATAAAAATCACTCATAACCAATCACACAGGGAAAACCACTTTTAACATTTTGGTAGAGTCCTCACTGATCTTCTTTATCTCTACGTTCCCAGCATCCAGTCCCATGCCAGGTGCTCAATACCTATTTGACGGACAAATTAATAAATAAATGAATAAAAAAATAGATGAATTAATAAACTCTTCTTATTATTGAAAGCAAGTAGAGTAAGTATTTATTGGTCAAATTCCCAGCACCTTCTCATCACTAGTTTTTCATTCTGTCCAGTGTGGAATGAGTTTCTTCAACAGCCACAACCAAGATCACTCATGGGCTTTTTGCTTCCAGAGCAAATCCTCATGCCTCCCCTTTCCCACAGACATCAAAGATGGCGGAAGAGAAAGCAGTCTGGAGTTTGAGAGCAGTTGGGGCCTCTTCAGGGTGATAGAAATAGGGCTATTTTGAAGATACTACAACACTCATTTCCGCAAATCTTCTAGAAGAGCCCCCTCTGGGCTCACTTGGTGGTTATAGTCTTGCACAGGATGGCCGTCAAGGAGTAGAGAATAGGGGTCTGGGAATGAAGAGGGAGAATTCCATGAAACAGGATATCAACAGGAAGATTGATTGTCAGAGAACAGTGTTCACTCCACTGAGGAGAGTCAGCCGTCTGGACCCTCTTGCCCTGCGCTGCCCAGAGTGGTTGAGCAGCCGCCTGTCACAGACCACGCACTACAAAAGCCAAATGGAACAGGCCATGTGAAGGATGTTTTAAGAACACTAAACTTGATATCTGAATTGGCATCTTATATTCTCCTTCCCAGCGACCACCCTTTGTAAGCTGCTGAGGGTAAAGGTACTCGATTCTAAAATGCTGGTTTCATAGGACACAATGACAGCTGTGAGACAGGAAAAGCAACTAGAGAGTTAGGCAAACCCGTGAAATGGGGCTTTTCTCCCCTGTTCTTAGAAAGGGAGATACAAAACAGATGGGAGCAGAGGCAGTGAAACTTTAGAAGAAGAGTGTCATAAAAAGTGTGAAGGGTTGGTCCCCGTTGCCACTAATCATCTCCCCACTTCTGAAGACAGGTGGGAGGTGGGGAGATTCAGAGAAGAGAAGTAGGTACAAGTGTCTCCTGTGAAGTTTTGGGCTCCAAGAAATGGGGGTGTGTGCTGTAGAATATACCCTTCACATTTTCCCCCGAGTCAGGCTTGGTGTAGGGGATGCAAACACGTCTTGTAGGCCCCAAATTAATTGGGAAAATGAGCCAACACACCAGCAGTCCCTTCAGCAGAGTGAGGAGTGGCCTAGCTTTGAAGGTTGGGGGCATCAGGAATGCTGCATCTCTGGGAGTTAACCCACATCAGGAAAGCATGCAGGGGCCTTGGAGGAAACCCCAAGACCACCTAATGACCACTTGACAGAGCCTGCATTGAACACCACCATCCACACAAGGGATCCTAGCAGATCGTGACACAAGCAGTGACAACAGCAGCAAAGTAACCACAGACACCACACAGAAGTGACAAGCCTGTGAGACTAGACAAAAACAAGCCTTCTGCACCACCAGTGTGTGACCAGTCATGAAGTGGGGTTTTCCCCCAACACACTCTCACACACATATCCACACAAACACACACCCACACATAAAACACACACTTATACACACACATATACCTAAATACAAACACTCAGCCACACCTCAAATACACACACACACACAAACATATGTCTCCATCAGACAACAGGCAGGATCAGGAAGAGAGAACAGCCTAATAGATTGAATTGAAATTGAAATGTAACTAAGAAAATGATCTTGAATTTCAATGAAAAACTCACTGAATTGGACTGGATTTTCTTGCAAGAGTCTGAATAAGTTTTCCATAGTTAGTGGAAATTTAGCTCAGCATGTAGATAATTACATTCTACAATTTTTGTGCTCAAGTTTAACATAGCACACAACAAAATTTATATCCATTAAATAAGAAAATCACGTGTCAAATTAAAAAATCCTTACAGAGGAAAATGAAGAGATAAATCAAAACCTGTGGCTGCCCCAGAACGGGATTTCAAATTATGAAGTCACAACTCCTCAAGTATTTACTGTAAATCTAAGCGTGTTAAATTAGGTTAAAAATTAGATCACTAAAGTATTTTTAAGCCAGAGTCATAAAAAAGTGATCAAACTATAAGAAGCAAATATAATTAAAAAATTAATATGCCTACCCACCCAGCACATTTATTGTGTTGGTTTCCTGTACTGCTCATTGGCAGGGCTGGACAAGACAAAGTCTCTGAATTCCAGTAGGTCATAATCCACTTCATAACAAAGCACGCCTGGAACTGCAAATAACAACACATTCTGCCAAGGTTAGGAATGATGCAAGAGATGCAGAAAAGGGAGACATTATTAAGGTCTAATTAGCAAGGCAGAACTTCATAAGGGACACGGGGCCAAGCTGAATCTGGAAGGAGACGCTCGGGACAGTTCTGGAACAGCCAATATAATACAGAGAAAGAATTAAAATCACGATTGTCTTCTCACTGCTTTTCACTTTATCACGTGGGACAATTTTCATGTAAATAAATGAAAAATAATAAATAGTATTGGCCATATTTGACATTTTACCATCAAACATGGTTCTACAGATGTTAAATAAAAAATAAAAGAAAAAAGCAAAGAGAGAGAAAAGCAGGGTAGCTGCATGTAAGGCAGAAAAGCACTAATTTCAAGAGAATTTATAGAAAAGAGTTTTTCAATTTAAAGTCCTAGAATATGAAAATTCTTAAAATAGGAACCAACTCAAATATTACTCATGTGTATCTATTCTTAAATTTTCTGTGGGGGTCAAGTATACCCATAATGGGAAAAGAAGAAAATTTTCCTAAATGAGGCCTCTTACTCTGTGTATCATACCCCAAGGGAATATTATAAATGCTAGTGCTTTAAATGAGCCAAGATTATCACTGGCAAATTCATTGTGGGAACAGCTCCAGCACCAGGTGGGAGGATGGAACCAGATGATCTAATGATGGGTTTTTCCTTGTCCAAAAATGATGAGTTTGTAAAGAGGGTGAATCATTTTTAAAAGAACTTAAAAAAAAGGAGAGTCAAGAAGAATGGAAGTAGTTGTTATGCTACTAGAACGCAGCTGAATATGAAATGTACACAGGGAGAATTATACTCCAATAAAAGTCAAGAAGTCATAACTATTTTTTTTTCTTTTTGCTTGGGAAAGAAAAAATGGAAATATCCAAAACAGTTCTGGTTTACTGTTGTCTACTAACATTTCAGCTGGGATGGAGACAGGAGGGATGCAGGGTTTGGGGGAAATTAAACCATGAAGAACATAGAAAACAAAAGGATACTTCAGGGAATGTTTCTATTGTCAACAACTGCTTAGATAAGTGGATTTAACAGAAAGTGAAAGTTCTGTTGTGCAAATGAATACAGTACCATAAGTGTAAGTTAGCCTTTTTTCTTTGAACCTGGTCCATATGAGTATTCATGGTTGAACTCTTCTAACGATGGCATTCTAGCCACAGAAGCAGTCCTAAGACTGAGGGGATCAAGGCTTGGTGGATAGTGCAGCACTTGCCATCTTGAAAATGACCCTAGATCAGGATTTTTATATTTGTTTTGGTTTGGTATTCTACTACTTGCATCTTTCTTAGAAAGATGGTATGAAGTATATTCAACAGTGTGACTTTTGAAGCATAATTCATCTGGAAACTGTCCTCTATCACATATGATAGTCAATGATTTTATTACATGACCCTGCATCAGCTTCAGGCTTCACGCCCCTACTTAAGTAGTTAGCATCCAGGCAGGGCTAGCTATCCTTGCCAGTGGAAGCAGCTTGCCCTCCCCGGCCCAAGGAGACTAGCCATTCCTTTCTTGAAGCCCATGTAAGGCCTCATCTAGGGCAGATGTCTTGCAAGGGGTGTCCATTCTTACCAAGACCCACCCCAACTATCCCTTGTTGCCATTAGACACATAAATTGGGTCATATCTTATAACATTCCAGGGAGAGAAGGATAAAGTTTGACCTAGAAGGAAATAGCTTATATACGCAAATATTGCAAAATTTTACTAATATACATAGATATAAACTTGAGACCAAAGAGAACAGACTATAGCTTTGAATCAGACTAAATTTATTGAAATGGGTACACTTACTGACATTTCGGGTTTAATGCTGTAGCTCATGTAGCTGGAAGTGGCTCCAACAGTTTACTTCGTGATTGGCTAAAACTCTCTTCTCCAGGAATCATAATCACAAGGTCAATCAAGTCACAATTAAAGTCTGAGTCTAAGCCTTCTTCATGGACAAAGTCTACTGATTCTTTTGAATGGCTTCTGACCATCACAGTTGTGCATAGCACCGTGGGTGACGTCTGCTCCTTATTACCCAAGATGATAGTTTTGACTTTTTAGCATCTTTAGGACTGACAGAAGAATCTCAAAGATATTGAAGATATTGATTCTACTTCCTGTTTATTTTTTCCTTGACTAACTTTCACATCAAGTGAAACTAAATGATCTTTCCTGAAAGCCAGACAAGCTTTTAACAGAGAAGTGTTACCTATCGGTGCAATAATCCCTCATAATACATAAAAAGAGCCTAGCAACCTCTTCTAGCTTTGAAAATTCTATGATATATTCTGAGATACTTGGCAATGTCTACTATTTCTCATTGCATTGCCCACAGAATGACATTCATTCTTTGGCAGAAACAACTTTTTGTTTTACTGCTACCCTATAATATAATCTGTTTTTGAAGATGTTTTATGTGACAATTAAGGATCCAAATTTAAAACTCAACCATGTGTGGAGTAACAATGGTATAATTAGAGTGAGGTAACAATCAGAACTGACAACATCTGTGCATAGCACAGTCCTTGCACATGCAGCGATAACTAGGCTGTAGGTTTTTCCCGTATGTGCAGACAACTTTTACCACATTGCACCCCAACTGCAGATATATTAAGAAGAGAAGAACACACATCTTAGAACTGTGGGAATTTGATATCAATATATATTTTTTTAACGTACATAAAATCATAATTACAGCATCATTTGCAACTTCCTTTCTCTCTTAAAAATAGAGGATATTCATCTTTATTTCAGTATGCATAGATCTACACATTCTTTCTAAAAGGGCATTTTATAAAATGGATATGTCATATTTACTTAATAATTTCCAAATTTATGCTCATAAGAGGGATTTTTTAGACTTTTTTCCATTACAAATAATACTAAAATGAGCATGCTTGTATAAATACTGTAGAACAAATTTCTAGAATTGAAATTACTGCTTTCAAAGGCATTCATGTGTGTAATAAATAATTGTACTGCCAATTTGCTCACCAAAAATGCTACATTAATTTATTTACCATCCAACCATCTATGAGAGTGTATACTTCTCCATATTCTCGCCTCATACCAGTATTGTCAGTCTTTAAAATGTTTGCCAATATTATGGGCAAAAAAATTTACCTTATTTTCTTTTAATTTACGTATTTTCCAAGTTTTGTTGGCCATTTGTATTTCATCTGACTTGCCTATTCATATCTTTCTCCTATTTTTAATTACATTGACAACCTCTTTCTTTCTTTTTTTTTTTTTGTGAGGAAGATCAGCCCTGAGCTAACATCTGATGCCAATCCTCCTCTTTTTTCTGAGGAAGATTGTCGCTGGGCTAACATCTATGCACATCTTCCTCTACTTTATATGAGACACCGCCACAGCCTGGCTTGACAAGCAGTACATCGATGTGCGCCTGGGATCCAAACCAGTGAACCCTGGGCCGCTGAAGCGCAGCACGCGCACTTAACTGCTGCACCACTAGGCCAGCCCGAAAACCTCTTTCTTGATTAAGTATGACATCTTTATATTTTTTGCATATTGAGCCTTTGATTTATATGATGCAAATATGCCAACTTGAATTTCTGTCAATTGTTTCTTATCATTGGTTATGATGTCATTTAGCAAATTAAAGTTTTAAATTTTTATGTAATTAAATCTGTCCATATTTTTCTCCATGGCTTCCAGGTGTCTAGCTTTCATAAGTCATCCTTATCCCAAAATTATAAAAATACTCATTTCCTAATAATTCCCTTTAAGACTAAAATATTCAGTGTTATTTAGGCAGTATCTTATATGCTTTTTGTGGTATTAAATGGTCTAATTTTCATTTATTTCTAATAGATAATTATTTCAATTTTTATTTAACTCTTTAGTACAAAATGCTTTAAGAGATATATTTTTAAATTTTCAGATTGCTGGGAAGATGGTGGCATAGGAGGACTCTGAACCCACCTCCTCCAATGGACACAACTAATTTACAACTACCCTTGTAACAACTACCTCAGAGAGAGAACTGGAAACTGGATAAAAAGAACTCCCACAACAAGGGACAGTGCTGCCTGAGGTGGAAAAGGCAGAAATTCCTTTCTGGAGAGGAAAAAAACCACATTCTAGCCACAGCCCTTCATGGCCGGGAGCAATCTGAAGGTACAAAACATTCACTGGAGGAGCATGGGATCTGAGCGGGAGAGCATTTCCACAGTAAGCAGCCTTTGAATTCAGCACAACCGAGACGAGTGTCATAATATCTGGCTTTGCTGGCTATTAACAAAAATGGGAAATAGCCCTAGAAAATCTATTGGACATAAAGGGAAAGGAAAGCCTGCTCTTAAAGGGCCCACACACAAATTCACCCATTTCAAAAAGCAACACAGAATCACCAGAAGGAAAGGTACACAGTCCTTTGGTGAAAAGAGACTCACTTGATAGGCCTGGGTGCATCTCAGAAAGGCAGGAGCATGCTGGGACCACCTCCCCAGAGACTGAGACATTGGCAGCAGCCATTATTGTGACCTAGCACAGGCATGCTGACACAGACACTGGCAGACACCATTGGAGTTCTTCTCCTGACCCGTTAGCACAGAGGTTTGCCTTGCCCACTAGAGCACTGATTTAATTCACCTCAACCAGTGCAAGTGGCCTGCCCTAGGGATGGGCCCTATCCAGCAGCAAGCCCTCAGGCAATTTGTGGACCTGCATAGGTGGGCTGTGAGGAACCTCTGCAGGAGGGTGACTGGGTCCACTTTAGTGGGGCGGGGTATGCACAAGGGACAGGACTACATGGACAGGGTGTGTGGGCCTGCAGGCAGTGGTGCTCCTCAGCTGCAGCAGACTTGTGCTTCTCAAACAGCCACATAGAGGATAAGCTCCACCTTCCATATCCTGAAAATATTGTGTGTGCCACACTTGGGGCTGGCCCCACCCAGCTGTACTCCTGAAAGAGCTAGCAACAGCCTTGCAGGCCAGAGGCTTACAGCAATAGTGAGCCCCTGGCCTAGCAACCAGGCACACTGGGGGCCTACTCACTTACCAGAAAACCTGTAGCAGGAATGTGATATTAGACCTTGCAGCCAGCTGTGCTGGGGCTCCCCACACCTGATTAAGTGACTGAAGGGACTGTAGCAGCCACAGACAGCTGAGCAATACAAACAGCCAGCCAGAGAGACAGCCCAGCCTGCCTGGGCACCTACAGCAAGAGCAACCCTGCCACAACAAAAGGACACACGTAGCCCACACAGGGGTCACTCCTGGAACATTTGGAACTGGTGACAAGAGGGAAGCACACTGCTGGGCCTCATAAGGCATCTCTTACCTAAGGCCACTTCTCTAAGATCAGGAGACATAGCTGACCTACCTAATACAAAGATATAAGCACAGAAAAAGAGGCAATATGAGGAGACAAGGGAATATGTTCCAAATAAAGGAAAAGGACAAATCCTCAGAAAAAGAACTAATTGAAACAGAAATAACCAATCTACCTGATGAAGAGTACAAAGTAATAGTCATAAGGATGCTCACTGATCTTGGAAAAAGAATGGATGAACTCGGTGAGAACTTCAAAAAAGAAATGGAAAATATAAAAAAGAACCAATCAGAACTGAAGAATACAATACTGGAAATGAAAAATTCACTAGAGGGAATCAACAGCAGAGTAGATGATACAGAACGGATCAGCGACCTGGAGGAAAGACTAGAGGAAATCATAGGAGCTGAACAGAAAAAAAAAAAAAGAATTAAAAATAATGAAGACAGGGGCCAGCCCTGTGGCATAGTGGTTAAGTGTGTGCACTCTGCTGCTGGCAGCCCGGTTTTGGATCCCGGGTGCACACTGCTTGTCAGGCCATGCTTTGGCGGCATCCCATATAAAGTGGAGGAAGATGGGCACAGATGTTAGCCCAGGGCCAGTTTTCCTTAGCAAAAAGGGGAGGATTGGAATGGATGTTAGCTCAGGGCTCATCTTACTCACAAAAATAATAATAATAATAGTGAAGACAGTCTAAGGGACCTCTGGGACAACATCAAGTGCACTAACATCCATATTATAGGTGTCCCAGATGGAGAAGAGAGAGACAAAGGGGCAGAGAATCTATTTGAAGAAAGAATAGCTGAAAACTTTCCCAACCTAAGGAAGGAAACAGATATCCAGATACAGGAAGCATAGAGAGCACAAAACAAGATGAACCCAAAGAGGCCTACACCAAGACACATCATAATTAAAATGTCAAGAACTAAAAACAAAAAAAGAATCCTAATAGCTGCAAGAGTAAGGCAACAAGTTACATACAAAGGAAACCCCATAAGGCTATAAGCTGACTTCTCAGCAGAAACCTTACAGGCTAGAAAGGAGTGGCATGATATATTTAAAGTGCTGAAAGGAAAAAACCTACTGCCAAGAATATTCTATCCAGCAAGGTTATCACTCAGAATAGAAGGAAAGATAAAGAGTTTTCCAGACAAGCAAAAACTAAAAGAGTTTATTACAATAAACCAGGCTTACAAGAAATGCTAAAGAGACTTATTTAAGTGGAAAAGAAAAGACCACAAATAGGAATAGGAAAATTACCAAAAAATAGTAATAATAATAAAATCACTGGTGAGGGCAAATATGTAGTAAAGATAGCAGATCAACTATCTATGAAGCTAATATGAAGGTCAAAAGACAAAAGTCCTAAAATAGTCTATATTTATAATAAGACGTTAAGAGATACACACAAAAAAAGACATTAACATGATATCAAAAACATAAAATGAGAGAGGAAGGGAGTAAACGAGTAGAGCTTTTAGCAAGAGGTCAAACTTAAGAGACTATCAGCTTAATATAGATCACTATTTATGAAGTTATTATATGCGAACCACATGGTAATCACAAACCAGAAACACATAATAAATACACAAAAAACTAAGAGAAAGGAACACAAGCATAGTACTAAAGAAAGCCATCAAACCACAAGGGAAGAGAGCAAGAGAAGAAGAAAGGAACAGAGAAGAACTACTAAAACACCCTGAAAAAAAGTAACAGAATGGCAATAAGTACATACTTATCAATAGCTACTTTAAATGTCAATGGACTAAATGTTTCAATCAAAAGGCATAGGGGGCTGACTGGATAAAACAAGACCCATATATATGCTGCATACAGGAGACACACTTCAGACCTAAAGACACTCACAAACTGAAAGTGAAGGGATGGAAAAAGATACTCCATGCAAATGGCAATGAAAAGAAAGCTAGGGTAGCAATCCTTATTTCAGACAAAATAGACTTTAAAACAAAAACTGTAACAAGAGACAAAGAAGGGCACTGCATAATGATAAAGGGAACAATCCAACAAGAGGATACAAAATTTGTAAATATCTATACAGCCAACATAGGAGCACCTAAATATATAAAGCAATTATTAACAGACATAAAAGGAGAAATACACAGTAACACAATAATAGTAGAGGACTTTAACACTCCACTTACACCAACGGATAAATCATCCAAACAGAAGATTAATAAGGAAACGTTGGCTTTAAACGACACAATAGACCAGATGGACTTAACAGCTATATACAGACATTCCATCCAAAAAGCACAGAATACACATTCTTTTTGAATGCACATGGAACATTCTCCAGGATAGATCACCTATTAGGCCACAAAACAAGTCTCAATAAATTTAAGAAGATTGATAGAGTACCAAGCACCTCTTCTGACCACAACGGTGTGAAACTAGAAATCAACTACAGGAAGAAAACCAGAAAAGCCACAAATACGTGGAGCTCCAAAATGCTACTGAACAACTGTTGGCTCAATGAAGAAATCAAAGCAGAAACCCAAAAATACCTAGAGACAAATGAAAATGAAAATACAACATGCCAAAATTTATGGGATACAACAAAAGTAGTACTAAGAGGAAAGCTTATAGCAATATAGGTCTACCGTGAAGAAACAAGAAGAATCACAAACAATCTAACAGTGTACCTAAAGGAACTAGAAAAAGAAGAACAAACAAAGCCCCAAATCAGTATAAAGAAGCAAATAATAAAAATCAGAGCAGAAATAAATGAAATAGAGACTAAAAGAACAACAGAAAGAATCAGTGAAACCAAGAGCTGGTTCTTTGAAAAGATAAGGAAAACTGACAAGCCTTTAGCTAGACTCGCCAAGAAAAAAAAGAGAGAAGCCTCAAATAAATAAAATCAGAAACAAAAGAGGAGAAATTACAATGGACACCTCAGAAATAACAAAAAGTATAAGAGAATATTATGAAAAGTGATACACCAACAAATTACATAATCTAGAAGAAATGGATAAATTCTTAGAATCATACAACCTTCCAAAACTGAATCAAGAAGAAATAGAGAATTTGAATACGTGAATCACTGGTAAGGAGATTGAAACCATAAGCAAAAACCATACCACCCCCAAAAAAAAGTCCAAGACCAGATGACTTCCCTGGTGAATTCTATCAAACATTTAAAGAAGACTTAATACCTATCCTTCTCAAACTCTTCCAAAAAATTGAAGAGGACGGGAAACTTCTTAACTCATTCTACAAGGCCAACATCACCCTGATGCCAAAACCAGGCAAGGACAACACAAAAAAAGAAAATTACAGACCAATATCACTGATGAACATCAATGCCAAAATCCTCAACAAAATACTACCAAATAGAATACAAAAATACATTAAAAGGATCAGACCCCATGATCAATGGGATTTATTCCAGAGATGCATAGATGGTTCAACATCTGCAAATCAATCAACGTGATGCACGACATTAACAAAATGAAGAATAAAAGCCACATGATCTTCTCAATAGATACAGAGAAAGCATTTAACAAGATACAGTATCCTTTTATGATAAAAACCCTGAATAAAATGGGTATAGAAGGAAAATACCTCAACATAGTAAAGGCCATATGTGACAAACCTACAGCTAATATCATACTCAATGGAGAAAAACTGAAAGCTGTCCCTTTAAGACGAGGAACCAGACAAGGATGCCCACTTTTGCCACTCTTATTTAACGTAGTATTGGAAGTCCTAGCCAGAGTAATCAGGCAAGAAAGAGAAATAAAAGGGATCCAAATTGGAAAGGAAGAAGTGAAACTCTCACTATTTGCAGACGACATGATTTTATATTTAGAAAACCCTAACAAATCCACCAAAAAACTTTTAGAAATAATGAATACAGTAAAGTTACAGGATACAAAATCAACACACAAAAATCACTTGTGTTTCTATACACTAACGATGAAGTAGCAGAAAGAGAAATTAAGGACACAATCCCATTTACAATTGCAACAAAAACAATAAAATACCTAGGAATAAACTTAACAAAAGAGGTGAAAGACCTATACACTGAAAACTATAAAACATTGTTGAAAGAAATCAAAGAAGTCGCAAAGAAATGGAAAGATATTCTGTGCTCTTGGATTGGAAGATTAACATAGTTAAGATGTCCATACTTCCTAAAGCAATCTATAGAGTCAATGCAATCCCTATCAAAGTTCTAACAATATTTTTCACAGAAATAGAACAAAGAATCTTAAAATTTATATGGAACAACAAAAGACCCCAAATAGCCAAAGCAATCCTGAGAAAAAAGAACAAAGTTGAAGGCATCACACTCCCTGATTTCAAAATATACTACAAAGCTATAGTAATCAAAACAGCATGGTACTGGCACAAAAACAGACACACAAATAAATGGAACAGAATCAAGAGCCCAGAAATAAGCCCAAACATCTATGGTCAGCTAGTTTTCGACAAGGGAGCCAAGAATGTACAATAGAGAAAGGAAAGTCTCTTCAACAAATAGTCTTGGGAAAACTGAACAGCCACATGAAAAAGAATGAAAGTAGACCATTACCTTACACCACACACAAAAATTAACTCAAAATGGATTAATGACTTGAATGTAAGACCTGAAACCATAAAACTTCTAGAAGAAAACATAGGCAGTATGTTCTTCAACATTGGTCTTAGCAACATATTTTCAAATACCATGTCTGAGCAGGCAAGGGAAACCAGCAAAAAAATAAACAAATGGGACTACTTCAAACTAAAAACTTTCTGCACAGCAAAGGAAACTATCAACAAAACAAAAAGACAACCTAACAATTGGGAGAAGATATTTGCAAACCACATATTTGGTAAGGGGTTAATATCCAAGTGTATAAAGAACACACACATCTCAACAACAGAAAAACAAACAACCCAATTACAAATTGGGCAAAAGATCTGAACAGATATTTTTCCAAAGAAGATATACAGATGGCCAACAGGCACATGAAAAGATATTCAACATCACTAATTGTTAGGGAAATGCAAATTGAAACTACAATGAGATATCACCTTAAACCCGTCAGAATGGCTATAATTAACAAGACAAGAAATAACAAATGTTGGCGAGGATGTGGAGAAAAGGAAACCCTCATACACTGCTGATGGGAGTGCAAACTGGTGCAGCCACTATGGAAAATAGTATGGAGATTCCTTAAGAAATTAAGAACAGAACTACCATATGGTCTAGCTATTCCACTGCTGGATATTTATTCAAAGAACATGAAAACACGAGTATATGCACCCCTATCTTCGTTGCAGCATCATTCATAATTGCCAAGACTTGAAAACAACCTAGATGCCCATCAAGGGACAAATGGATAAAGATGTCATATATATACATAATGGAATACTACCCAACTATAAAAAACAAAGAAGTGTTGCCATTTATGACAACATGGATGGACCTTGAGGGTATTATGCTAAGTGAAATGTCAGAGGGAGAAAGTCAAATACCATATAATCTGACTCATAAATAGAAGGTAAAAACAACAACAACAACAACAAACAAACACATAGATACAGAGATTAGATTGGAGGTTACCAGAGGAGAAGTGGGGAGGGAGGAGGATGAAAGGGGTGACTAGGCACATGTGTAAGGTGATGGATGGTAATTAGTCTTTGGGTGGTGAACGTGATGTAATCTATGCAGAAATCTAAATATAATGATGTACACCTGAAATTTATATAATGTTACAGACCAACATTACTTCAATAAATAAATAAAAATAAAAAATTTTAAAAAAGCTTTCAAAGTGGGTCCTATTGTAATAAAGCTTCAGAACCATTGCTCTAGGTAGAGGAAAAGGAACAGACTTTAAAATGCTAGCTGACCAACTGAATGGCAGACCAGAGGTCCAACCAGGAGAGGTGGGAGATGCAGTGGGGGATGAAATGGGTATATCAGACTGGTAACCAAGAGCTAAGTAAACAATTACCTAGAAAAAGAAATTATGTGAGAGTTCAGAGAAAAGACACTCATCATTTAAACCTTGGTCTGAGAAGACAAAACTGAAGATGAAAGTTAAAGAAATTCTAGTCATAAAGTTATGGGACTAGAGCAACAGGTTCAGGTTTGGGTGACTTTAAGGGACCAGTTTCATCTAAGACTATGTTGACAGACACACCTCATCTGTTTTCACAAGGACTAGGCCTAAGAAGTAGCCAGCCTCAAGAACATGCAGGAGATACCCTGAAAACTAAACTAAAGTGAGTTAAGTCAAAATCAATGAATAAACTGCGTATCTGTAAATTTATCAAAGTGCAGGTACTTAGCCCTCTGTATTTTCTCACAGTGTCGGAAGATGATTTGGTTGCAACCAAAACATTACCAAGTTGACTTCAGTAAAAAGGAATTTATTAAAAGGAATGAGCAGGTTTAAAAAAAAAAAAAAAGGAATCAGCAGGAAGTAGAAAGAGCTTGGAACACAAGACTGTCCTGAATTAGTAACTTGAGGCCATTAATAGTCAACCAGCAACTCCTCATTTCTCGCCTCTGCATCCCTCTTCTCATGAGCTTCCGGATCCTTCCCTGCGCGCTGCTGGCCTCCCCTCTGCTCTGCTCTGCCCCAAGCCCCCATGCCTGGGGCAACCTCACAGTAACTGGCTGGGTTTCTCCACATCCCGATTCCAAATCTCTAGAAGAGAGATTCTGACCCGGCCAGGATTCCAGAGGGACTCCTTTTGTGCGTTGAGCCGGCTCTTGTCAGCAGACCTGCGTCAGAGCAGCACAGGACTTACAGACATGGCTCAGAGGGCCATCTCCATGGTGAGCAGTTCCAGATGGGCTGGGCTGTCTGATAGGATGTATTTGTACTAAATGACTAGGGGGCACAGATGAGGGGAGACCCAGAGAGAGGTAAAAAGGGGAAGAGACTGTGAGCTCAGATTCTAGAAAAATACCCTTCTCCGAGCCCTGCCTGTCTATGACTGATGGAAGTGGAACATCGTTCCAGGAAAAGAGAAAAAAAAACTTTACTCTGAAAGTATCCTAGTCTGACGCAAATGACTATATTATCCCCGTATGGGCGTCAATGGTATACATGCTATATTAATATAAACTTTTATCACTTTTAATTCTAAAGTTTTTGCTAATAGCATGTAGCTTATTCTCAGTACTCTGGCTTACAGTTTAGAAAAATCAATTCTTCACACATTATTTACATACATGATACTTCATATTTATATTTTCCCACTTACACTATTTGGGGTAATTTTAGATTTCTGAAAATATATTTGCGACATCAAAATATTCTATTTTCAGTGATTGAGTTCAATTTACGTATATTCTCTGTCTGCTATTTCTGTGCATCAGCTCATAGCAATCCAGCCTATGAGACAGTGACCATGGAGACAATGGCCCTCCACATCAGGCCATTTAGAATGGAGTGAGCAGCAGTCCAGTACAGGGCTCAATAGCTCCACCTCCGGAGCCAGACCATCCTTGGTGTGAATCTCAGCCCTGCCATGCACCAGCTGTGTGACCTTGGGCAAATTCTCTTCCTAAGCCCCAGTTTCCTCATCTGTCAAGTGAGGATGATGATAACATCTACCTCAAGGAGTTGTTGAGCAGGGCGTTAAATGAGATTATGTGGTAAAATGCTTAATAGAATATGATCACTTAATACTAGGCATACTGTTATGATACATTAGATACATATACTGACATGATGAAGAGGAGGAGGAGGACGACAACCAGACCTCAGCTAGAACTTTCACTAAAGGCGAAGCTGCAAGGCCTGACACTGCTTGCTGACCCTGGGCCAGAATGCGTCTCAGAAGTGGGGTGTGTGTCACCCTCGAGATGGCAAACTAAGAGCCGTGAGAGGGAGGGAAGACTGCAGTGGAGAGGAGTGTGGTTTTCTGTCATTTCCCACTGGCTGTAACAATCATTTAATCCCTTGGTTCTCTCAAAATATAAACAAGTCAACGCCAAAAAGAAATGAACTACCAGGCCATAAAAAGACTTGGAAAAACCTTAAATGCATGTTAGTAAGTAAAAGAAGCCAATCTGAAAAGGCTATGTACTGTATGATTCCAACTATATAACATTCTGGAAAAGGCAGAACTACAGAGACAGTAGATAGAGCAGTGGATGCAGGGCCGGGGGTGGGGGTGGGTGAGGGAAGAGATGAAAAGGCAGAGCACAGGACTTTTAGGACGATGAAAATATGCTGATGATGTTAAAATGATGAATATAAGTCATTTGGCCAAATCCATAGAATGTACAACACCAAGAGTAAACCCTAAATAAACTATGAACTTTGGGTGATAAAAATAAATAAAAAAATAATTTTTCAAATGTACACAAGTATTCAAATGTCAAAAACTACTTTCTTAGTTTTTATTTTTCTTTCATGTGTTCAGAAAAGGTAGTATGTATTATTTTCTCTTTATGGAAATCACAGATTTCTGTGTGACTGACACATGGTCATATCTATTCTCTGATGAAGTTACATTCTGCTTGTTCTGAGGCCAAGATTTTTAAAAATACTTTTAAATTTGTATTAAAAGATTTATAAAGGATCACACATATTCTCCCTATGTTCTCATTTTGATAATTAATGGCTGAAAGTCACATCAGTCATTTTCTTATAAGAAATCAGGTGAATCTAACAAAAATATTTTATCAAACACTTTTAATCAAATCATTTCTATTATCAAATTTTATCAAATCATTTATAACCCTCTTTGCCTATGCCCCAGAAAGAGGTCTCATGAAACCACGTGCTCTCACGGCACAAGGTCAGTGAAAGCAGAAGAACAAGTGTAAGCCTGGTTTGCCACAAATATTTGCATGGTCCTTGGCAAATCATTCAATCCATTTGAGCCTTGGTTTTCTCACCTGGAAATGGGGAAATACCCACCTAGAATGCCTGTGGTGATGATCAATGAGAAATTATATTATTGTATTATTTAATGTACACCAAGTAAAATAACCATCTGTGACTGATTAATACTAACTGGTTAATAATGAAGACCACCCACTAGACCAGTAATCAAGATTCTTATTTTTAATAAGTCAACCCAGAGAAGACTCCTGGCTGATTCCTCCTGACTTTGTCAAAGTAACATTCTGTCACTCCCTTAATACATTATTTTACCAAGTGATGACCAAGACAGGTGAGGAATAAATCACGAGTGGCATATTATATGACTTTTTTAGAATAATTTTTGTGTGAGCAAGAAGTCATCAAAATTATCAATCTTTACATGAATCTTGCTTTATATATGGTATTTAATTCCTTGATGTGTCATTAGGTCTGTGTTTTGAGGGATCAACACACTTCAAATTATGAATTTCTTACAATATTTCCACCAAAAAATACCACACAAAATAAACTAGCTTCTTGCACAGTCTTCTCTTCTTGAATGTTTTTCTGTATTCTGCATAAACTGCACTGATTCCAAACAAGCCCACTAAATTCAGGAACCATGTCTCATTCATTTTTTATTTCTATCCCTAAGCAGAATGCTTAGTACACAGTAGAGTTCAAAGGAATTGGTCAGCATTATAGCAGCATTTAACTTACACAATTTTCAAGCAAATGGTCTCCGGAAAAAGAAAAAGGAAAAGGAAAAGGACGGGAGAGAATTAGCAACTAGTGTAGGTAATTCTTCCACTCATTCTGCTACGTGTCTCTCTCTCTATCTCTCTATCATCTATCTATCTCTCTATCTCTCTATCTATCATCTCTCTCTCTCTCTCTATCTTTCTATCAAGAGAAAGAGAGACATAGATAGAAACAGAGAGAGATTGAGATTTCTGAGTGAACGTGAAATGGAAGGTGTGAATCTGCTTTTACCCCAGTTTGTCTCAGTTTCCGGCAACTTCTCAAGTTATGAGCATGTCACTGAGCTGAGTGATTTTAGCATTGAAATATTCATATTATTCATACGAGACGACCCCAGAGAAAAGCCAAATATGTCACCTATTGCCCAATCAAAAAAAAGAATTTTCCGTTCCAACACCAGAGACAAAACTGGCTGTGCTAAATTTTATAAGAGATGTGAGCTCATCTCCAAAGTGGCATTTTCCTAAGGGCTTTTGACTTTTCACAGCCTAGCTTCTCCTGTTAGTTTTAGAATCTATGGCAGATGACTGCTTTTTTGCTCCCCTCTTGTATCCATTCTACCCCCACCTCCCACTGTGCTCTGTATTTTGGGGAACACCAGTTCCCAGAGTCTCTTGCCCTCTGCCTTCCAGGTAGGTCTGGCCAATGGGAGGCACTGGCAGAAGATTGGAGTGCTGGAGCAAAACCAGAGTATTTCTCTCTCTCTCTCTCTCTCTGTCTCTGTTTTTGGTGGTGCCACTGGCAATGGCTGTGTCCCCTGTGTGGTTCCAGCTCCCACTAGGCAATCCTCACCATAGTTCTGGATCCTTAAAGAGAGCCCCAAATTTTAGGACCGCTTCTCCCACTGCCCCTCTGGCATGATGGAGGGAGTAGTGTGCTGCTGTTGCTATTCTCTGGGTCACCTCCCCATTCCCTATTTGGCTGCTGAGCTCTTTCATCACCTATGTGACCAATTCCCTTTATTAGATTCCCTCTACTGAAAAGCCTAGAGTGATTACATTGGTTCCTAAATGGATTCTAATACAGAACCTAAGCCACACACAAAATGAGACTACCCTGCAACTTTTGTTCCTCATTATGATTATTTTTAAGTAACTAGGAAAGAATGGATGCTGAGTAAAGAAGTGAAGGGAAAAAATATGAACAATAACATAGCAGAGGGAGTAACTCTATCTTTTCACTTCTGAACATCTTACAAACAATTATTAAGAATCTCATCTGGGGATAAATAACCCATATGGAACCCAGATTTTCCAAAATTTGAATGCCCAAATATGGATAAATGCTATTTTTTTAAAGTCACTCATTTAGCGTTAGATGATTAATTTAAATTGGTTTGAAAGAGCACTACAGGCCTAACCTCCACTAAAAATTGTATGATTTTATTATTAAGCTGAATATTATTGTTCAGCTTCTCAGAGACTCAGTTTCCTCAACTCTGTAAGCTAGAAAAGTTAGACTAGGTCAGTGGTTCTTAAACTTCTGGAGGATATCAACTCATTTGAGAATCTGATGAAAGTTATGGACTCTTTCCCCAGAAAAATGAACTCACAAAATTCTGCATACCACTTCAGGCATTCCCAGACTTGTTGAAGCTCATCCATGGTCCTTCATGTGGCCCATGGACTGATGTTTTGAGCCTGTGGACTAGATCCTAGACATCTCCAAAGGTCTATTTAATCTTTAAGTTTTGTGATTTTTCCTATATCAGGTCAGGAAGATAAGACAGACGCGAAATGATTTGAGAAGTCTGCTATGGTTATCTTCGATGTTTCCTAACAGACTGAGCTGACAAAGATTTTCCCAGTCCTAGGATACACACTCTTTCCCAAGTGCCTGAGATGAGATCACCTTCTTGGAGTTATCAGCTTGCTGGCAGGCACAGGAAGCGTGAGTGCCGGAGAGGCAGGCTCACTGGGAGTGACAACGGAGCAAGGCTGCCTGCCAGGCCTCCTCAGTCTGTGAAAAGGCAAGGATAAACCCCTGGGGAAATGCAGAATGCTAATATTTCCAAATTTCAGGACGGAAACGGGAAACTTGAATGAAGCTCAGGTTTGACTCAGCTGTTCCTACATCACTCATTTGGAAGGCTCTTTCTCGGTCTCCCGCTCCGCCATTCTCCTCACTCCCATCCTTAGACCTCCTGGTCCCCATCTGTTTCCGAATTGCTTTCCGCGTGGAGAAATGATGCCAAAATCTATTGGCAACACTTGCTCTCATGAAAAGCAGGCATAGTTCTGATCAAAAAGAAAATGCTAATGATTCAAAGAGTGTTATTCAGATAACACAAAGAAAGTTAGAGTATCAGTTTTATATTTAATTTAAACTTGAAAAATACAGGCTTAATTTCTTTGTTTTAACACAATAAAAGTATGTTATTTTGAAAGGTATATTTTTAACTGTAAGTTGTACAAAATGATTGACAGTAACTTCAGAAGACCTAAGCTGTAAGTTTCAGGTCTGCCATTAATTATTTGTGTGACTTTAGATAACTTAAAATCTCAAGATAGAGATAAATCATCTCTGTATTATATTCCAGCTCTAAAAATCCTTGATTCAGCCAGCATTTCTCAAAGTATGTTTTGGAGAACATTGGCTCTCAGGATGTTCCTTCACAGTAAAAAGTGTAAGTGTGTAAATAACTTTGAGAGACCCTGTAAATCTCTGCCTATCTCCATCCTATCCCTTAGAGATTCCCTATACATGTGAACATATTAAAGGATATGAGAAATCCTATAAGGAAGGAAGAAAGGAAGAAACATGCTTAGCTTTGTTTAATTCACCACTTCCTAAATGCATTTGGCCTCAGAAATCTTTCATTAAATTGTACCTTTTGACAGTCCATGAAACAGATGTTGAGAAATATTGTTCAGTGTATTAGCAAAAATGCTGGTGGTAGAAAATTATTCTCAAGAAAGTGGAGTTATTAAAAATCAGAAGGAGGTAGATGTTTCTAGATACTGTGTAAATAAATGGGAAAAGATCTAGCATTTTGTGACCCAAAATCAATGCTAAACAAGTTAAATGGACCCCTTGATGAAGTATTAAACTATTAAGTGGCGTCATACTCCCTTAAAATGAAGGACTGGATGGGAGGGGAAGCATTTCTAAGAGAAAACCCTGACACCTTCCACTTTGCAGATAGCAGCTAGCTAAGCTCTGTAGTATGATTGACCCCCTGCACTTAATGCATCCAGACCACGTAGAGCCAGATGCAAGTGGATCAGACTTTTTTAACTCAGTAAAGGCCTTAGCAGGTGTGTTAGTTTCCTAGATCTACTGTAACAAAATACCACAAACTGGATGAATTAAAACAACAGAAATGTATTGTCACACAATTCTGGATGCTAGAAACCTAAAATCTATGTGTCGGCAGGGCCATGATCCCTCTGACACCTATATGGGAACCTTTCATGCCACTCCATAGCTTCTGGAGGTTTGACACCAATCTTGGAGGTTTCTTAGCTTGTAGCCTCATTACTCCAATCCTCCATCTTCACATGGCTGTCTTCTTATAAGGACATCGGTCATATTGGATAAGGGACTCATCCTACTCTAGTATGGCCTCATCTTAACTAATTAGATTTGTAACAACTTTTTTTCTAATGAGTTCACATTTTGACATACTAGAGGTTCGACTTCAATATATCTTTCTTTGTGTGTGTGAGGAAGATCAGCCCTGAGGTAACATCCAATGCCAATCCTCCTCTTTTTGCTGAGGAAGACTGGCCCTGGGCTAACATTCATGCCGGTCTTCCTCCACTTTATATGGGACGCCGCCACAGCATGACCTGACAAGCAGTGCATCAGTGCACACCGGGGATCCGAACCTGGGCCGCCAGCAATGGAGCACATGCACTTAACCACTATGCCACAGGGCCGGCCCCTCAATATATCTTTTGAGGGGGTAACACAATTCAATCTGTAACATCAGAACTCTAGGACTTCCTCTTAAATGTTTTAGATCTTCTTGTGGAAGGGTCTCCCAAGACCTCTACTCTTTTGCTGGGGAATTTGTTGTCTTCTCAACAACCAAAGTTGTTGACTTTGGACTCTCATCTAGAATATTATACACCTTAAATTCTACTGATTGTGAGAGCAACTAAGTTTATCAACTTTTTGTTCACTTTGCAATAAAGCACCTTAGATTTTCCATATTGACTTTCTCCATCTAGGAATTTTGAAGAGACATAAAGGGGATGTCAAGAAAAGGCATAGAATAGACTTTGCTTTTCCTATGCATCTATATAACCATCTTCTTAATTATATTCAATTGGGAATGTTTGGGTGAGAGATGAGGTTTGTGCTGCCAGGACTCAATAAGGATACAAACAGAACAGAAAACTCCAAACAGTTTTATGAACCTGTGATTTTATGCTTAGTCACAGGATGTAGACATCTAGTCTACAATGGCCAACTTGACTGAAATGAGCCATGTGAGCATAGAGCATCTGGACAGGTATCAGTGCCACAGGCCAAATGCAGAAGTGGCGTTGCCCTTTTGCTCCAAATGCCCTTTTCCCATTTGTATTAGTTTTCTATTGCTGCATAACAAATTACCACAAACTTAGTGGCTTAAAACAACAAAAATTTATTATCTCACAGTTTCTCTAGGTCAGGAATTCAGATATAACATAGCTATATTCTTTGCCCAGGGTCTCAATAGGTTGAAATCAAGTGTTGATTTGCCAGGGCTACGGTTCTCACCTGGAGCACAGGATCCTCTTCTAAGCTCACTAGTTATTAGGAGAATTCATTTTCTTGTAGTTGTAGGATGGGGGGCCCCAATATCCTGATAGCTGTCAGTCAGGGACCATCCCCAGCTCCTAGTTTCTCACCATGTGGTCACCACAGGCAGTTCACAACATAGACGTTTACTTTCTTCCCAGCCATCCAAAGCACATCTCTCTGACTTCCTATTCTTTAGCCAGTCAAAGAAAAGCCTCTGCTTTTAAAGGACTCACATGATTATGTCACTTCCATTCAGGATAATCTTCCTTTTGCCGTATAACATAACATAATCATGTGAGTGATATCTCATCATGGTCTCATCATTGAGGTTCCCCCACACTCAAAGGGGAGGCGACTATACAAGAGTGAGGGTCATTGAGAGTCTTATTACAATTCTGCCTATCACATCATTCAAAGTGTCTCTTTTGTGTATCCAGGACACTTTTATGGCCTTGATGATACTCTATTTTAGAAGTATGAACAGAGAGTTTTTGGAAGATGGTGGCAGAGGAGGATTCTGAGCTTGCCTCCTCCCATGGACAAAACAAACCTACAACTACCCGTGGAACAACTTGCTCTGAGAGAGATCTGGAAACTGGATGAAAAGAACCTCCACAACAAGGGACAACACAGAGATGAGTGGAAGACACAGAGATATGGTCTTGCTGAGGAAAAAACCACACCCTAACCGTGGCACGTCACAGTCAGGAGCGGTCTCAATGGTATGGAGCTTTTCTTGGAGAAGTGGAGGATTTGAGCTCCACATTAGGTACCCCAGCCCTTAGAGCCAACACAAGAGAGATGAGACCCCAAAACACCTGGCTTTGAAATGGAATGTGCCCAGGAAAACTATAGAACTTCATTGAAAGGAAAAGTTGTTCTTAAAGGGCCCATGCACAGGCTCACTCAACCCAGAAACCAGCACAAAAACACCAGATAGAAAATTGCATAGTCCATTGGTATAAGAGACTCACTTACTAAGCTCGGAGCACATCTCAGAGAGGCAGGACGTGGCTCACCCCACTACCACCACCACCACCAGGGACTGAGACAATGGTGGCAGCCATTTTTGTGACCTAGTTCAGCCTTGCTGACAGACACTGGCAGGCACCATTTGGAACCCTGCCTCTAGCCTGCTAGTGCAGGATACTGCCCCACTCACTAGAGTGACCAAGGCAATCGAGCACAGCCAAGCAGTGCATGCAGCCCACCCCAGGGAACTGTCCCAACCACCAATCCATCTGAAACAGTTGCCTTCTGCCACACTGGAGACCAGTCCCACCCACAAGCACACCTGAGGCAGTTGCACACCCTCAGGCCACACAGCCAGCTTGTGCTGAGGGCCTGCCCCACCCACTAGTGTGTCTGAGGAAATTTGTAATACCTAGCCACATAGCCAGCCCACACCTGAGGCCTGCCCCACCCAGTAGCAAGCTAGCAGCAGCCACATATGTGGACTGCAAACCTAGCCACACTGGGGGCCAGCCCAGCCTACTGCACTCCCATAGCAATCATGGCCCTGCCACAACAGAAGGGCACATGCATCCCACACAAGGGACACTGCTGGAGCATTTGGCACCAGTGATGAGAGGAGAGCATGCCCCATAAGATATCTCCTACATAAGACCACATTTTCAATATTGGGAGACATAGCTGATCTACTTAATACATAGAAATAAGCACAGAGAAGTAGGCAAAATAAGGAGACAAAGGAATGTGTTCCAAATAAAAGAACAGGACAAGTCCTCCAAAAAAAACCAAATGAAACAGAGATAAACAATCTACCTGACAAAGAGTACAAACTAGTGGTCATAAGGATGCTCATGGAACTCAGGAGAAGAATAGATGAACAAAGCAAGAACTCAATAAAGAATTAAAAACTATGAAAAAGAACCAATCAGAACTGAAGAATACAATAATTGAAATGGAAAATTCTGTTGAGGGAATCAACAGAGTAGATGACACAGAAGAACAGATTAATGACCTGGACAACAGAGTAGAGGAAATCACCCAAGCTGAACAGAAAAAAGACTTAAAAATAACAAGGACAGTTTAAGGGATTTCTGGGACAACATCAAGAGTACTAACATTTGCATTATAGGTGTCCAGGAAGAAGAAGAGAGAGACAAAGGGGCAGAGAAATTATTTGAAGAAATAAGAGCTAAAAACTTCTCAAACCTGCGGAAGAAAATAGACATCCAGGTACAGGAAGCATAGACAGTTCTTAAGAAGATGAACCCACAGAGGCCCACACCAAAACACATTATAATTAAAACATCAAGAATTCAAGATAAAAAGAGCATCTTAAAAGCTGCAAGAGAAAAGCAACAAGTTTCTTATGAGGGAAATCCAATAAGGTTATCAGCAGACTTTTCAGCAGAAACTTTAGAAGCTAGAAGGGAGAGAAGTGATGAAAGGAAAAAATCTACAACCAAGAATACTCTACCCAGCAAGGTTATCATTCAGAATGGAAGGAGAGATGAAGAGTTTTCCAGACAAGCAACAACTAAAGGAGTTCATCATCACTAAACCAGTCTTACAAGTAATGTTAAAGGGACTTCTTTAAGGGCAAAAGAAAAGGTCACAAATAGAAATAAGAAAACTATCAAAGAAAAAATATCATTGGTAAAGGCAAATAGATAGTAAAGGTAGCAGATCAACCACCTACGAAGCTAATATGAAGGTCAAAATACAAAAGTACTAAAATAATCTATATTTATAATAAGAGGTTAAGAGATACACAAAATCAAAAGAGGTAAAATATGATATCAAAAATATGTAATGTGGAGGGGGCAGTAAAAGTATTGGGCTTTTAGTATGAGTTTGAATTTAAGAAACTATCAACATAATATAGATTGCTATATACATAGGTTAATACATATAAACCTCATGGTACCCACAAACCAAAAGTCTTCAATAAATATACAAAAAATAAAGAGAAAGGAACCCACACATAAAACTAAAGAAAGTAATCAATTCACAATAGAAAAGAACAAGAGAAGAAAAGACAGAGAACTAAAACACTCTGAAAAAAGTAACAAAATGGCAATAAGTACATACAAATCAATAGCTACTTTAAATGTCAATGGACTAAATGCTCCAATCAAAAGGCATGAGGGGGCCAGCCCGGTGGCACAAGTGGTTAAGTGTACTTGCTCCACTACGGTGGCCCTGGGTTCACCGGTTCAGACACTGGGTGTGCACCCATGCACCACTTCTTAAGCTATGCTATGGCAGCATCCTATATAAAAAGTAGAGGAAGGTGGGCACGGATGTTAGCCGAGGGCCAGTCTTGCTCAGCAAAAGAGAGGAGGATTGGCATTGGATGTTAACTCAGTGCTGGTCATCCTCACAAAAAAAAAAAAAAATTTAAAAAGAGGCATGGGGGGGCTGATTGGAAAAAAAAAACAAGACCCATATATATGCTGCATACAGGAGACACACTTCAGACCTAAAGACACTCACAAACTGAAAGTGAAGCGATGGAAAAAGATACTCCACACAAATGACAGCGAAAAGAAAGCTGGGATAGCAATCCTTATTTCAGACAAAATAGACTTTAAAACAAAAACTGTAACAAGAGACAAAGAAGGGTGCTTTGATAAATAATGATAAAGGGAACAATCCAACAAGAGGATACAAAATTTGTAAATATCTATACAGCCAACATAGGAGCACCTAAATCTATAATAAAACAATTATTAACAGACATAAAAGGAGAAGTAGACAGTAGCAAGATAATAGTAGGGGACTTTAACACTCCACTTACATAAATGGATAGCTTCAAACAGAAGATCAATAAGGAAACATTGGCCTTAAATGATACAATAGACCAGATGGACTTAATAGATTTATACAGAACATTCCATCCAAAAACTGCAGAATACATATTCTTTTTGAATGCACATGGAACATTCTCCAGGATAGATCAGCCACAAAACAAGTCTCAATAAATTTAAGAAGATTGAAATAGTACCAAGCATCTTTGCTGACCACAATGGTATGAAACTAGACAACAACTACAGGAAGAAAACTGAAAAACCCAAAAATATGTGGAGATTAAACAAAATGCTACTGAACAACTATTGGCTCAAAGCAGAAATCAAGGGAGAAACCCAAAAATACCTGGAGACAAACGAAAATGAAAATACAGCATGCCAAAATTTATGAGATACAGCAAAAGCACTTCTAAGAGAGAAGTTTATAGCAATACAGGCCTACCTCAACAAACAAGAAAAATCTCAAATAAACAATCTAACAGTGCACCTAAAGGAACTAGAAAAAGAAGAACAAACAAAGCCCCAAATCACTAGAAAGTAGGACGTAATAAAAATCAGCACAGAAATAAATGAAATAGAGACTAAAAAAATGACAGGAAAAATCAATGAGATGAAGAGCTGGTTCTTTGAAAAGATAAACAAAATTGACAAACCTTTAGCCAGACTCACCAAGAAAAAAAGAGAGAAGGCTTAAATAAATAAAATCAGAAATGAAAGAGGAGAAATTACAATGGATACCACAGAAATACAAAAAGTTAGAAGAGAATACTATGAAAAGCTATACACCAACAAATTAGATAACCTAGAAGAAAAGATAAATTTTTAGAATTATACAACCTTCCAAAATTGACTCAAGAAGAAATAGACAATCTGAATAGACAGATCACTAGCAAGGAGATCAAAACAATAATCAAAAACCTCCCAAAAGACAAAAGTCCAGGACCAGATGGCTCCTCTGATACATTCTAGAAAATATTCAAAGAAGATTTAATACTTATCCTTCTAAAACTTGTACAAAAAATTGAAGAGGAGAGGATGCTTCCTAACTCATTTTATGAGGGCAACATTACCCTAATATCAAAGCCATGCAAGGACAACACATACAAAAAAATTACAGGCTCATATCACTGATGAACATACATGAAAAATCCTTAACAAAATATTAAGAAATTGAATACAACAATATATTAAAAGGATTATACACCACTGTCAAGTGGGATTTATTCCAAGGGTATGAGGATGGTTTACCATCTACAAATCTGTCAGTGTGATACATACATTAACAAAATAAAGAATAAAAATCACATGATCATCTCAATAGAGTTTTATGATGAAAACTCTCAATAAAATGGGTATAGAAGATAAATACCTCAACATAATAAAGGCAATATGTGACTCAATTATGATACTCAATGGTGAAAAACTGAAAGTGATCCCCATAAGAACAGAACAAGACTAGGATGCCCATACTCACCACTCCTATTCAACATAATATTAAAAGTCCTAGCCAGAGGGGCTGGCCCTGTGGCATAGCGGTTAAGTGCTCGCGCTCTGCTTCCATGGCCCGGGATTCACAGGTTCGCATCCCGGGCGTGCACCAATGCACCACTTGTCAAGCCATGCTGTGGTGGTGTCCCATAAAAAGTAGAGGAAGATGGGCATGGATGTTAGCCCAGGGCCAATCTTCCTCAGCAAAAAAAGAGAAGGATTGGCAACAGACGTTAGCTCAGGGCCAATCTTCCCCAGAAAAAAAAAGTCTTAGCCAGAGCAGTTAGGCAAGACAAAGAAATAAAAAAGATCCAGATTGGAAAGAAAGAAGTAAAACTTTCACTATTTCCAGATATCATGATTCTAAATATAGAAAACCCTAAGAAATCAACAAAAAACTATTAGAAATAATAAACAAATACAGTAAAGTTGCAGGTTGCAAAATCAACATACAAAAAATCAATTGCATTTCCATATACTAACAATTAAATAGCAGAAAGAGAAATCAAGAATACAATCCCATTACAATTGCAACAAAAGGAATACAATACCTAGTAATAAATTTAACCAAAGAAGTGAAAGACGTGTATGGTGAAAACTATAAAACATTGTTGAAAGAAATCAAAGACACAAAGAAATGGAAAGATAATCCGTGCTCTTGGATTGGAACAATTAACATTGTTAAAATGTCCATTTTAGATTCCTAAAGCAATCTACAGATTCAATGCAATCCCTATCAAAGTTCCAGGACATTTTTCACAGAAATAGAACAAAGATTCCTAAAATTTACATGGAGCAACAATAGACCTCGAATTCCCAAAGCAATCTGGAGAAAAAGGAACAAAGCTGGAGGTATCACATTCCCTAATTTCAAAATATACTACAAAGCTGTATGTAGAATGAAAGTAGACCGTTATCTTACACCATACACAAATTTTTAAGTCAAAATGGAGTAAAGACTTGAATGTAAAACATAAAACCATAGAACTCTTAGAAGAAAACAGGCAACAGTCTCTTCGACATCAGTCTTAGCAATATATTTTCAAATACCATGTCTCCTCAGGCAAGGGAAACAACAGAAAAAGTAAACAAATGGCACTACATCAGACTAAAAAGCTTCTGCACAGCAAAGGAAACCATCAACAAAATGAAAAGACAACACATCAACTGGGAGAAAATATTTGCAAATCATTTGTCCAATGAGGGGTTAACTTCCAAAATATATGAAGAACTCATACAACTCAACAACAAAAAAACAAAGAACCCAATCAAAAAATGGGCAGAGGATTTGAACAGACATTTTTCCAAAGAAGATACACAGATGGCCAACAGGCACATGAAAAGATGTTCAACATCATTAAATATCAGGGAAATGTAAATCAAAACTACAATGAGATATCACCTCACACCCATCAGAATGGCTATAATTAACAAGACAGAACATAACAAGTGTTGGAGAGGAGATGGAGAGAAGAGAACTCTCATACGCTGCTGGTGGGAGTGGTAACTTGTGCAGGCACTATGGAAAACAGTATGGAGATTTCTCAAAAAATTAAAAATAGAAATACCGTATGATCCAGCTATTCCACATCTGGATATTTATCCAAAGAACATGAAAACACTAATTTGAAAAGATAGATGCATCTCTATGTTCATTGCAGCATTATTTACAATAGCTAATCCTTGGAAATGACCCAAGTGTCCATCAACAGATGAATGGATAAAGAAGACGTGGTATATAAATACAATGAAATACTACTCAGCCATAAAAAAATATGAAATCATGCCATTTGCGACAACATGGATGGACCTTGAGGGTATTATGCTAAGCTAAATAAGTCAGACAGAGAAAGACAAATATCGTATGATTTCACTCATATGTGGAAGATAAAAAACAAACAAACACATAGATATGAAGAAGAGAATGGTGGTTACCAGAGGGGAAAGGGAAGGAGGCAAAAGGGGTAAAGGAGCACATGTGTGTGGTGATGGATGGAAACTAGACTTTTGGTGGTGAACACGATGCTGTCTATACAGAAGTCAAACTAAAATCATGTACACCTGAAATTTATGTAATGTTATAAACCAATGTTACCTCCACTTAAAAAAATAAGTTTTTAAAAAAAGGAAGTATGAACAATGTGAAAATGGTATCAGAAGCCATAAACTCATCAGCAAGGAAGTGTTAAAATATTTCCAAAAACTAACATGTTTTAGTTGTTCAAAGTTATCTGAAAATCTATCATAAGGCTAGTGCTCTCTTTGCTGGTCTTTGTCTAAAGCATAATTTGGGGAGAATATTTTCAGAGAAATAGGTTTTGTCACTGTCAAGTTATATAACCCAGCAAAGCTGGGAAAGAGGAGTAAGGAGAATATTAATGTAAGGCTTTTTAGTTCAAAAAATACTGAGTTGTAGCTTTTGCTTAAACTTAAGTACAGGAGAAAGCAAGTCATCTTGAGACTATGAACATCTGGAGTAATAAAAAAAAGAGTTAAAAACGACAAGAAACAACTTTTTGCATGCACACATCTTCTATAATATATTTGCTTATTCCTAGGATTAAACACTTGTTATGCACAGTGAGCATCTATACTGTCTCTTGTCCCATGAAATCTCACCACCAAAGTCCTCAACGCACCAGACTTCTGATTCATCTTGTCCAAAACTTCATCTTCCAAACTTTAGTCCCCTTCTCCCCACCCAAGGCCCCAACATTCAAAAAGTTTGAAAGTGGAGACTTGTCAATCCTAGGACTCAAAACCAATGAGGGCAAGCCCTGAAATGAGGATTTTGGAAGAAACATTCACATAGATTGAGAAAAAGCATTAGGTGCTGCACACCAGCTGATGAGAATGCATCAGAAGAAAATACAATTCCGCTTATCAAAAAGATAATGGTACAAACCGATATGTTCTACTTTGTGTTTGAACATTATATTTTGTTTATATCAGCAGTTGCTCTATGACAAAAACAAGGTTTTTGAGCACCATTCTGACTTACATCATTCTGAAATAGAGGTTCTAGAATACTGCCCAAAGCACTTCCCTGCAAAATCAGTCCTATCTGTAGCACAATGGGGCATCCAGAGGAGAAGCAAAAGTATAGTGAAAGGTATTAATTCCTACATTTTGGTTTGTGATGACTAGCTGATGCTTTATTTATGATAAAAATTTACTAAGCATATTAAATCAAGATAGGAATTGGAGGAAACATGCTTTAATTTGCTTATTAGATAGACTTTGTTTAATTTGAGATTTATTTGGCTGCAGGTAACAGAATACACAATTAATGGTGGCTTAAACCAGAAAGCTTTTTACTGTTTATGTGATGAGAAGTCCAGAGGCGGGTGGTCTCAAGTCTCAAGGTGGATTTAGCAAGTCAATGACAGTGACTAAGACTCCAGCCCCTCACTCTTCCTGTCTGCCATCCTCAGCACCACAACTGTCTTCACTCAGGACCACAGAGTGGCTGCAGCAGATCTGAGCATCACCTCTTAGCATCCCGAGCAGGATGGAGGAGAGCAGATGGAAAGTGCCTCTCTCCCACACTGCTCTTCTTCTCAGAGAAGATCCTCCCCAGAAACCCTCGGCAGACGTCCTCTACCCCTCACTGGCCAA
Organism: Ceratotherium simum simum; assembly: GCF_057802395.1. Lineage (NCBI taxonomy): Eukaryota > Metazoa > Chordata > Mammalia > Perissodactyla > Rhinocerotidae > Ceratotherium > Ceratotherium simum. The sequence continues at coordinate 762,637 of NC_141918.1, read as the reverse complement.
AAGTGACTCCCACTCCAACCAAGCTGCTTCACTTGCATCCATTTTTAAATGTGTTCCCTAGATATCTTTTGGGAAAATAAAAAAGGCTAGAGAAGGTTTTCTACTAAATGTTACTGCTAAATTGAGGCTTTGTGTCCCTACTAAGAATGAATGGGGGTCCCCTTCTGCCTGAATGATTCACTCTTCACAGAATGAAAACAAACTGTCTCCTTAAATTTGCTCCCAAATATGTGCTTCCTGATCTCTGAACAGCTTTTAATGTAGGCAGGGTGATGGGAGGAGAAATTGCAAGACAACTCTTGTTCCTGCCAAGAGTTAACCTAGGACAAGCTGCTGGCTCCCTCCTTTGAAATCAGATCTAGAAAAACTACAGGTGCTGGAGAGGACACAGATTGTGGCAATTAATAACAAATAAAAAGACAAGAAAGCCCCGAGACAGAAGCCTGCCATAAACTGGTTTGTATGAGTTGAGTGGCTGAAGCCCAGGAGCCAGCAGTGAGAGGATGGACTGGAGGAAAGCCTTTTTAATTCTGCTTTTGCCTCATTCCACTTTGTCTTAAGACACTTGTTTCCTGACTCTGTACTACAGGTATCAGTAGCAATCGCCTAGGCCATTTGTGATCAGGAGAGGAAATATGAGGACAGTGCACAAACCCAGCTGTGGTAAAGAGGTTTGGAAAACAGAGAGTGACTGACCATCCATCCCCAACTCTCTGAACCCCAGGGCTATGGATTATAATCCAGGAGGCTCCCTCCTCCAATGCTGCTTCTGCCCAAGGGCTTCAAGGCAAGTCCCTGATCAGTGGGTGAGAGGAATGGGGCAAACAGGAATTATCAGTGAGGGTTCTGTGGCTCCTGATCTTCTCCCCGCCTCCCTAATTTACTGGTGCTGGCATTGACTGGAGCCTGGTCTTCATCCCCTTCCCAACATCCATGACCACACAGAATAGCAGGTGGCCCCAGAGGAACCAGAACTCACAGGCTCAAATAGCAAACAAGACTTGTGAGGAGTACATCTGTTTTTTTAAAAAAGTGAACAAACTGTAAAACATATGCCATTCAAAGCAGAATTATTAAAACAGACAAATCAAGGAGAGAATAAAACGAAAAAAGGACAGGAAAATTTTTTAAAAAACAGCCCAGTGGACAGAGGAAATGAACAGACACTTCTCCAAAGAAGATATACAGATGGCCAATAGGCACATGAAAAGATGTTCAACATCACTAATCATCAAGGAAATGCAAATCAAAATAACACTAAGATATCACCTCATGCCCGTTAGAATGGCTATAATCACCAAGACTAAAAACAAGTGTTGGAGAGGATGTGGAGAAACAGGAACCCTCATACACAGCTGGTGGGAATGCAAACTGGTGCAGCATCTATGGAAAATGGTATGGAGATTCTTCAAAGAATTAAAAATAGAGATGACCTATGACCCAGCCATCCCACTACTGGGAATCTATCCAACGAACCTGAAATCAACAATCCAAGGAGGCTTATGCACCCCTATGTTCATTGCAGCATTATTCACCACAGCCAAGAAGTGGAAGCAACCTAAGTGTCCCTCGACTGACGATTGGATTAAGAAAATGTGGTATGTATATACAATGGAATACTACTCAGCCATAAAAAAAGACAAAATCGTCCAATTTGCAACAACATGGATGGGCCTGGAGGGTATTATGTTAAGTGAAGTAAGCCAGAAGGAGAAAGACAAACACAGTATGATCTCATTCATATGTGGAATATAAACCAACACATGGGCAAAGAAAACTTTATTGTGGTTACCAGGGGCAATGGGGGTGGGGGGTGGGCACAAGGGGTGAAGGGAGTCATATATATGGTGATGAACAAACAAAAATGTACAACCCAAAATTTCACAATGTTAAAAACTATTAAAACATCAATAAAAAAATAATTGATTATAAAAAAAAACAGTCCAGTGGAAACATTAGATATGAAAAAAAAAATAGTCAAAAGAAAGAACACAGTGGATTGGGGTAACAGGAGGCAGATGTTTTAAGGATGAATTGTGAGAAGACTGGGTTGAGGAGAACCCCAAAAAGGCAGCAAGAAGGAGAAAAGGAGAAAAAGGTAGAGATATGGAGGGCAAAAGTAGAAGTAGCAACATCCATTAATAAGAGTCTTAAAAGGAGACAAAATATGAAAATGAAGACATATTGGAAGAAATAACAGAGATAAACATCTTAGTATTAAAGACAGATGAAACACCTTATATTGAAAGGGCCAATTCTGTGCCAAACAGAAGAAACCAGAAAAGCACACATTCATACATTGAAGTGAAATTAGAATATTGAAAACAGATGAAATTTTTAAAGATTCTAGAAAGGACAGATCACCCACAAAGAAACAAGAATCACATTGACAGCAGACTTCTCAACAGTAGAATTAGATGAAAAAAAAAATAATGAAGTTTTTACTTAAAGTATTGAAGCCATAGATTTGAATCTGGAACTTTATATACAGTCAAAATGTCACTCAAAATATTTTAGTATAGGTGTTCCTTTTTCGACACCAGCATCATGGTGATATAAGATGTCCCTCCTTTCTGTCCCCCTTTTAAAGATTTTTTTTTTTTATTCATGTTTTTCCCCCCAAAGCCCCAGTAGATAGTTGTATGTCGTAGGTTCACATCCTTCTAGTTGCTGTACGTGGGACTCGGCCTCCCGTTGGACGGAGAAGTGGTGCCTTGGGGCGCGCCCGGGATCCGAACCCGGGCCGCCAGCATCAGAGCGCACGCACTTAACCGCTAAGCCACGGAGCCGGCCCTCTGTCCCCCTTTTAAACAACTAATTCTGCATCCATCCATGAACAAAAGTACCTCTGCAGTAGTTGTTGGATCCAGCACCACATGCCAAGGGACCCTCAGAGGAGTCTTGCCCACCTGTGCATTAAGTAATAGGCAAACAGACTCAGTATGGGTTGTGGAACCAGCAGGAGCTTGCTAACTGGCCACAGCCCCTCTCAGCTGGGATCAGGGAAAACCAGGAGGTGGTGATTTGGGTAGACATCCACGAGCAAGAGAGCCTTTGAGAAGTCCAGCCTTCCCAAGAGAGAGAACAGCACTCTGTTGGAGAAAAAAATATGAGTTTGGATGCATTTGAGAGGGAGAAAGGAACTTTACGAAACTGCTCCTCCCCCAAAGCAGCACAGTGCAGGGCTGAACTAGCCAGAGGCACTCTGTCCCATAGGGGAAAGAGAAAGTGGTGGGTGCCTAGCTATCCAGCTGAGTGGAACACTGCTGGAAAAACCCATTTCCCTCTCACAGCATCCAGAACACAGAGGCGGGAGCTCCATGACAAGGTGGGGGAGGAAGGAGATCAGGAAAGAGACAGATAAAAATATCGACAGGTATTAAAGGGACATGATTCCTGTTTTCCATAGTGGCTGCACCAGTTTGCATTCCCACCAGCAGTGTATGAGAGTTCCCATTTCTCCACATCCTCTCCAACACTTGTTATTTCTTACCTTGTTAATTATAGCCATTCTGATGGGTTTAAGGTGACATCTCTTTGTAGTTTTGATTTGCATTTTCCCAATAATTAGTGATATTGAAGATCTTTTCACATGACTGTTTGCCATCTGCATATCTTCTTTGAAAAAATGTCTGTTCAGATCTTTTGCCCATTTTTTAATTGGGTTGTTTGTTTTTTTATTGTTAAGATGTACGCGATCTTTATACATCTTGGTTATTAACTGCTTATCAGGTATAAAGTTTGCAAATGTCTTCTCTCAATTGTTAGGTTGTCTTTTGTTTTGTTGATGGATTCCTTTGCTCTGTAGACACTTTTTAGTTTGATGTAGTCCCATTTGTTTATTATTTCTATTGTTTTTCTTGCCCGGTCAGACATGGTATTTGAAAATATGCTGCTAAGACCGATGTCGAAGAGCGTACTGCCTATGTTTTCTTCTAGAAGTTTTATGGTTTCAGGTCTTATATTCAAGTCTTTAATCCGTTTTGAGTTAATTTTTGTGTATGGTGTAAGATAATGGCCTACTTTCATTCTTTTGCATGTTGCTGCCCAATTTTCCCAACACCATTTATTGAAGAGACTTTCTTTCCTCCATTGTATGATCTTGGCTCTCTTGTTGAAAATTAGCTGACCATAGATGTGTGGGTTTATTTCTGGGCTCTTGATTCTGTTCCATTTATCTATGTGTCTGTTTTTGTGCCAGTACCATGCTGTTTTGATTACTATAGCTTCATAGTATATTTTGAAATCAGGGAGTGTCATGCCTCCAGCTTTGTTCTTTTTTCTCAGGATTGCTTTGGCTATTTGGGGTCTTGTTGTTCCATATAAATTCTAGGATTCTTTGCTCTTTTTCTGTGAAAAACATCCTTGGAATTTTGACAGGGAATGCACTGAATCTGTAGCTTGCTTTAGGAAGCATGGACATTTTAACTGTGTTAATTCTTCCAATCCAAGGGCACAGAACTTCTTTCCATTTCTTTGTGTCTTCTTCAATCTCTTTCAACAATGTTTTATAGTTTTCAGCATATAGGTATTTTACCACTTTGGTTAAATTTATTCCTACCTATTGTATTCTTTTTGTTGCGATTGTAAATGGGATTGTATTCTTAATATCTCCTCTGCTAATTTGTCCTTAATGCATTGAAACGTGACTGATATTTTTATGTTGATTTTGTATCCTACAACTTTGCCATATTCATTTATTATTTCTAAAAGTTTTTGGGTGGATTCTTTAGGGTTTTCTATATATAAAATCATGTCATCTGCAAATAGTGATAGTTTCACTTCTTCCTTTCCAATTTGGATCCCTTGTATTTCTTTTTCTTGCCTGATTGATCTGGCCAGGACTTCCAAAACTATGTTGAATAGAAGTGGGAAAAATAGGCATCCTCATCTGGTTTCTGTTCTCAGAAGGATAGCTTTCAGTTTTTCTCCATTAAGTATGATATTAGCTGTGGCTTTTTCATATGTGATCTTTATTATGTTGAGGTACTTTCCTTTTATACCCATTTTATTCAGAGTTTTTATCATAAATGGATGCTGTGTCTTGTCAAATGCTTTCTCTGTATCTATTGAGATGATCATGTGATTTTTATTCTTTATTTTGTTAATGTATGTATCACACTGACAGATTTGTAGATGGTAAACCATCCTCATACCCTTGGAATAAATCCCACTTGACAGTGGTGTATAATCCTTTTAATATATTGTTGTATTCAATTTCTTAATATTTTGTTAAGGATTTTTCATGTATGTTCATCAGTGATATGAGCCTGTAATTTTTTTGTATGTGTTGTCCTTGCATGGCTTTGATATTAGGGTAATGTTGCCCTCATAAAATGAGTTAGGAAGCATCCTCTCCTCTTCAATTTTTTGTACAAGTTTTAGAAGGATAAGTATTAAATCTTCTTTGAATATTTTCTAGAATGTATCAGAGGAGCCATCTGGTCCTGGACTTTTGTCTTTTGGGAGGTTTTTGATTATTGTTTTGATCTCCTTGCTAGTGATCTGTCTATTCAGATTGTCTATTTCTTCTTGAGTCAATTTTGGAAGGTTGTATAATTCTAAAATTTATCTTTTCTTCTAGGTTATCTAATTTGTTGGTGTATAGCTTTTCATAGTATTCTCTTCTAACTTTTTGTATTTCTGTGGTATCCATTGTAATTTCTCCTCTTTCATTTCTGATTTTATTTATTTAAGCCTTCTCTCTTTTTTTCTTGGTGAGTCTGGCTAAAGGTTTGTCAATTTTGTTTATCTTTTCAAAGAACCAGCTCTTCATCTCATTGATTTTTCCTGTCATTTTTTTAGTCTCTATTTCATTTATTTCTGTGCTGATTTTTATTACGTCCTACTTTCTAGTGATTTGGGGCTTTGTTTGTTCTTCTTTTTCTAGTTCCTTTAGGTGCACTGTTAGATTGTTTATTTGAGATTTTTCTTGTTTGTTGAGGTAGGCCTGTATTGCTATAAACTTCTCTCTTAGAAGTGCTTTTGCTGTATCTCATAAATTTTGGCATGCTGTATTTTCATTTTCGTTTGTCTCCAGGTATTTTTGGGTTTCTCCCTTGATTTCTGCTTTGAGCCAATAGTTGTTCAGTAGCATTTTGTTTAATCTCCACATATTTTTGGGTTTTTCAGTTTTCTTCCTGTAGTTGTTGTCTAGTTTCATACCATTGTGGTCAGCAAAGATGCTTGGTACTATTTCAATCTTCTTAAATTTATTGAGACTTGTTTTGTGGCTGATCTATCCTGGAGAATGTTCCATGTGCATTCAAAAAGAATATGTATTCTGCAGTTTTTGGATGGAATGTTCTGTATAAATCTATTAAGTCCATCTGGTCTATTGTATCATTTAAGGCCAATGTTTCCTGATTGATCTTCTGTTTGAAGCTATCCATTTATGTAAGTGGAGTGTTAAAGTCCCCTACTATTATCTTGCTACTGTCTACTTCTCCTTTTATGTCTGTTAATAATTGTTTTATTATAGATTTAGGTGCTCCTATGTTGGCTGTATAGATATTTACAAATTTTGTATCCTCTTGTTGGATTGTTCCCTTTATCATTATTTATCAAAGCGCCCTTCTTTGTCTCTTGTTACAGTTTTTGTTTTAAAGTCTATTTTGTCTGAAATAAGGATTGCTATCCCAGCTTTCTTTTCGCTGTCATTTGTGTGGAGTATCTTTTTCCATCGCTTCACTTTCAGTTTGTGAGTGTCTTTAGGTCTGAAGTGTGTCTCCTGTATGCAGCATATATATGGGTCTTGTTTTTTTTATCCAATCAGCCCCCCCCGTGCCTTTTGATTGGAGCCTTTAGTCCATTGACATTTAAAGTAGCTATTGATAAGTATATACTTATTGCCACTCTGTTACTTTTTTTCAGGGTGTTTTAGTAGTTCTTCTCTGTTCCTTTCTTCTTCTCTTACTCTCTTCCCTTGTGGTTTGATGGCTTTCTTTAGTTTTATGTTTGGGTTCCTTTCTCTTGATTTTTTGTGTATTTATTATAGGCTTCTAGTTTGTGATTACCATGAGTTTCATATATCATAACCTACATATATAGCAATCTATATTAAGCTGATGGTCTCTTAAGTTTGACCTCTTGCTAGAAGCTCTATTCTTTTACTCCCCTCCTCTCACATTTCATGTTTTTGATATCATATTTAACCTCTTTGTGTGTGTGTGTGTGTGTGTGTGTGTGTGTGTGTGTGTATCTGTTAACCTCTTATCTTGGAAATAGATAATTTTAGCACTTTTGTCTTTTGACCTTCATATTAGCTTCACAGGTGATCAGTCTGCTACATTTACTATATATTTGCCTTTACCAGTGATTTTATTATTATTGTTATTTTTTGGTAATTTTCCTATTCCTTTGTGGTCTTTTACTTTTCACTTAAATAAGTCCCTTTAGCATTTCTTGTAAAGCTGGTTTATTGGTGATAAACTCCTTTAGTTTTTGCTTGCCTGGAAAACTCTTTATCTCTCCTTCCATTCTGAATATTAACCTTGCTAGGTAGAGAATTATCAGCTGTAGGTGTTTTCCTTTCAGCACTTTAAATATATCATGCCACTCCCTTCCAGCCAGCAAGGTTTCTGCTGAGAAGTCAGCTGATAGCCTCATGGGGTTTCCTTTGTATGTAACTTGTTGTCTTTCTCTTGTAGCTATTAGGATTCTCTCTTTGTCTTTAGTTCTTGACATTTTAATTATGATGTGTCTTGGTGTGGGCCTCTTTGGGTTCATCTTGTTTTGTGTTCTCTGGGCTTCCTGTACCTGGATGTCTGTTTCCTTCCTTAGGTTAGGAAAATTTTCAGCTATTCTTTCTTCAAATATATTCTCTGTCCCTTTGTCTCTCTCTTCCCCTTATGGGACACCTATAATACAGATGTTAGTGCACTTGATGTTGTCCCAGAGGTCCCTTAGACTGTTCTCATTATTTTTAATTCTTTTGTCTTTTTTCTGTTCAGCTTGAGTGATTTCCTCTAGCCTTTCATCCAGCTCGCTGATCCTTTCTTCTGTATCATCTACTCTGCAGTTGATTCTCTCTAGTGAATTTTTCATTTCCATTATTGTATTCTTCAGTTCTGATTGGTTCTTTTTTGTATTTTCCAGTTCATTGTTGAAGTTCTCACTGAGTTCAACCATTCTTTTTCCAAGTTCAGTGAGCATCCTTATGACTATTACTTTGTACTCTTCATCAGGTAGATTGTTTATCTCTGTTTCATTTAGTTCTTTTTCTGAGAATTTGTCCTGTTCCCTTATTTGGAACATATTTCTTTTTCTCCTCATTTTGCCTACTTCTCTGTGCTTATACCTACATTATAGGTAGATCAGCTACATCTCCCAATCTTGGAGAAGTGACATTATGTAAGCGATGCCTTATGAGGCCTAGCAGCATGCTTCCCTCTCATCTCCAGGTCCAAATGTTCCAGGAGTGACTCTTGTGTGAGGTACATGTGTCCTTCTGTTGTGGCAGGGTTGCTCTTCATGCAGGTGCATGGGGAGACCAGGCTGTCCCCTCACCAGCTGATTGTAATGCTCAGCTGCATGTGGCTGCCATCATCCCTTCAGTCACTTTTCCCAGTGTGGGGAGCCCCAGCACAGTTGTTTGCAAGGTCTAATAGCACATTCCTGCTGCAGTTTTTCTGTTAATGAATCAGGCCCCCAATGTGGCTGGTTGCTAGGCTCAGGGGCTCATAATTGCTGTAGGCCTCTGGCCTAAAAGGCTGTTGTCAGCTCTCTCAGTAGTGCAACTGAGTAGGGCCAGCCCCAGCTGTGGCAGCACACAATTGTTTCAGGCATTGGAAAGTGGGTCTGATCCCCTATATGGCTGTTTGAGAAGCACAAGTCTGCTGCAGCTGACAAACCCCACCACCCAAGTACCACACTCCCCATCAACACAGTCCTGCCCCATGCACACACCCCAACCCACTAAGGCAGACCCACTCACCCTGCTGCAGAGGCCCCACACACTCCACCAATGCAGGTGTGCCCCTTGTGCATGCCCTGCCCTGCAGAGGAAGACCAACACATCCCACTTCACAGGTCCGACATACCCCACCTATTCAGGACCATGAGTTGTCCAGGACCATCCCTAATGTGGGCTGTCTGCCCTGGCTGACCTGGATTAAATCAGTGCTCTAGTGGGCAGGGCAAACCCCTGTGCTATCAAGCCAGGGGAAGATCTCCAATGGCATCTACCAGTGTCTGTGTCAGCATACCTGTACCAGGTCACAATAATGACCACTGCCAATGTCTCAGTCCCTGGGGAGGTGGTCTCAGCCTGGGGAGGTCTCATCTCTCACCAAGATGCACCCAGAGCCTATCAAGTGTGTCTCTTTTCACCAAAGGACTGTGTGTCTTTCTTTCTGGGGATTTTAGGTTGTTTTCAAAAATTTGAATTTGTGCATGGGCCCTTTAAGAGCAAGTTTTTCTTTCCCTTATGTCTGATAACTTTTCTGGGAGTATTCTCAATTGTTGTTAATAGCCAGCAAAGCCAGATATTATGACACTCATCTCAGTTGTGCTGAGTCAAAAAGCTGCTTATTATGGCAAAGCCCTCCCCCTTAGATCCCCCACTCCTCCAGCGAACGCTTTGCACCTTCAGATTGCTCCCAGCCATGATTGCTCTATGGCTAGAGTGTAGCTTTTTTCTCTCCGGGAAGGAATTTCTGCCTCTTCCACCTCAGCCAGCACTGTCCCCTTTTATCCAGTTTCTGGTTCTCTCTCAGGGGTAATTGTTCCAAGGGTAGTTGTAGATTTGTTGAGTCCATGGGAGGAGGTGAGTTCAGAGTCCACCTATGCCACCATCTTCCCAGCAATCTCCTTCTATTTTTCTTAAGTCTTGCTAGAAGTTGATCTTATTAATCTGTTCAAAGAACCATCTTTTGGTTTTATTATTTTTCTCATTATTTAATATTCGTTCTCTATTTTACTGATTTTTCTCACTGTCTTCATTATTTCTTTCTTTTGCACTCCTTTAAGATTTCTCTATGGTTCTTTCCCGAACATCTTGATTTGAATAGACAACTTATTTTTAACCTTTCTTTTTTCTGGATAAATACATTTCAATTTTCCTCTAAGTACTTCATTAGGTATGTCCCACAAAGTTTGAAAAACAGGGTTTTCATTATCTGTCAGCTCTAAATATTTCTTGATTTCCTCTTTAACACAAAGATAATTTGGTAACATGCATTTCCAAACAGATGAGATTTTTAAAAAGTATCTATTTGTTTTAATCTCTAATTTTATTGTATTATGCTAGAAGATGCAGCATGCAGACTATTGATACTATGGAATGTGTTGAATATTCCCTTATGACCCAATATATGATTTAATATTTTAAATGTTTATAGTATGCTTATAAAGATTGAATATTCTCTGTGAGGTGAAAAGTTCTTTATATACCTAATAGTTGGAGCTTATTATTTATATTGTTTAGGTCATAGATATTACTGCATATTTTTTTCCCTGCTTGATATATTAGCTTCTGAGAAGCTGTGTTAAAGTCTACAGTTAAAATTGTTGATTTATCTATTTATCCTCACAGTACAGTCATTTGTTTATTGATATATTTCTCACTTATTTATGGGGTTTTTTGTAAGTAACATTCTTTTTTGTCCCTTATGATAGTTTTTATCCTACATTTTAATTTTTTAGATGTATGTTTGTCATTCTGTCTTTCTTATAATCTGCATATCTTTCTCATCCTTTTCTGTTCAATTTTTCTGCATCTTATTGTTTTCCATATATTCCTTATAGACAAAAATATAGTATTTAAAAAATTCAACCTAAGAGTCTTGCCTTTTTATTTGGTAAGTTTAATCATTTGAATGTATGGTAATTACTTTATATTAGGGCTTTTTCTGTTATCTGATCTCATATTTTCCATTTACTTTTCTTTCACAGAGTTTTCCCCCTTTTTTTTTCTCTTTTCCTGTTTTCAATCAGATTGTTCAAGTCTTCTTCCTCTAGTTTAAAAATTATATATATTTTTTTTATTCTGGTAGTGACTTTCCTTAACATAAGACTCGTCCTCATGTTTATTAATTTCTATTGGCTTCTTAACCTTACTACTATGCTTATCTTCCCCCATTACTTGTTAAGTACTCATGCACCCAGGTGCATTTGGTTTTTAATCTCTTTTCTTCTCCATCTTTCTCCAAATGTTAATATTTTCTAGAATGTTATTTCCTTGTTTTAATGAATACAGTTTCTCTTTTTCTTTTCTTTGTTTTAGTTTTTTTATTAGATAACTCTTACTTCTTATACTTCTTGTAGCATCTCCCATATTTTTTTCCTCTTTCTTTTGAGAACTTCTAAAAAGGTTTGCAATGGGGATATTTGGGTGTCAAAATTTTTCAGCCCTGTATGACAGAGAATATCTTTAAAATAAAGAAATATTTTTAATTGAGATATAATTCACATGTAACATTGTGTAAGTTAAAAGCATACAATGTGTTGATTTGATACATTTATATATTGCAATATGATTACTGCCATAGCATTAGCTAACACCTCTAACACATCACATAATTATCATTCTTCCTTGTGGTGAGAACAATTAAGACCTAGTGTTTTAGCAACTCTGATGTTTATATTACAGTAATGTTGACTATAATCACTATGCTGTGCATTATATCTCCAGAACTTATTTATTTACTAATTGTAAGTTTGTACTCTTAAACAACATCTCCCCAATTAGCCTGACCCCAGCCCCTGGCAACCACCAATCTACTCTATGTTTCTATGAGTTCAGCTTTTTTCAATCCACATATAGTGGTATCATACAGTTTTGGTCTTTCTCTGTCCAGCTTATTCCACTTAGCATAATACCTTCAAGGTCCATCTACGTTGTCACAAACAGCAAGATTTCCTTCTTCCCCATGGCTGAATAATATTCCATTGTATATATATACCACATCTTCTTTATCCATTCATCTGTTGATGGGCACTTACGTTGATTCCATGTCTTGGCTATTGTGAATGATGCTGCAATGAACTTGAGAGTGCAGATATCTTTTTGAGATTCTGTTTTTATTTCCTTCAGGTATATACCCAGAAGTCGGATTCCTGGATCATATGGTAGTTTATTTTTTATTTTTTAAGGAATCTCCGTAATGTTTTCCATAGTGGCTGAACCAATTTACATTCCCACAAACAGTGCACAAAGGTTCCCTTTTCTCCACATCCTTACCAACACTTGTTGTCTCTTGTCTTTTTGATGATGGCCATTCTAACAGATGTGAGATGATATCTCACTGTGATTTTGACTTGCATTTCCCTGATGATTAGTGGTATTGAGCACCTGTTCGTGTACCTATTGGTCATTCGTATGTCTTCTTTGGAAAAATGTCTATTCAGATTCTCTACTCATTTTTTAATAGGATTTTTTTTCTATTGAGCTATAGTTCTTTATGTATTTTGTAATATTAACCCCTTATCAGATATATGGTTTGCAAATATTTTCTCCCATTCCATAGGTTGCCTTTTTTGTTTTGTTTTGTTTCTTTTGCTATGCCAAAGTGTTTTAGATTGCTGTCGTTCCATTTATTTTTGCTTTTGTTGCTTATGCTTTTGGTATCATATCCAAAAATTCATTGCCAAGACCAAACTTAAGTAGCTTCTTTCCTCTTTTTCTTCCAGGAGTTTTATGACATCAGGTTTTATGTTTAAGTCTTTAATCCATTTCAAGTTAATTTTTGTGAATGGTGTAAGATAGGGGTCCAATTTCATTTTTCTGCATGTGGTTATCCAGTTTTTCCAACATCACTTATTGAAGAGACTATCCTTTCCCCATTGAGTGTTCTTGGCTCCTTTATGCAGGGGTTTATTTCTGGGCTCTCTACTGTATTCCGTTGGTTTGTGTGTCTGTTTTTATGGCAGTACCATATTGTTTTAATCGCTATAGTTTTGTAGTATAGTTTGGAACCATCCACTGGCTGTGCTCCACTTTGAGTGAGGTTGTTGGCCAGGCTTCCTGGTCAGGCAGGCCTCCAGTTATACCCCACAGTTAGATAGGGCTAGCGGCCATGCTCCATGGTTGATTGGGGTCACTGTCCAGGCTACCTGCTGGGGTAGGGCTGCAGGCTATGCTCTGCAATGGGCCGTTGTCACTGGTTGGTCTCTCTCTCTGAGTGAGGCCACAGGCTGTGCTCAGCAATCAGGCAGAACCTAGGCTGGGCTTTGCTGCTAGGCAGGGCTGTAGGCTGGGACCCGAGGCCAGGCAGTACTGTAGGCTTTTTTCCAAGGCTGCCCAAGGTCACTGTTCAATTTTCCTGGTCAGTTGGGCAGAGTTGCTGACTTGGTTTTCTGCCTCAGTGGGGCTGTAGGATGGGCTCCATGGCTGCCCAGACTCTCTGGCCAACCTTCCTGGTCAGGTGGAATTGAAGACTATGCTCAGCAGTTGGGTGGGGCTGCTGACTTGCTTCTCTATCCAGGTGGGGGCATAGAATGGACTCCACAGCCAGTATGGCCCATAGTCTGGGGACCCAAAACAGGCAGAACTGCTGACCAAGTTCCCTGGTCAGACAGGGCCACCAGCTCCACTCTGCAAATGGGCAGAGCCACTGGCTGTGATCTCTGCTCAGGCACTGCTGCCAGCAAGAACATGGTCTGCCAAGATCTGTAGGCAGATTGCTGTGAGCCCCTTCCCATCTCTGTCTGATCCCCAGTGGTCCAGCCCTACAGATTCCCCCAGTGATCCCTGTGAGGCAAAACCCAAGCGGGCTTCCCAGGAAGAGTGCAGGGAAAACTGGATGTCCACCTTGGCCTCTCTTTTACCCTCTAGAGAAACCGCAGGCTCAGGGAGGCCTTCTTGGTGTGGAGCTGTGCTGACCTGGGGAAAGGACAATGGAAGGTGAAAATGCTCCTCTTATCCTTCTAATGCAGTCCTTCTTGGTCTCTGTGGTCCACGGGGTACTTCAGTCTCACCCCTGGTTATAGGATTTTCACAAAGGTGTCTTGCCTATAGACAGTTGCTTGTTGGTCTTTCTGTGAGGGAGATAGAAGCTGGGGACCACCTATTATGCCATCCTGCTGATGTTCTATTTTGTTAATTTAAGTCAGCAAATTAATGAAAATATCAATAGCTATTCATATCTCTAGGCAAATAATACAACTATATTGCTTTGATTTGATGGGCATTGAAATGACCTTATATAAGAAATATCTCCTCACCAACTTTGAAATTGTAGGTAAGTGCAATAACCGACAAGGCACTTTATTACATAGAAGCATAACATACGGCTAATATGAATGAATGAAAAGATTGGTTTACATCACTCATTTCTCTTATCCCAATACCATGCATTTCCCATGGGGTAGGATTCAAGGAAATAAAATATGGAAGGGCAATTGATAGGAGTAATCTTATGCTCCCAACAAGACGGGATGCTGTAGCCAGGTCAGCAGGCCAGCAGGAGGTCCTGAGTGACAACCCTGCTGACCCTGCTATAGACTGACCCTGCTTACATTCCAGAAATGTTAAACCACTAAAAAATGTTCATCATCTTCTACCAAAATGGCTGCTGGGGGTCAGGGAGTGCTTAAATAGCAGGACTGATTTTTTTTTTTTTTCATCTTACTCTGCCTGAGTAATTCTAGTTTTTAAGGAGGAGAGAAAGTAGTTTTCTAAGAAGTCATTCCATAACAAAGAAGCATTGTAAGTCCCTTCCCTGTATCCAGAAAAAAGTGGAGCATGTACTTAGGTTAAATATCAGACCACATCCTGTGTCACGTGGAGTGGTATGGCGTAATAATGCCTGATCACTAGCACCAAATGGTAACTCTTTGGAAATGTCTTATTCATCTGTCCTTTTTCAGGGGTAATTAATTACTTTAAAATTTTAATGAAGCTGATTCTTTAAGAAAGAAAGCCAAAACCAACCTATCCTACCAGGCAGACAAAGGTGAATTCCTCCACCCCCTTCCATCCACCCTCTGCACACGCGCGCGTGCACACACACACACACATACATACATCAGACCAGGGAGGCTGTACCAGAGCATGCTCCTGGCACAACCTTCAAACCACACAGCACAGAGGCCACAAGGCACCAAGGTTTGGGGCTGCCAAACCACATCTCAGGATTTTCTAATTTATTCTCCAGTTTCTTTCTGCATTTCAGGAGGAGGCCGAAAGGAAGAGTGGTTTTTAGTTGAATGATGTTTCTGACCAGGAGCACTGTTTCCAGGACGAATCAACTTTACCTCTCACCTGGGTAGAAAAAAACTGTTTACCCTAAAGTTTATTAGGTAGTTGTGTTCCTCTGCAAAAAGATGAAGCAAGAATTAGGAAATCCTAATACAAAGAATCAATGGCAGTATTAAGACCATTTAATACCAATTTCATTCTCATTTCCTCAGATTTGTTTTCACAAATATCAGTACAATTTTTACACAAATCTTAACATCCATGGGATTGTATGACAGGAAGAAGTCCAAAGCAGGACATTTTATAAATGAGGAAGCTGCAGAAAGACTCGTAAGAAGTTCCCTAGTTTGTAGGGCAGAGGCAGGACTTGAAGCCACATGTTCTGACCACCAATCCTGAATTCTTTCCACTTTACAAGTGCTTTTCTGATAATGATGCATATACACACTTCTGAAGATAAATTTTTAAAAGAAATCTTATTAAAGTCATCTTGTTTTAATTCACAACCTAATAATTTTGCTGAACAATCAGAACACATCTGTGTATCCCTATAAAACCATCAATGGTATTTACAGCTTTACTTAAATAAATAGAGTAGGAATAAATGATAAATAACTAATCAGAATTTCCTGCCTGGGATTTGTACTGTACAAGCCAATTTTTTCATCCGTTTTGAGAAAAATCACCTTAATGCTTATTAACATTTAAAAACACACAAAAGATGAAAATTCATTTTTTTTAAATCATAAATGTAATATGTTACAGAGAAAATACAAAGCATCTAGTATCTAATAAAAGTGAGTCACACCTGCCCGGAGACCGTCTATCTAAGTTAAACATCATATCACATCTTCGTTTGTCATGCTTTGTCACAGTCTACCACAATGCTGCTGTACATGGTTTTTCAACTACTCCATTGATAAAGCAGTACCAGTATTTTGTTTATTCCTTTGTGGTGGATTTAAGAAGGGAAGGAGGGGTCCCAACTGCCTGCATCTGTTGCTGGAGCATTGGCCTTTCCTCTTCCACTTCACATTCCTGTGCTGGCACTTGTACCAAACCCGGCGTCAGCGCCAAGATGAGAAGCAGATAAAACGGAGGGCGACGGCCGCAGCTGCGGAGGAGAGCAGGAGCACCTTCTTCTCTGGCCTAGAGGCATGAGTTCTGATTAAAATAAATGATAGAAAACATCTTCCAGTTTGGCTACAAATTTCCCAGTATTCTTCGACTAGCCAACTTATGTCATCAACTAGGGTCTAAATTAAAGGAAAATTCCTGTACTGACTAGACAGTTGTCTGTTGAATAATGAAAGTTGTTGGAAATGGTTTCCTATCTCATATTCCCTCTAAGGTCTTCCTATAAATGGCTGAGCTATAATCAGTTCATCAACTGACACGCTTCACGGTGGCTTAAAATGATGTCCTATTTTCTTCTAAAGAAATGTTTTAACATGTCTGTTTGTATGCACGTCTTAAAGACACTCTGCTCCTTCTTATCTCCCCTTACAAAGAGCTCAGAATTACAGAAGCCCCTTGAGGCCACCAGGACTCCAACTCTGCCACCTGACAGTTGAGAAAACTGAGATAAAGAGAGCCTTACACTTGGTCTGTTTCTTGTTCCCCAACGTTGTATTACTTTTACTCATTTTCATTACTACATTACCATTACTCATTCTCATTATCCTACAAAAAGTTATACTTACGCAGTTCCAACTCTTATCCAAATGGTCCAATTTTAAAGAAATATTAGATAATAAAATTTCAAGTCAACAAAATATTTGGCTGTCTCCTTATAACTAACTGTGATTGCATGTAATTCATTTGTTTATTTATTCAACTACCAGTTTTTGAGCACTAGGCACTGTTCTAGGAGTTGGCAACCTTACCATGAACAGGAGAGTAAATCACTGACATGCTAGGTAAATTTATAAAGGAATTTGTATCATTTCAACTAATAACAAGAACCACATAGATATACATTAGTAACGCAACAGAAAGCGGTTACTTGAAGAATACGGAGGATGGGATAACCTTAGATTGAGTGGACAGAGAAAGCCTTTCAGAAGAATGACATTTGAGCCCAGATCTTAATGACAAGATGCAGCAGAGCAGGATGTGACCTGTGACATGGCATACTTGTCCTTCTCTCAAAGTAGCTCTTCCTCAATGGCTGAACATGAGGGAAACTCTTTCTACCTCCAGGCCTGCTTCTGGGCAAAATTGGATGTAGGTGAAATTTGTCCTGGGAGTCTGAAATCCTCTACCTATCTTTTTGTTGCCACTTTACTTTTTATTGATGCCTAAGTTTGTATCCCCAAATCACTTATCTTCTTCTTCTTTGTACCACCCAGCTAGCCCTGCATGCAATGTGGCACTATGATGCAGTGGTTTTTAAACTATTCCACCGAAAACACCCCAGCAGATGTACATGGACCCATGCACATACGGCCCTGTACGTGCCTGATCTGTGCTGTGTGTGATAAGGCAGATATGGAAAATATACATTATAGATCAATCTCTCGAGAAATGTATAGTCTGATTAGGAAGAATCAGTGCACAAATAACCATCAGAGAATCCTCAGGAAGATGTGCATTAACCATGTGGAAGAAACCAACCCCATGGTTAAGTCACATTAATAGGAGTTCCTGAAAAGGAAACACCACCATGGGAAGACAATGGCTGTATCAACCTAGATACACTATTTTCACCATGTGTTTTTCAGTTTTGCCTTCCTTCCTCAAAGATGAGAATCACATCTAATATTTCTGAAAACACTAAGCCCCTCTTAGTGTTTTCAACATCCTGGAGGTTCTTATTTCTTATCAACTAAATAATTTTGAGTAAGACTAACTTGCCATTATAACAGGTTATCCAAGAACTTCATCTGTTTTACATAAGAGCCATACTTGATCTTAAATAATGAGAAAGAAGGAACAAGAGCATTGGGCATAATATAGTCACACTACCATTTGTTTAGAAAGTACTCATACATATAGTCTCCTCATTAATCTTACAGAAACTCTTCAGTAGTCATTATTATCCTGTTTTACAGAGAAGGGAACTGAGGCTTAGAGAAATCCTGTGACTGCTCAAAGTAAAGGTGGACTTGAGCCTTCTTGTTCTGAAGTTTGTTTTTTATACCAAATTGAAGTAAGACCTATTGCAAAGTATCTTTCTAGGCATAATATATGCAGCATTGGTGTAACGTCAGAGAACCTAAAAAAGCGGTTGGTAAGGGTGAGTGGGGAAAAATGCATTATGAGATCTAACCATGAAGGATTAGGATGAAACCTCAGAGGCAGAGAGTCAGAGCCACAAAGACTGGCAGACAGCAAAGGACACAGGTCATAACACAGCCTGAAGAGGCAGATTTTATAATTTTCCACTTACTTTAAAGTATCATTGAAATTATCAACTGCGCCAATTTTGAAGGGTTACCAAACACAGCTACTGAAAGTAGTGTGACCCCTAGCAAGACGTTTAACTGCCTCCAAAGAGTTTCATTACAGAATGAGCCAGGTGGACTGACCAACCACTGAATTCAATTTTAGCTCCATAATTGCCAGTCAATCAATTTAGCACAACTGAATGCAAGAATGTTCCCTTTGAAAAGCAAGGTAGAAAATTGGTGGGAACTGTGTTTTTTAAATGCGTTCAATGTACCAGAAGTCAATAAACCAATAGGTGAGCCATAAGTACTTGTAGATGCTAGGATTACACATGATCTACTTGTCCTTCTCTTTCTTCTTATTCTTCCTTTTCATAATTTTTTATAATATGTATTTACTACTTTTATAATATAAACATGTTTTAAAAAATAAAGGCTTAGTTGATGAGTATGTGTGGCAATAATGGTAAGACCCTCTAGATTACCTGTTCTCTAAGCCCCATGAAAGCCCAGAGTCATCAGAGGTGCCCATTTCTACTGGTAGGACTGTTCATCTCAAGTCAAACTTCCACTATGGCATTTAAGACAAGCTCACTACTTGCAGCATTTCAAAGATATCTGAGGTATTTCTGCTAAAATAAATATACTGAAAAATGCAATAAGTAATAAACATGGTGGTAAACTGTTTACACAGAGAGCATTAAGTGGAACTATCAAAAGTGGTTGGTTGGGGAGGGATTAGAGGAAGAGAAGCTGGCTGTGTAGTCTGTTCCCCTGGGAGAAGTCAAGGGCTCTGGATCCTAACAGCCCCCGTGCAAACTGTGCAGTCCAAGCAGAGCATTTCAACTTGTTTAAAAGTGCCTGGTAAGGAACTAAACTTTGAAAGACTTTGATGAAACTTGTCATGGCTTTCTCAGGTCTAAGAGAGTGGTATCTGGGGCTTGTTTACACAGACTAGGATAAGAAGCTACTTACATTTCAAATACGTAGTTGCTTTTGAAAGAATCAACATCAGATGGTTTCAAGGTTTTTTTTGGAGACCCAGCCAAAGGAGCACTACCATCCTCCAGTTTTGATTGTCACAAGGCAGTATTGTTTCCATAGACATGTAGTGTCTGAGGGTCACCCAAGAAGCCAAATAACATGCAAGGGACAGTTGCACACAACCAAGAATTGTCCTGCCCAAATGCTAATGGCCTAAGTAATATAAACCAGTCACCAAAAGACAAATATTTATGATTCCACTTATATGAGGTACTAGAGTAGTTAAATTCATAGAAACAGAAAGCAGAATGGTGGTTGCCAGGGGGTAAGAATAGAGAAGACTAGGGAGTTATTATTTAACTGGCACAGAGTTTTAGTTTTGCAAGATGAAGAGTGCTGGAGACAGACAATGGGATGACGGTTCCACAACAATGGGAATGTATTTAATCACTGAGCTGTACACTTAGAAATGGTTAAGATGGTAAATTTATGTTATATGTATTTTACCACAATGAAAAATAATTTTTAAAAATGTAATGCTGCCTCCAATTGGGATACGTTGAATCCCAGCCCAATCCTGAATCTGCCAAATTGAACATCAGAGCCAAAGAACAGGCTCTATTCTCTTGATCACTTAGCACTAAGCAGGGGTAGAGTTCTAGCAGTTAGCCATCATACAAGGCCCAGAGCCAAAGAGGCTAAAGGCCCACGAAATATAAACAACAGCAAGCTAGTACAGTTCAAATCCTTGTGAGATATATGAAGAGACTTCATTCCGTTCGCTCTAAGCATTCAGAGAACACTACATTTGGTTCCAAATGTGATGTGTGTATAAAAAATCTTTTTAAATTGTAAAAGTATATATAAATAAGGTATTGTACTTCTTATTCAATACAGATCCTCCACCCTGTTCCTTCACATTAAGTCATTCTACTGCAACCAGAACTGGAAGGGCTTTATCTGGCCTACACTTCTCAGAACACAATATTTACTGTACATTAGAGAGGAAAAAACACATTAATTTTGCATGACAGCATGCACTATCAAATTTGGTGTTTAGACTCTTAGAAATCAGTAAGGAAAATATGACATGCCTACAGGAAAATGGGAAGGGACGCAAACAAGCAATTTTCTAAAGATCTACAAATGGGCAGACAAATGTATGGAAAAGTGTTCTATTTCATTAGTAAACAGAAAAGTGCAAATTAATTAAGATGTTTAGGTTTATTGACAAGATTAGCAGTGATGTCTTTGGATCAGTGGCCTTCCTCTTGCCCTCCTCTAGATGAAAACAGAGAATAAACTCCTGATTAAGAAAAATCTTGGCTAGAACTGTCATCTCTCAGATTGCCTTTGTATTTGCAAAGAAAGAGACAGAAAAGAGAAAGTAGATCCTTTCCTATTCCTGCAGTCCCTAAGGTGCATGATCTGGAAATAGGAATAAAAAGAATACTATCTTGCACAGAAAAAGAGAAACAGTTTGCAAATTATAAGACAAGAAAACAATTTTGTCTTCTTTTGGAGTTTAGACTATCCAGTGCTTGAGAATTAAAGCTTGACCTTGGAAGACATGTGAGTATTTGCTGGATTTCACAGGAGTAACGGTAAGAAAATCAGCCTGCAGCTCACCCACCGTCCATCACAAAGGATGCAAGACTAGAGAGCGGCCCCCCACCCACCCTGGGCCCACTGAGAGACTTGTGCTCCAAGCCTTCAGGGGAAGAAGGGCTTTACTTTTTTCTTAACTACTTGCCATTTGAACTTTGGAGAAAGTTTTCCTAAGTACATTATTTTACCTTCCCCTTCCTTTGTTTAAATTCCCTTTTTTTAAATTGCCTGGACCCTTCAATAAGGAAAGTTGCGAACACCTGAACAGCTGGTTTGGTGGGTTTGGGGGAGACTGAGGCACGGGATGTACATGAAGGGTCCCAACTGAAGCCTGTGGGGGGAAGGATGGGGGTCAGTAGCCTGTCAAGGGGATTGTGTCCTAAAGGGCTAGCCAGTGGCCAACAATAGGGAGGCCCCAACTACACTGCAGATTTCCTGTTGGCAGGGACTAGATCTTCCCCGTCCTTGTACCTCATTCAGCATTAGACTCAATGCCTTTTCCACTCGTAATGCTCAGTTCTTCTTCAGCCTACTTGGGCAGTAACTATCAAGTGGTATTTTCCTTTAAATAACAAATACAAAAACCGACTCTTGTTTTCCCCTAGATGTTTCCCTTCTAACTAGGAGTTTAGTAAATCATTTTATTAACTAAAATCCTCAGTGATAGGTTACAAATGGCCCTGGGGACAGAAGTGGGAAAGTCCTCTGAGACAAAAACATCCTACCCCTATTTCTTCTGAGATGAATTGCACAGGGCCCAGTTTCGGCCAGGACTCTCAACCTCGGTTATGGATTGTAAGGCTGTGTTTCATTAGGAGAGGCCTGGGAATTGATGTCAATCTGGATTCCGGTCAGGTTCTAGAAGCCAAGTGCTGATAGTGGGTGAGACATTTTATGCCCAGCTCTCCTGGAATGAAAGAAAACTGCTATGTTTGTAGAAAACAGGTGGACACCATTAACATGATAAGCAAATATTCATTGGATCAAAAGTAACTTCTCTCCCTTTACAGGAAGCAAGGAGATGAATCCATCAGGAAATTCTCTTTAAATTAGGGTCTAGAAATTTGGAGAAATTGCAAAATTTTCTTCACTACTATTATCTCCCTAGAGTCCACAAAACTTTTTAACAGTGACACATCTAGTGGCCTCAGTGTCATTTGTTTTTGAGAAATAGGTGGAATCCCCTAAAGTAATATTTTTCTTTACTTAAAATGTTAGCTATTTGTTGAGAGCACTGTCTCAGCACCAGATGTGTAGAATTACCTTCAGGATGGATCATGTCTCAGGCCAGGAGGGCATCTTTCCACTACCAGAGAGGGAAAAACAGACGTGCATTCCAACGCTGTACATCAGAATTACTCAAGCACGCTGAGAATCTTCCACAACATCTGCTACAACCACTCCACTGCTGCCTAATAAATGTTTCCCCTTTGACCCCCAGGCGATGTGCCCTTCCCCCTCAAGAGCCATAAGGGCAGAGAGAAGGGAATGGGGAGGATTCCTATGTCTACAGTCAGGACTGCTCTGCGGGATTCTGCATCCCACTGACCTTGTCACCTATTCATTCTAATTACTGGAAATGCCTCAAAAGTATGCCCTTTGTCCCTGCCACCTGGATTACTGGAATAGCTTTCAAAAAGCCCCATATTCACTCCAAATCAACCCTCTTATCCACTCCAAAGCAACCCAGATACCGCATTTGCCTTTATTTCAAAAAAAAGCTTACATGGTTCGTTTTGACTCTCCAAATCAATAATAAGTAATTTATTAACTAATTGATTAAATAAATAACAGCAATAAAAACATTGCTTGTAAAGTCCAAGCGCCTCACCACAACATCTAGTGGAGCCCCACCCGATCCTAAACGCCTGCCCACAAGGTGTTAGGATTGGGTCATAGACAGAACTCACCTCAGCCCAGCTAAGTAGACAGTGTGGCCTGGACACCTGAGGTGGGACTGGATCTCATTAGGCACTGGTGGGCTCTCAGGGCCTCAGCAAAGGTGAGGGTCTTCAACAGTCCTGTCTTAAGTAAAAAGGAGGCCAAATAGGGAGCAGCATGAGTAGGGCTGTGAGCAGCCCAGACAAGGACACAGGGCTTCAGACTTGAGCGAAAGGGTAAGTGAGATACAGGGAGGGGTTGAGCCAAAAGACAGGTGAGCCCTTGCAGGCAACCTCTGGACACAGCAGCAGAGCATAACTTTGAACTTGCACATCTGAAGGAACCTGCAGTAGGAAGAGGGGATTGTGCCATCAGTGTCCCAACAGAAGCCACAAAGGCAGGACCGGGTAAGGATTCAGTCACAGGTCAAATAGATTCTTCCCCAGGCCTGTAGCCTGTGGTGTTTCTCAGGCAGGTCTGCAGGGCAGCTGAGTTCTTCCTGTGCTCCTGAGCACTCTCAAAGGTCCAGATTTAATTCTTCTGTGCTGGGGCTGGTTAAGCAGCAGTACGCTGGCTGCACAGAATTTCATTTTCTATTTCCAAGGAGAGAGCTGTAGCCCAACCAACCACACTGTTTGTCAATATGTCTACAGTCACCCACTAGCAAGGGCTAAGTAGGTTCTGAATTTAAGCACACATAAGAAAGAAGCCTTCCCCAGGAGGAGGATTTTACAGGCCTAAGCAATTCCACACAAAGAGGTAGTGGAAACAGCCACTGGGGCACAGGTCAAAAATGACTGCACGCAAGAGAGTGTGCTTGGGCTGCACCACTGCGAACTTCCAGACTTTGCAAGAAGACAGCAACGTCTCCAGTACCACTTTCTAAGAGTGGAAACAAGATGGATTTTTTTCCCCCCGGACAAAACTTGTGAGAAATTTCTCCCAGTTGACTTTAAGTTCATTCATTGTAGTTTCTGGACAACTGGCATTAATTGACATCCTGGAGAAACTGAAACTAAGATTTTATTCCTGTCTTTCGGTTCTTTGGTTGGTTGATACTGTTTTGTTTTGTTTTGTTTTGTCTACACTCCTTGCGTCAGATACTCCTGGGTTTCTCCATGACCTGGGGCAATGCTACATCCTGGGCTCTGGGAATATAATTTTGACTCGGTTATTTGCACAAGTTGTTGGGTGTGGGACCAGCTCTATGAAGCCTTATTGATTAGGACTCATTTTTTAAAAGGAGGTTTGTCAGAGAGTTGGCATCAGAAACTCTGAAGCCCTGAACCAACTGCATTCTTCATGTGAGTGACACCTAAGGTCTACACAGGGGCCAAGAATCTCTAACTGACACTGAGTAGAATGAGAAATGGGAAGGACTGTAATTTCTTTATACTTTTAACTCATAAAGGCAAGAGAATCTGATTTTGGACCTTAATTTCTTTTATCTGGATCTTTAATTTCTGTCAGGGAATTTTAAAAGTACAGGAGTTTAAATTCAGATTTTGGACATCTCTACATTGTTGTGGAAACAACAAAGTTAATATCTGCTTTAGAGGCAAAGGATTTATGCTGGGTTATATTATTGGATTTATTGAATAGTCCCATTTAATCACATTGAAACTCAGATGATGGTGGAGCACCTGCTGGATACAAATTGGAATGGGAATTAGAAGAGGAAATGATTTTCACCCTTGGACAAAAAGTTGTCCTTGTGTTTATTTAGTTAATATATGTTCAACTCACTTCTCTACCTCCTAGGTGGAAATTTATATTGCCCACCAGTGGTCCCAGGATGAGACCTAAAGCAGCAGTGGTTGGAATTGAAAGGTGGCTATGTGAAGATGGGATCGAGACTGCCCTGAAGGATGGCAGATCATCTCACTCAAGAGGGATAATTATGCCCCCAATTGACCTTGAGTTAATGGTTAAGACCAAAGATCAAGAGAATACAAAGCTGAGGAATGTTAGGGGGAACATTTCCTCCACACTCCTGTCGTTTCCTTCCCAGTGGAGGGAGCGCCACCGGAGTGACACTTCTGACCTCTTGCTGCCATTTCCCTCTCTCAAAGCAAGTGAGATGCAGTGACTAACGTGATTAGCAAATTTGGGGAGTATGCCCAGCTCAGTCCTTTCCTCCCCTTAGGAATAAGATGCCTGTGGCCATCATCTATTGTGCTACTCCTCCAGGGATCAGTTAGTGGCCTTTTGACGCTCACACTATGCTAGAATCTCAGATTTAGCCTTTATCAGAACTGGAGATGATATCTTGGTTTCTCATCTGCTACTCCTTTGTTTTATTTCTGTTTGTTCAGCATTGGGGGAGCGAGGAGGCAGCACTATTCGTTGAGACTCCGTCTACTCCTCTAACATTACCTGTCTGCTAAAAAGCCATGCCTATTGGTGATTCTAAGCTTTTATTAAGCCATTCCACCCTCCTCGAAAGTATTTCCCTCTCATTTTCCAGTTCTTCAAGACTCAACAACTCCACAACTCCCTTCCTAACCATCCCTACCTCCAGTATCCCACCTAATTTCCACTCTAGCATTCATACTAATGCAGAGCTATTTTATATGGCCTTATTTTATGTTCCCAGGATGTCCAGTTCCTAAGCAATTTACATTTATTTTGTAATTCCTCCATCTTTGTGGCACCCAACATAATGTATGTATGTTGAAAGTACTTGATAAATTATTTTTTAATAAATGAGTACTTTCTCTGACATCTAAAAAATGCTGAAAGGTTTCCTTTCTATTTTAACAGAATGATAATAATTTCAGAAATATGAATGGACCACAAAAGGCAAAATTTCTTAGCAGTGTATTGCTTTTTGCAATATGTATAAATTATGTGTGGGAAGTCAAAGGAATTCTATATTCCTGCAGACCTGACCTCAGAACATTTTTGGCATTCATTCTGTCTTCATCTACTGAGCACCTACTCTACATCTGGCCCCATTCGAGGGAAAGGGGATGCAAAGAAGATCAGAGCCTGGCTCTCATGAGATCATCCCGGAGATAAATGAGATCTCAAGTGTGACCCAAAGACTGTCTCATCAGAGTCACCAGCTGGTAAATGTTCAGACTCCTGGGTCCCAGGACCCACTGATCAGAATCTCTGGGTGTGGGCCCAGTCGTCTCTTATTAAATGAGTTCCCCAGGATTCTTAGGCACACTGAGAATCACTCTTGAAGAGCAAAATGGAGACACGGAAGTGCTGCGATCAAGTTATGAACCCAATACTGAAGAAGCACAAGGAGGAGCACCTGATGGACTGCTCTTGAAGGGAAGCAGAGAATCTTCTGGATGGAGGGATGTCTGAGCCGAGGTGGTGATGGATAAATAGTTAAGCAAATGACAAAAGGGGGAAGGTAGTCCCAGCAAGCAATGGAGTTTTAATTTTTTTATTTTAATCTGTAATGGTTCTTACTCAAAATAAATTCACCCAACAGGATGTTGTTTTGTGGTTGTTGTTAACACCTGCTATCTGGATAATACACTATTCCACTTAATTCTCACAACAACCCTCCAAGATAAGCAGAGCTAATATTTTTAAACCTATTTTATAGATAAAGAAACTGAAGTGAATAGTTTGTCTAACATCATACACCCAGGAAATGCCAAAGCCAGGACCAGAAGAACTGGTGTTCTGACCCCAATACAGGTGCCTTTTATTTCACCAGGACATGTTCTCACTTAAAGAATTTATACCAACTTTAAAATACATTCTACCATCCAATCTCCTCCTTGCGATTAAGGACTCAACAAGGATTGATGCATGCTAGATTACCTTTGATGTTCAACCAAGCACTAAAATTCCACAGACCTGTGAAAATTTTTAAAACTGTTAAAATAAGAGTTAAGATCTCTACTAATAGATTCATTCATGAGACGTTGCCCTTGGTTTCCAAGCATGTGTTTATTTTCAGGCAAAAGCTGTTGTCAAATTGGGAAACAGCAGCTGGAAAAAAACATCAAAGATGAATGCTATGATTCAAGTAAGAATGCAAAGATAAAAGGAAAAGGCCACCATGACTGGATATTGTGACATGACATGATGTCATATGAATATTATTCAAATACCAGCAAATTTTTAAATGAAAAATGTTTAGCTATTCGTAGAATTAGTTCTGGTTTTGGAATCATTTGTTGGAATTAAGCACAGCCTTTACTATTTTGACCTATTTCAATCTGGCAAATGAATAGTCTAGAAGACATACCTAGGTCTGTCTTTCAAAGAGCACTGGGATTTGCTTCAGGGGTGAATATTTTTAATTTTTAATTTGTGTTAATTTTTAATTTTTAATAATTTAATTTATTTCAATAAAGTGATCTTTAAGATTGGAGGGTGGGAGAAAGCAGGATAAGGCATATGATTTAATATGCTTTTAATGTAAGTAACTGAAAACTTTGGCTCAGTTGATTCAATCAATAAGGAATTTATTATCTCACACAGTAAGAAGTCAAAATAGAAAATAGTCCCAAGACTGATTGATTTAGCAGCTCACTGGCACCATTAAGAATCATATTCTTTCCCCTTTTTTTGCTCAGCTGTCTTCAGCAAATTTACCTCATCCACAAGCAAATGGAAATCAGTTTCCAGACAGCATGTTTTTATTTCAATGGCCAGACACAGACAAGAAACTGTTTCTTCTCATTTTATCAATGGGTTAAAGTTTTCCCAGAAGCACTCCAGCAGACTTTCCCTCTCATCTCATTGGCCAAAATTGTGTCAGATCCCAATGCATACACCAATCACTGGCAAGAGGAAAGGGGCCTCTGTGGTTGCCCTGGACTGATGGTTCTCACATGGGACTACCACCCCCCCCGCCCCCCGCCCAGCATGGCCTCTCAGGCTCCTCCCCCCATCCTCTGCACACATGGGGCATTTAGAAATGTTTGGGAGCATTTTTAATTGTCACAGTGATGGGAGATACTTTGGAATTTAGAAAATGAAGATCAAGGATATTAAATGTCCCGAAATGCATGAAGTAGTCCCACAAAACAAAGAATTAACCTACAAAAAATGCCTAAACTATCCTCCTTCCAACTTTGAAAATCACCAGCATTGGCCCCTGGGGCTGGCTATGGGGCCTGCCTCCCCTGAAGCACATGGTGCTGTGGAGCGGGGGTCCTGGAAGGAGTCAGTGCTCTGCTGGCTGGGTGGCTCCGTCAGTACCGTCTGTGGAGTGCTGGCCAGTGAGACCATTAAGAAAGTGAGAATACTGGAAACCAGTTCAAGATATTCTTTCCTCCTGAACTCTTAGATTCACACATCATGTCTTACACAGTTTTTACATGATTTTATAATGATCAGCCCTTCAAACATGATACATATAGGAAAGTCAATGTTCTAATCAAATGAAAGGATGGACGTAATGACTTTCACACTTGGTTCATACTATTTTGACACAAATGATAATTACCAGTGCTCTGCTTAGTTGTCAACAGCAAGTTATGCTCATCTCTAAATAGCCACAAGAAAAGTATATATTTCGTTCATCTACAAGTGCCAACTTTTTTCCATTAAAAGCAACAAAGGTCTGTGAGGGTTGCTTATGGCATTTGGAGTACACCTGCACTAGGCTGGCTGACAATAGGCGCTGCACTGAGGTGGTGGGGCGGGGAAGCTGCATCTGGCTGATGGAACTAGTAAATCTTGTTCTGGTTCATTTGTGGCGTGTGGAACAGGTCCCAAACCCTGCTAGCTCTCTTTGTTTTCTTTTTCTGCATCTGTTCTGCCTCTTGAATTGACCCCTAGGTTATATTGATGAAAGAGTCCAGTTTATGAAAATAAAATCATATTTGTCTTTAAATATTTGAAGGTGAGTCATGTGGAAGAGAGAAGACATTTCTCTATGGTTACAATGGACCAAGGTGGGTGAGTGAGAGCAATAAGATCATTTTCTAGCAGTTGGAGTTCTTTACAGATGGAATGATAAGGCTTAGGTAAGAATGAGGATGTAGGTTTGGCAATCTCTGTAAGAGAGAGTTAAAGAATTTTGGACCAGCTGATCTTTAAGGTGCCAGGTGCCTTCTAGCCCAGTGATTAAGTGGCCCTAAGAAAAAACTTGCTTTGGGAACCAATTCCCACTCTCCATTTCCTGGTCCCAGTTTCACAGTGAATTTCATCATATCTCTTCAGTCCAAGTCCAAAAGATAGTGCTAATTTATGTCACTTTAAAGAACCAGTACAGGGGAAGGGGGGAGGGAGGAGGGTGAAAGGGATAATTCCGTACATGTGTGTGGTGATGGGTTGTAATTAGTATTTTGGTGGTGAACATGATGTAATCTATGCAGAAATAGAAGTACAATGATGTACACCTGAAACTTTTACAATGTTATAAACCAATGTTACTGCAATAAACAAAAAATTAAAAAAAAAATAAACCCAACTTCATCAACACCCAAAAAAAAAAAAAAAAGAACTAGTACATTGTAGTGTAACTGAAAAGTTTAGCTATGTAAAGAGAGAGTGGTTAGAATGTCTTGCTCATATTTAACTGGTGTTCAAGCAACTTTCACTATTACATGATAAATACATAACTGTATAATATGTTAAGAAATATTTTCACAAATCAAATCCAAGTTTGTTCAAATATTCTGCCTAACGCAGATTTTGGGAATCCATCCAAAAGTCCTCTGAATCATGCAGTTCCAAAGTGTCCACCTTTTACAGGCTTCAGTAATTTTTGGCTTCTCTGGTCTGTTATTAAAAGCACCACCTCGTATATTTGAAACACTCCTTAGAAAGTTAGATATTTCACATTTCAGTATATCTGTCTGTCCTGCACATAGACATGCAGATATATATGATATTTCTTCAAAAGTGATTAGTTGACTTTTCAGTGCTCCAGCTAGAAAAATACAACATAAAATTCATGCTTATCTGGGATAATTTTACTAACTACTTATAAATTCATTTATCCCTTTTCTATTTAAAAGGCATAGATCTTAAATAATATTCTCTTTTCTAAGCAGTCACACAATTCCAGAAGAAAAAAATAATAAGTGTGTTTAGGAAAAATAGATGAGATTCATAAGTTACCAAGGCCAAGCATTTATTACTTAATGGAACCGACAAATATTTAGACACCAAATACTTGATCACCATCCTCAACTATAAAAATATATCTGAAAGTTTCACCTATTTATAAAATGTCATTGGTCAAAAAAATTTCATCAACTTTAATAAAAATCCATTACGAAATGCTTCAAAAATACTCTTACTGAATTCATGATTTAAAAATAAATCTAAAGTGAAATAAGCCAGTCACAAAAAGACAAAAACTATGTGATTCCACTTATATGAGGTACCTAGAGCAGTCATATTCATAGAAACAGAAAGTAGAATGATGGTTGCTGGGGGCTGGGGCAGGGGAATGTGGAGTTGTTTACTGGGTACAGAGTTTTAGTTTTGCAAGATGAAAAGTGTTCTGGAGATTGGTTGCATGACAATGTGAATGTACTTAACACTTCTCAACTGTACACTTAACAATGGTTAAGATGATAAATTTTATGTATATTTTACCACAACCAATAATTTCAAAATTAAAAAAAGAAACAAATCTATTTCTAACTCTGCTGAAAGGGCCTAAAAGCAAAGACACCCCTGTAGTACTGGGTACACCTGATACCCACATCTTGTTTTCTAAATACCATTTTCAACTGAAAGGAGAGAGGCTGATCCCAGGGAAAGCATAAGTTGAATCTGGAATATCTTATTGTGCTGGCAAGCAAAGTAGGGCTCAAAAACTTATGAGAACATATCAAAAGGACACAGGAGCCAGCCTAACAGAGATCCCAGAGCCCAAACTTGCAATAACTTGAGTGTTAAAATGAATCATGAAAGTCATGGGAAAAAAAATAATCCATTGGTTCATACTGGTACCAAAACAAACAACAAAATAATTAAGAGGAAAATGTTTTTTAAAGTAGAAAACCAATTAATAAATGTAGACAAAATAATAGAGCTAGGAAATTACTCTTTTGCAATCATTATACTAATAATTAGTTCAAGCAAGAACCATAACTGGATGTTAAATCATTGGATGCAAGTTCATGTGGAACAGGTTATAGGCACAATCCAAAATCTCTCCCCACAGACAATTTATTAATTACAAAGGGGGCAAATGATACTGTTATAGTGAGGAAATGTGGAAGATACCACCCTAATGTAGTGATCAGGGTTACCATCATTGATGGGACAAACTGACAATGGTACTTCCTGGTGTAATGCAGTGAGGACAGACCACTGCTTATGTAGTGATATCCCTGCCAAAGACACATAACCTAAATAAAAATGCATAAAATCCAGACAAATACAAATCAAGGGATATTCTGCAAAACAACTGACCTGTCCTCTCCCAAAATATCAGTCATAAGAGACAAAAAAAAAAAAAAACTGAGAAAATTTCCAGAATAAAGGAGATGCTACAAATCATAATGTTGGCATAGTTGGCAAATTTTAAATAAGGACTATATTTAGATAATATTGTTTGGATTTTCAATTTCCTTAATTTGATCATTATACTTATTTTTTTATTGATGTCATAATAGTTTATAACATTGTGAAATTTTAATTGTACATTATTGTTTGTCAGTCACCATATAAACACGTCCCTTCACCCCTTGTGCCCAATCCCAACCCTCTTCCCCCTGGTGGCCACCAATCTGTTCTCTCTGTCGTGTATTAGTTTATCTTCCACATATGAGTGAAATCACGTGGTGTTGGTCTTTCTCTGTCTGGCTTATTTCGGTTAACATAATACCCTCCAGATCCATCCATGTCATTTCAAATGGGACGATCTTGTCTTTTTTTATGGCTGGGTAGTATTCCTTTGCACATCTATACACTACATCTTTATCCAATCATCAGTTGAGGGACACTTGGTTGCTTCCACTTCTTGCCTATAGTGATAGTGCTGCAATGAACACAGGGGTGCATAAGCCTCTTTGGATTGTTTATTTCAAGTTCTTTGGATAAATACCCAGAAGTGGGACAGCTGGATCATAAGGTATTTCTATTTTTAATTTTTTGAGGAATCTCCATACTGTTTTCCATAGAGGCTACACCAGTTTGCATTCCCACCAGCAGTGAATTAGGATTCCCGTTTCTCCACAACCTCTCCAACATTTGTTATTTTTTGCCTTGGTGATTATACCCAGTCTCACAGGTGTAAGGTGCTATCTTAGTGTAGTTTTGATTTGCATTTACCTGATGATTAGTGATGTTGAACATTTTTTCACATGCCTATTGGCCATCTGTATATCTTCCTTGGAAAAATGTCTGTTCATATCCTCCACCCATTTTTTGATGGGGTTGTTTGTTTTTTTGTTGTTCAGTTGTGTGCATTCTTTATATATTACGGAGATTAACCCCTTGTCGGATATATGTTTTGCAGATATGTTCTCCCAGCTGGTGGGTTGTCTTTTCATTTTGATCCTGGTTTATTTGCCTCGTAGAAACTCTTTAGTCTGATGAAAGTCCATTTGTTTATTTTTTCTTTTGTTTCCCTTGTCCAACTAGACATGGAATTCGAAAAGATCCCTCTTTTCGAACATACACTCCGATGTCAAAGAGTGTACTGCCTATGTTTTCTTCCAGGTGTTTTATAGTTTCAGGTCTTACCTTAAAGTCTTTGATCCATTTTGAGTTAATTCTTGTAGATGGTGTAAGATAATGGTCCACTTTTATTCTTTTGCACGTGGCTGTCCAGTTTTCCCAGCACCATTTATTGAAGAGATTTTCCTTTCTCTATTGTATGTTCTTAGCTCCTTTGACAAAGATTATCTGCCTGTAGGTGTGTGGTTTTATTTCTGGGCTTTCAATTCTGTTCCATTGATCTGTGTATCTGTTTTTGTACCAGTATCATGCTGTTTTAATTATTATAGCTTTGTAGTATATTTTGAAGTCAGGGATTGTGATGCCTCCAGCTTTGTTCTTTTTTCTCAGGATTGCTTTAGCTATTTGGGGTCTTTTGTTCCCCCATATGAATTTTAGT
Source organism: Ceratotherium simum simum (assembly GCF_057802395.1). Taxonomy (NCBI): domain Eukaryota; kingdom Metazoa; phylum Chordata; class Mammalia; order Perissodactyla; family Rhinocerotidae; genus Ceratotherium; species Ceratotherium simum. Next base: position 729,633 of record NC_141918.1, on the reverse strand, counting down.
ATTCTTTGCTCTATTTCCATGAAGAATGTCATTGGGATTCTAATTGGGATTGCATTGAACCTGTAGATTTCTTTAGGTAGTATGGACATTTTAACTATGTTTATTCTTCGAATCCAGGCACATGGGATATCTTTCCGTTTCTTTATGTCATCATCGATTTCTTTCAGTAATGTCTTATAGTTTTCATTGTATAGGTCTTTCACATGCTTGGTTAAATTTAGTCCTAAGTATTTTATTCTTTTGTTGCAATTGTAAATGGGATTGTCTTCTTGAGTTCTCTTTACGTTAGTTCATTATTACAGTATAGAAATGCAACTGATTTTTGTAAGTTGATTTTGTATGCTGCAACTTTGCTGTAGTTGTTGATTACTTCTAATAGTTTTCCAATGGATTCTTTAGGTTTTTCTATATATAAAATCATGTTGTCTGCAAACAGCGAGACTTTCACTTCTTTGTTGCCTATTTGGATTCCTTTTATTCCTTTTTCTTGCTAATTGCTCTGGCCAAAACCTCCAGTACTGATATTCGGAAGTCAAGATGGCGGCGTAGACAGACTCTGAATGCACTTCCTACCGCGGACACAGCCAATTTACAAATACTCGTGGAAAAATTACCCCGAGACAGAACTGAAAACTGGATAAGAGGAACATCTGCAACAACGGACAATCCTAACTGAAGTAGAAGAGGCAGAAACTCCCTTCTGGAGAGGAAAAACACCGTCTTCACAAGCCACAGCGCCTCACGGTCACCTGGGAGCTACCCACAGGTACGCAGCATCCCCGGAGGAGCGGGGCCCTGAGCCAGGGAGCGCCCCCGCTGTGGGCATTTTGTGGACCCAGCACAGTCGAGACAAGTGGCATAATATCTGACTTTGCCTGCTACTAAAGCATTGGGGAATACGCCCAGAAAAGCTGGTTCACAAAGACATTAAAACCGGCTCTTAAAGGGCCCACGCTCAAACTCACTCGTTTCAGAAAGCAACCTAAAATCACCAGAAAGATGCACAGTGCTTTGGTGAAAAGAGACTCACCTAATAGGCTCTGTGTGCATCTCGGTGAGAGGTGAGACCTCTCCAGGGACTGGGACATTGGTGGCGGCCATTGTTGTGGCTTGGTGTGGGCGTGCTGACACAGACGCCATTGGAGTTCTCCCTGAGGCCTGCTAGCACAGGGTCTGCCACACCCGCTAGAGCACCGATTTAATCCAGCTCAGCCAGGGCAGGCAGCCCGCCCTAGAGACTGGCCCCACCCAACAACAAGCCCTCAGGCAACTTGTGGGCCTGCATAGATTGGTGACTGGATACTCTGCAGCCCGGCAACTGAGCCCACTCCAGTGGGGCAGGGTGTGCACAAGGAGTGGGTGGAGAGTGTGGGGCGGCAGTGGAGTGTGTGGGGCTCCCAACATGGAGAGACAGGGTCCGCTTCAGGAGTTCAGGGCGCGCACATGGGGCAGGACTGTGTTGACTGTGTGTGTGGACTTGTGGGCGGCAGGGCTTGTCAGCTGCAGAAAACTGTGCTTCTCAAAGACCCACATGGGGGTTTGCCCCACCTTCCAAAGCCTGAAACAACTGGGTGCTCCTGTGCCTGAGGCCAGCCCCACACAGCTGCAATCCTCAGACAACTGAAAAGAGACATAAAGGCTGGAGGCTTATAGCAATTGTAAGGCCCTGAGCCTAAAAAGCTGCCACGCTGGGGGCCTACTTGCTTAAAAGAAATACTGCAACACAAATGTGCTATTAGAACTTGCAGCCAAGGGTGCTGGGGCTCCCCACACCTGATAAAGAGACTGAAGGGCCCACAACAACTACAAGCAGCTGAGCATTACAACAGCTGGCCAGGAGCATAACTGAGCCTCCGTGGGTGCCTACAGGGAGAGCAAAAAGGCCACAACAGAAGGAAACACGTAGCCCACATAGGGGTCACCCCTGGAACATTGAGAACTGAGGGAAGCACACAGCAGGCCTCCTAAGCCATCACCTACATAAGGTCACCTATCCAAGAGCAGGAGACGTAGCTGACCTACCTAATATGTAGTCACAAGAACAGGGAAAGAGGCAAAATGAGGAGGCAAAGGAATACGTTACAAGTAAGGGAACAGAACAAAACCCCAGAAAAGGAACTAAGTGAAACAGAAATGAGCAACCTAACCGACAGAGAGTTCAAACAAAGAGTGTTAAGAATGCTCATTGATCTGGGGAGAAGAATAGATGAACTCAATCAGAATGTCAACAAAGAAATGGAAGATATAAAAAAGAACCAATCAGAAATGAAGAATACAATACTGGAAATGAAAAATTCACTAGAGGGACTCAAAAGCCGAGTAGAGGATGCAGAAGAATGGAGCTGTGAGCTGGACGAAAGACTAGAAGAAATTACCCGAGCTGAACAGGTAAAAGAGAAAAGAATTAAAAAGAGTGAGGACAGTCTAAGGGACCTCTGGGACAACATCAAGTGCACTAACATCCGTGTTATAGGTGTCCCGGAAGGAGAAGAGTGAGACAAAGGGGCAGAGAATCTATTTGAAGAACTAATAGATGAAAACTTCCCTAACCTAAGGAAGGAAACAGACATCCAGGTACAGGAAGCACAGAGAGCCCCAAACAAGATAAACCCAAAGAGGCCCACACCAAGACACATTATAATCAAAATGTCCAGTATTAAAGATAAAGAGAGAATCCTAAAAGCCACAAGAGAAAGTCAAGTTACATACAAAGGAAAACCCATAAGGCTATCAACTGACTTCTCAGCAGAAACCTTACAGGCTAGAAGAGAGTGGCATGATATATTTAAAGCACTAAAAGGAAAAAACTTACAGCCAAGAATACCATACACAGCAAGGTTATCATTCAAAACGGAAGGAGAGATCAAAAATTTCCCAGACAAGCAAAAATTAAAGGAGTTTGTCACCAAGAAACCAGTGCTACAAGAAATGTTAAAGGGACTGATTTAAGGGGAAAAGAGAAGACCACAAATAGGAAAAATTATCTATTTCCATGATAAGAGGGTAATGGATACAAATGCACACAAAAGAGGGTGGATATGATATCAAAAACATAAAAGGAGGGAGGAGGGGAGTGAAAAAGTAGAGCTTTCAGACAGAGGTCAAACTAAAGAGACCATCAGTTCTGTATAGAAGAAGGAAGGAACAGAGAAGGACTACTAAAACACTGAGAAAAAAAAAGTTAAAAAATGGCAGTAAGTACATACTTATCAATAGCTACTTTAAATGTCAATGGACTAAATGCTCCAATTAAAAGGCATAGGGTGGCTGATTGGATAAAAATACAAGACCCATATATATGCTGCATACAAGAGACACACTTCAGACCTAAAGACACTCACAAACTGAAAGTAAAGGGTTGGACAAGATACTCCATGCAAATGGCAATGAAAAGAAAGCTGGGGTAGCAATACTCATATCAGACAAAATAGACTTTAAAACAAAAACTGTAAAAAGAGACAAAGAAGGGCACTACATAATGATCAAGGGAACAATCCAACAAGAGGATATAACACTTGTAAATATCTACCCACCTAATGTATGTGCACCTGACTATATAAAGCAATTATTAACAGACATAAAAACAGAAATAGACAGTAACACAATAATAGTAGGGGACTTTAACACTCCACTTACACCAACGGATAGATCATCAAAACAGAAGATCAATAAGGAAACACTGGCCTTAAATGATACACTAGAACAGATGGACCTAGTAGTTATATACAGAGCATTCCATCCAAAAACCGAAGAATACACGTTCTTTTCAAATGCACGTGGAACATTCTCCAGGATTGATCACATAGTAGGCCACAAAATAAGTCTCCATATATTTAAGATTGAAATAATACCAAGCATCTTTTCTGACCACAACGGTATGAAACTAGAAATCAACTATAGGAAGAAAATCAGAAAAGCCAAAAATACGTGGAGATTAAACAAAATGCTACTGAACAACGACTGGGTCAACAAAGAAATCAAAGACGAAATCAAAAAATACCTGGAGACAAATGAAAATGAAAATAGCACAGGCCAGTATTTATAGGATACAGCAAAAGCAGTTCTAGGAGGGAAGTTTATAGCAATACAGGCCTATCTCAACAAACAAGAAAAATCTCAAATAAACAATCTAACAATGCACCTAAAGGAAATGGAAAAAGAAGAACAAACCAAACCCAAATTCAGTAGAAGAAGGGAAATGATAAATATCAGAGCAGAAATAAATGAAATAGAGACTAAAAAAACAATAGAAAAAATTAAAACCAAGAGATGGTTCTTTGAAAAGATAAACAAAATTGACAAACCTTTAGCTAGACTCACCAAGAAAAAAAGAGAGAAGGCACAAATAAGTAACATCAGAAATGAAAGAGGAGAAATTACAACAGACACCTCAGAAATGCAAAAGATTATAAGAGAATACTATGAAAAGCAATATGCCAACCAATTAGACAATCTGGAAGAAATGGATAAATTCTTAGAATCATACAACCTTTCAAAACTGGATCAAGAAGAAGTAGAGAATTTGAATAGACCGATCACCAGTAAGGAGATTGAAACAGTAATCAAAAACCTCCCCGAAAATAAAAGTCCAGGACCAGACGGCTTCCCTGGTGAATTCTACCAAACATTCAAAGAAGACTTAATACCTATCCTTCTCAAACTCTTCCAAAAAATTGAGGAGGGGGGAAAGCTCCCTAACTCATTCTATGAAGTCGACATTACCCTGATACCAAAACCAGACAAGGACAACACAAAAAAAGAAAATTACAGGCCAATATCACTGATGAACATCGATGCAAAAATCCTCAACAAAATACTAGCAAATTGCATACAACAATACGTTAAAAAGATTATACATCATGATCAAGTGGTATTTACTCCAGGTATGCAGGGATGGTTTAACATTCGCAAATCAATCAACGTGATACACCACATTAATAAAATGAAGAATAAAAATCACATGATCATCTCAATAGATGCAGAGAAAGCATTTGACAAGATACAGCATCCATTTATGATAAAAACTCTGAATAAAATGGGTATAGAAGGAATGTACCTCAACATGGTAAAGACAATATATGAGAAACCCACAGCTAATATCATCCTCAATGGTGAAAGACTGAAAGCTATCCCTCTAAGAACAGGAACCAGACAAGGATGCCCACTGTCACCACTCCTATTTAACATAGGACTGGAAGTCCTAGCCAGAGCAATAGGCAAGAAAAAGAAATAAAAGGGATCCAAATTGGAAAAGAAGAAGTGAAACTGTCACTATTTGCAGATGACATGATTTTATATATAGAAAACCCTAAAGAATCCACCAGAAACCTTTTAGAAGTAATAAACGAATATGGCAAAAATCAACATACAAAAATCAGTTGCATTTCTATACATCAACAACGAAGTAGCAGAAAGAGAAATTAAGAATACCGTCCCATTTACATTTGCAACAAAAAGAATAAAATACCTAGGAATAAACTTAACCAAAGAGGTGAAAGATCTGTACACCGAAAACTATAGCACACTGCCGAAAGATATTGAAGAAGACACAAAGAAATGGAAAGATATTCCATGCTCTTGGATTGGGAGATTTAACATAGTTAAGATGTCCATACTTCCTAAAGCCCTCTATAGATACAATGCAATCCCTATCAAAGTTCCAACAACAGTTTTCACAGAAATAGAACAAAGAATCCTAAAATTTATTTGGAACAACAAAAGACCCAGAATAAGTAAAGGAATCCTGAGAACAAAGAACAAAGCTGGAGGTATCATACTCCCTGATTTCCAAATATACTACAAAGCTATAGTAACCAAAACAGCATGGTACTGGCACAAAAACAGACACACAGATCAATGGAATAGAATCGAAAGCCCAGAAATAAACCCACACAGCTAATCTTTGACAAAGGAGCCAAGAACATACAATGGAGAAAAGAAAGTCTCTTCAACAAATGGTGTTGGGAAAACTGGACAGCCACATGCAAAAAAATGAAAGTAGACCCTTACCTTACAGCATACACAAAAATTAACTCCAAATGGATTAACGACTTGAATGTAAGACCTGAAACTATGAAACTTCTAGAAGAAAACATAGGCAGTATGCTTTTCAACACCAGTCTTAGCAACATATTTTCAAGCACCATGTTTGACTGGGCAAGAGAAACAATAGAAAAAATAAACAAATGGGACTACATCAAACTAAAAATCTTCTGTACAGCAAAGGAAACCATCAACAAAACGAAAAGACAACCTAACAATTGGGAGAAGATATTTGTAAACCATACATCTGATAAGGGGTTAATCTCCAAAATATATAAAGAACTCATGCATCTCAACAACAAAAAAACTAACAACCCAATTAAAAAATGGGCAAAAGACCTGAACAGACATTTCTCCAAAGAAGATTTACAGATGGCCAACAGGCACATGAAAAGATGTTCAAAATCATTAACTATCAGGGAAATGCAAATCAAAACTACAATGAGATATCACCTCACGCCCGTCAGAATGGCTATAATTAACAAGACAGGAAACAACATGTGTTGGAGAGGATGTGGAGAGAAGGGAACTCTCATACACTGCTGGTGGGAGTGCAAACTGGTGCAGCCATTATGGAAAACAGTATGGAGATTGCTCAAAAAATTAAGGATAGAACTACCATATGATCCAGCTATTCCACTGCTGGGTATTAATCCAAAGAACTTGAAAACACCAATGCGTAAAGATACATGCACCCCTGTGTTCATTGCAGCGTCATTCACAATAGCCAAGACTTGGAAGTAATCTAAGTGCCCATCAAGGGACGAATGGATAAAGAAGATGTGGTATATATACACAATGGAATACTACTCAGCCATAAGAAACGATGAAATCCAGCCATTTGTGACAACATGGATGGACATTGAGGGTACTATGCAAAGTGAAATGAGTCAGAGGGAGGAGGTCAAATACCGTATGATTTCCTTCATTAAGTAGTAGATAAAAACAACAATAAACAAACCATAGAGACAGAGATTGGATTGGTGGTTACCCGAGGGGAAGGCGAGAGGGAGGAGGGCGAAAGGGATAATTCGGCACATGTGTGTGGTGATGGGTTGTAATTAGTATTTGGGTGGTGAACATGATGTAATCTGTGCAGAAATAGAAGTATAATGATGGACACCTGAAATTTATACAATGTTATATACCAATGTTACTGCAATAAACAAAAAATTTAAAAAACACCTCCAGTACTATGTTGAATAGGAGTGGTGAGAGTGGGCATGCCTGTCTTGTTTCTGTTCTCAGAGGAATCGCTTTCAATTTTTCCCCATTGAATACAATGTTGACTGTGGGTTGTCATATATGGCCTTTATTAAGTTGAAGTACTTTCCTTCTATACCCATTTTGTTGCGAGTTTTTACCATAAATGGATGTTGGATCTTGTCAAATGCTTTCTCTGCATCTATTGAGATGATCATGTGGTTTTTAATCCTTGTTCTGTTGATGTGGGGTATCACATTGATTGATTTGCAGATTTTGAACAATCCCTGTTTCCCTGGTATAAACCTCACTTGATCATGGTGTATGATCTTTTTAATGTATTGCTGTACTCGATTTGCCAATATTTTGTTGAGGATTTTTGCATCTATATTCATCAGCAATATTGGCCTATAATTTTCCCCCTTTGTATTGTCCTACTGGCTTTGGTATCAGGGTGATGTTCGCCTCATAGTATGTGTTAGGAAGTGTTCCATCTTCCTCTATTGTTTGGAATAGTTTGAGGATAGGTATTAAATCTACTTTGAATATTTGGTAAAATTCTCCAGAGAAGGCTTCTGGTCCTGTACTGTTATTTTGCGGGAGACTTTTGATTACTGTTTCAATCTCTTTACTTGTGGTTTGTCTATTCAGATTCTCTGATTCAGTTTGGGGAGGTTGTATGAGTTAAGAATTTATCCATTTCTTCTAGATTTTCCAATTTGTTGGCATATAGTTTTTTCATAGTATTCTCTTATAATCCTTTGTATTTCTGTGGTATCCATTGTAATTTCTCTTCTTTCATTTCTAATTTTGTTTATTTGAGCCTTCTCTCTTTTTTTCTGTGTGAGTCTGACTAAGGGTTTGTCAGTTTTGTTTATCTTCTCAAAGAACCAGCTCTTTGATCATTGGTCCCTTCTAATTTTTTGGTTTCTATTTCATTTATTTCTGCTCTAATTTTTATTATTTGCTTCCTTCTGCTGACTTGGGGCTTTGTTTGTTCTTTTTCTAGTTCTGTTAGGTGTACTTTAAGGTTGGTTATGGGATTTTTCTTGTTTCCTGAGGTGGGCCTGTATTGTTATGAGTTTCCCTCTCAGGACTGCTTTTGCTGCATCCCAGGTGTGTTGGTATGGTGTATTTTCATTTTTGTTTGTCTCTAGATTTTTTTTTATTTCTCCTTTAATTTCTTCAGTGATCCATCAGTTGTTCAGTAGCATGAAGTGTTTAATCTCCACATCGTCGTCACTTTCCCAGTTTTTTTCTTGTAGTTGATTTCTAGTTTCATAGCATTATGGTCAGAAAAGATGCTTGTTATGATTTCAATCTTTTTAAATTTATAGAGGCTTGCCTTGTTTCCCAACATATGGTCTATCCTTAAGAATGTTCCATGTGCACTTGAGAAGAATGTGTAGTCAGCTGTTTTTGGATGGAGTGCTCTGTATATGTCTACTAGGTCCATCTCATCCAGTTTTTCATTTAATTCCACTATTTCCTTATTGACTTTCTGTCTGGATGATCTATCCATTGATGTAAGTGGGGTGTTAAGATCCCCTACTATTATTGTGTTATTGTTAGTATCTCATTTTAGGTTTGTTAATAGTTGCTTTATGTACTTTGGTGCTCCTGTGTTAGGTGCACTATATTTATAAGTGATATGTCTTCTTGGTGGAGTGTCCCTTTTATCATTATATATTGCCCCTCTTTGTCTCTCATTACCTCTTTTATCTTGAAGTCTACTTTGTCTGATTTAAGTATTGCAACACCTGCTTTCTTTTGTTTGTCATTAGCTTGGAGTATTGTCTCCCATCCTTTCACTCTGAGCCTGTGTTTGTCTTTAGAGCTGTGTTTCCTGGAGGCAGCATACTGTTGAATCTTGTTTTTTAATCCATCATGCCACTCTGTGTCTTTTGATTGGAGAATTCAATCCATTTACATTTAGAATGATTATTGATATATGAGGGCTTAATGTTGCTATTTTATTGTTCATTTTCCAGTTCTTTTGAATTTCATTTGTTTCTCATCCTGTGTGTTTCAGACTACCAGTTCAGTTTGGTAGTTCTGTATGATGACTCTTTTAGTTTTCTCTTTATGTATCATATGTGATTCTGTTCTGATTATTTGTTTAGTGGTTACCATCAGGTTTGTATAAAAAATCTCATAGATGAGATAGGCCATTTTCTGATGGCCTCTTATTTCCTTAGACTAAGTCGATTACATCCCTTTCCTCTTCCCCTTATAAGTTATTATTGTCACAACTTATTCCATCTTGTGTTGTGAGTTTGTGTTTAAAGTGATGAGGTTAAATTTATTTTTGGTGTTTTCCTTCCCTTAATCTGTGATATTATAATTAAGTGTTTGCTAACCTATTCTGATAGAGAGCAGAGAGCTGTAATTTTTCTGATTTTGTCTACCTGTTTTCCTCCTTGCTCAAAGCTTTGTATCCCCTTTCTCTCTCTTTTTTTTTTTTCAGGAACAAGGGCCTTCTTGAGCATTTCTTGTAGTGGTGGTCTTGTGGCAATGAACTCCCTTAGCTTTTGTTTATCTGGGATAGTTATTATTTCTCCATCATATCTGAAGGATATTTTCACTGGATAGAGTATTCTTGGCTGAAAGTTTTTGTCTTTCAGAATTTTAATATATCATTCCACTCTCTCCTAGCCTATAAAGTTTCTGCTGAGAAATCAGCTGAGAGCCTGATAAGAATTCCTTTGTACGTAATTTTTTTTTTTTTGTCTTGCTGCCCTTAATATTTTTTCTTTATCATTGACTTTTGCCAGCTTTACTGCTATATGCCTTGGAGAGGGTCTTTTCATGTTGATATAGTTAGGAGATCTATTGACTTCATTCGCATGTATTTCCAGCTCCTTACCCAGGTTTGGGAAGTTTTCAGCTATTATTTCTTAGAACAAGCTCTCTGCTCCTTTCCCCCTCACTTCTCCCTCTGGAATAACTATAATCCTTATGTTGGATTTCCTAATTGAGTCAGATATTTCTCAGAGAATGTCTTCATTTCTTTTTAGTCTTAGATCTCTCTCCTCCTCCATCTGGAGACTTTCTGCATTCCTATCCTCAATATTGCTAATTCTTTTCTCCATATTGTCAGCTCTGTTCTTTAAATATTCCAGATTTTTCTTTATCTTCTCCATTGTGGTTTTCATCTCTAACATTTCTGATTGGTTTTTCTTTATAGTTTCAATCTCTTTTGTAAAGAAGTTCCTGATTTCATTGAATTGTCTATCTGTATTTTCTTGTAATTTGTTGACATTTTTATGATAGCTATTTTGAATTCTCTATATTTAGGTTACAAATTTCTGTCCTTCAGTATTGATTTCTGGGTGCTTGTCATTTTCCTTCTGGTCTGGATATTTAATATATTTTTGCATAGTGCTTGAGGGCATGGGCTAATTTTTCCACATTCTGAAAATATCCGGTTGCAGCTTCCACCTGCCACCTGCCACTGGATGGGGGTCAAGAGCTGTGTATTCTGAGCCTGCCATGATCCAGAGGTGCTCTGCCCAACTGGTGGTGCTGGTGTTCTGGGCAGGGGGAGGGGCTCTTTCACCTGTCCGATCCTGGGGTCTTCTCATTCTTCCCTCCCTGTCAGCTCTCTTGGGGTGCTAGCTTAATGAAGGCAGCCCTGCAACAGATCAGTCCCCTCCATATCAGAATTTCCCACAAGCTGTGAGAAAACTTAGAAAGAGATGTTTTCCTGTTGAGGGCTGCCCCTCCCCACTCTCTCTCTGAGGGCCGTGTGGTCTCAGAGGGGACAGGCTCTTTCTTTTGATCCCAGGGGCTTTTCATTCTTCACTCAACATCTGCTTTCCTGGGGTGCCAGCTTGATGAAGGCAGCCCCACAACCATTCAGTCCCTTCCATACAGGAATTTCCCACAGGCTGCAAATGAATAGGAATATAACAGTTTTCCCGCAGAGGGCCGCCCCTTCCTCCTGTCTCTGAGGGCCACATGGTCTTGGAGGGGAGGGGCTCTTTCTTTCGACCCCAGGGGCTTCTTGTTCTTCCCTTGCTGTCTGCTCTCTTGGGGTGCTAGCTTGATGAAGACACCCCTGCAACAGTTCAGTCCCCTCTGTGTGGGAATTTCCCACAGGCTGTGAGAGAGCTTGGAGAGCGGTACTTTTCCCACAGAAGGCCACCCCTCCCCCCTCTCTCTTTGAGAGCTGCTCAGTCCTGGTCCCAGGGTCACTGTCATTGGGGAAGGAGAGGAGTTCTCCTTACATCCTTCCACTTGCTCTGGGAGTACCAGCACCTCCACCTTCAGATGTAAGGCTGTGTGGGTCTCTCAGATGTCTTTGTGTTGTGTGAATGTCCTCTGTTGGTATATAAATGTCCTTTTTGTTGTATCATAGAAGGGAGAGTCTAAGGGGGAAAGCTTACTCTGCCATGATGCTGACATCACCTCCTGATCATTATACTTATTTTTGATAGGAACTATAGTTGACTTTTCAGTAGGGGAAGTACAGAATGTGAACTGGGCTTTAGGAAGATTGATAAAGCTTGGAATTGTTTTCATTTATTTCAATGTACAAATTCTACTTTGAATAATTGTAAAGAACTGACTTTTGTTCTGAAATTTTTCTCCCAGCTTTATTGAGGTATGATTGACAAGTAAAAGTTGTACATATATAAGGTGATATTTTGACATATGTATACATTGTGAAATGATTACCACAATCAACATAATTAAAATATCCATCACCTCACATAGTTACCATTTTCTTTGTGATGAGAACCCGTGAGATCCACTGTCTTAGCAAATTTCAAGTAGACAATACATGTTCTAAAATATTTTTTAAAAATCAGGATATTTAACAGGAAAAAAACAAGAAAACACTAGAGAATTAACAAATTCTTGCCTTTCTTTCTTTCTTTTTTTTTGTTGGTCAGTATACACCACTGGTTATTCAATGGTGGTTATGGTTACGTAAGAGAATTCCTTGTTCTTAGGAGGAAAAGAAAATAAGTAAACAGAAAACATGTATACACATACGTATTAAGAGAAGAGAGAAAGTAAATGGAGAAAATGTTAACAATTGGTGAATTTAGTGAAGGGTATGCACAAATTCATTGTTCTATTCTTGCAAGTTTGAAATTTTTTTCAAAATAAAAAGTTTAAAAGTCAAAAAAATGCTAACAAAGTCATATGTCATGATGCAGGACTCTTAAGCTTCTCATTTCTAAAATTTGAATGACTTCAAAATCAAATACATCTTTAGATGGACTTTCTAAGAATATTTTAAAAATATGATTGTCACTTCTTGTTACTTTTTAAATTATCAAAAGTTTACCTTGGAAAAAATAACTATAACATTATTGATTGGAGCAAATAATATGTAATCTCTAGGCAGTCCTTCCACATAAAATTCAACACTTTATAGCTCTAGCTTTGTAGGACCCCAGTAATACCTGTGATGTGACCTAATATTTAATGATTTTTCACTACATTCATGTGTTATATTTCAGGAAATATGACTGAAACAAAAGTATATCTAAACAGCTACTATTAATACCATAGTGTTCTGAAAACTTAATTTCAAAACTTTCTATATAGTAACTATGCCTGATGTTCTAGGTGTCAAAAGAAAATACAATCAGCCAAGTCATTCAAAGAGGACTGAGCACTGGGGAGTCATGATCTTAGTTCAGTTCTCCGCCTAGAATATGCCCTCAATACGTGAACACCAGGGTGTCTCCACCTCAGCACCAGACATTTGGGGCCAGATAATCCTTGTTGTGGATGTCTGTACACTGTAGGACATTTAGCAGCATCCCTGGCCTCTACCCACTAGATGCCAGTAGCACATACCCTCCACCTTTCCCCAGTCATGACAACCAAAAATGTCTCCAGGCATTGCCAAATATCCTCTGTGGAGGAAGGTAAAAAATCACCCTATTTGAGAACCAATGGTATAAAGTGACTGACCAAAAGAAGAGAGAGAGAGAGGGAGAGACAGGTGTTTATTAATTCTCTACTATTTTCTTTATTTTTCCTGTTAAATATCCTGATTTTTTTTTAAATGTCGGAACATGATGCATTGTAGACTCCAAACTGGCCAAGAGAGTAGATCTCAAGTGTTCTTACTACACAAAAAAAGTGTTAACTATGTGAGGTGATGGATATGTTAATTATCTTGGTTGTGGTAATCATTTCACAATGTATACATAGATTAAAACATCACCTTAAATATATACAATTGCACACCTTAGGTAGGTACACTTGTACACCTTAAATTTTTATTTGTCAATTATACCTCAATAAAGCTGGGGGAAATTTTTCAGAACAAAAGTCAGTTCTCTACAGCTATTCAAAGTAGAATTTGTACATTGAAGTATATGAAAACAATTTGAAGCTTTATTAACTTCCTAAAGCCCAGCCCTCATTCAGTACTTCGCCTACTCAAAAGTCAACAATAGTTTCTACCAAAAGTAAGTTCAAATTCCTAGTCTTGCATTTGAGACTCAACACAATTTCATACCAAGCTACCTTTCTAGGCTTATCCTGAGAAATACCTGCTTGGATCAAATCATCCTAGAAGGTACATTTAGGTACCATTTTCCAATCTCAAATCCCCACACCAGTAACTTTGCAGCATGAAATGGTAATTCTTCTCCTCTTGGTTGTGTACATAGCCTTGCAACTCCAGCAAGGGATGAAAATGATTATAGATATTATGAAATTAATCATATAGTGTTAATTTGGGGAAGGGGGTTCGAATTAAGTACTGGTGTTCATAAATTTTGTAATCGTTGCATTACTTTGTGTGTATTTTGTTTTTTAAAGATTTTTTGAAACACTAAACATGATCTGATGTACCAAGTATATGAAGTTTATAAGCTTGATTTATGATATTTATAAGATACTTATAAACCTACCATTAATTTATATTTATAAGATAGATTGTCTTTTTAAATGCATATCTTACACATGGAAATAGTATGTTATGTAAAAGCACATAAGTACTATAATATGCAAATAAAAGGGATTTTTTTTCTATTAGGCACTCAAATTTTTCTAATGATTACATAATACTTAAAAATAAATAGAAATTCATCTTGTTATATTCACTTTCTCCTATATGTCACAACCCAGATTTTCAGTATTAGTAGTTACATTACAAATGCTTAATGAAAATGTCAGCTTTGAACTAAGATGGCATCTAATCAATCTAAGAAGCATTATTTCCTAGAGATGTATAAAACTCACTTTATGTAAGGCAGATGATTTGCATGAAGATGTATGCCAAGTTTAGCACTCAGTCAGAATTCACAGGGTGTTTTGTTTTGTTTTGTTTTGTTTGAAGTAGGCTTAATTTTTTGATGTTATAGTTTGGCAACCCTTGATTAAGTTAGGACTTCCTAACGTCTGAATCAGACTCCAAAATGGCCAAATTTAAACAATCAGGAAGAAGCCCATTATTCTTGGATCAAATAGCTTGGAAAAAAGAAGCTTTCATGATTTTAAGTATAAATTAGACCTGTGCCAACTCTAAGATTCTATGTCATGTGAAGGAAAAATATAGCAATTCTATTTCTCCTTTAGGAGGAAGAGAACTTGGTTGGAACTCTGGATTTTACCTCACCTTGAACATTTGAAAAATTGAGCTAACCTATAGAATCCGGGTTCATCATCACACCATTGTGCATGTGCTATTTAGAAAGGGATGTCTCACTGGGGCAATGGGACTGAAATACTCCTTTTCCTATACAACAGAGATGGAAATATTTGCTCTAAAAGTGGAAGACATTCTTTAATTTTGGCTTATTTTACTCTAGAGTTTCTCATAATTGAAATCTGTGTAGCCATTCTATTCCTTACTTTTTCCACATAAAAAGTAAAGAAATTTTACAAATTAGGTGGGTAATAAAATTAGAATTAATGCACTCCAGGCAAAAATTTTATTTTACTTGTATGGAGCACTACTTTCATTTCCAAACTTCCAATTATTTGGAATAATTCACATTTCCCTCCCTTATATCATTCACAAGCTCTGGGGACTAAAGAAGCCAAATATAAATTTGAGAAAGAATCTTTCCTGGAACTTGAAAAACATATATTCAGTACAACAAAAAGAGACACAGCTGGAGAAGAATGAGATCAATTCAGAAGATACAACATATGAGAGATTTTAGATAACTTTAAAAGAATGTGACAACATATTATTTCATTTAAGAAGCATGTATAGGATTTCTCCTTTAATTATTCTGATATAACTGATTTTCCTCATTTCAAAAGTGCATAATGGTCAGTACTCTGAGCTACATAGAAATTTACATGAATATTATGGAAATTTCTCTTTATAAAAAATTTAAATTATTAAATAGAGAATTTGGAGCCTATGTACTTGATTATATTTGCCTTGATAGCAGCCTCTACACCTTTCTTATCTCCTTAATATATGGGACCAAGGCGCACATTACTTGTCTCCAGAAGCAACATCTAGAAGCAGTATGCTTTAACATAATTACTATGGCCACGTCTAAAGGCAAACTTGAAAAGGGAAGTAGTCTATTTCTAGTATCTCAAAGGCTAGTCTTATGACCTTGGCCGAATAGTTCTTTTATAATCTGTTGTAATATAAAGGAGTCTACATGGCTTAAGATAGGGCCATCTCTATAGGTGTGAGTTCACTAACCTCTTCAATCATCTGCCACATCTCAGGTTTTATGCAAGACAAAATGAACACTTAAGGCAGATTTGAAGGGGAAAAGCAATAAGAAGGAGAAACATAAGAGGACGGCAGAGTTGGAAAAGGAAAGGGGAAAAGTCCCACCCATTTCTTGCAGAATGTTTTATGGATTATCTTATGACAACATCTGGAAGAATGCACTGCATCAGTGAATCTCTGCCCAGCCACTCCCCCTCACACGACTTTGATACTATTCTTTAATGCACTTTATGGAGCACTTTGTCCTAGATAACATTCTTGCAGGTGCCAACTACAAAGGAAAGAAACCCTCGTCTAAGCCTCTTTACCACATCACCTCCCTTAGGATGTCACTCCTTGGCTGGTCAAACACTATGGTTACCTAAACATTTCTGATCTCACATAGAATACATAACCTTCTTTATTCATACCTGATTCCAACTTCTGCTCATATCCTGAATGTAAGGTACATCCACAGTTTTCTTATCTCCTCTTTGTAATTCCAGTTACCACAGCCTAAATGGAAATGAAGACTAACTGTTCCCCTATCACATTCACATTACCTTGAAAATGCAGAAGCCCACCCAGTCTGACAGGCAGATACTTGTTGATTGGTGGTAGGTGGAAGGAAGAAAGGGCAATAGAGTCAATGGGCTAGACAAGTCCAAATAAAAGTCACAAGGAAGAATATGGAAAGTATTTGAGCTAGGAATTTTAGAGATGGGAACACCAAATGACAACACTAGATTCAAAAACAAAATCTGAGAAATACACATGAGCCTAAAGCAGAGATCTCCAGAGTACCCCAGGGCTGCCTGTGAAGGGCAGTGGCAGCTAATCCACATCAGTTCTGCATTCCATGTGCTGTCATTCATGAAGATCAGGCAGGTGTCTTTACTTAGCTAGAACACACCATAAAGAAATTGTTTGGTATTATGATATTATCCATTCACCTCACACTTCTTGCTAATGAAAGTCAACTTTCTGTGATTGTTATTTCAACTAGTTAAAGCTCTTGCTTCCCAAACTCATTGGAAACTATAATGCTAGTCTCTTCTCCTTCAGGAAATCACCCAAAAACAACCAGGAGAATGAGAAACAGAAAGTTAAGCTCCACTTTTAATAAAATTCAGAGGCTTTTATAATTCCAAAACATAATACTTGAGGATGGGTTGCCAAATGCATTGAAGGTCACGCGGAGAGGAAATATTTACTAAAGATCTCAAAAAAAGCTGTCAGAGCACAGGTCTCCAGGGCCAGTAGGACAACCTGAGAGGGTGTGTAGGCTGTATCAAGGAGGAGCAGGGAAGGTAGGGGTAAACCAGGAATCGCTCGTGTGCACCATATTTTTAGGAAGCTTTCAAATAGTAAGGCAGAGTAGAGTACATTATGGACAATGCTATGGCTGCCAATCTCAGGTGGCTGGGAAGAAATAAAAACTAAAATAATTTACCCACACAACCCTGTATCATAAGTAATTTTACTTGTAATGGGAATTTTCTGGAAGCTTAAAAAATTCCCTAACCTCTCTTTCACATATACCTCCTGTAATATATGGTGCAGAATGGACTCTATTCATTTAAGGATGAGCAAAGAAAAAATAAAAAGGAATTATTGGATAAACCTCACCAAAATACCACCAAAAAGTGTGTGTGTTTATGGGGGGGAGGGGTGTGCGTGGGGGGGGAGGGAAACAGGGAAGGAGGGAGAAGACTGGGAAAACAATTGGCAAAGAATACTCACAAGAAAAATATTTTCATGGAGCAGATAAAAGCAGATTTTAAACCTTAATGAACGAATTACTTCTTTAAAACAGGAGCTCACAGCAAAGATGCAAGAGTTCAAGCAAGACAATCCTTATCAAAATCCCAATAACGTTTTTTGCAGAAATAGAAAAATCCATTCCAAAATTCATATGGAATCTCAAGGGACACTGAATAGCCAAAACAATCTTGAAAAAGAAGAACAGAGTTGGACATATCACACTTTCTGATTTCAAAACTTACTACAAAGTTCTGGTACTAGCATAAATACAGACATATAGACCAATGGAACTGAAAAAGAGCCCAGAAATAAACCCTCACATATATGGTCAAATGATTTTCACAATGTGCCAAAACCATTCAATGAGGAAAGGAGTCTTTTCAACAAATGGTGTTGGGAAAACTGGGTATCCACATGTAAAAGAATGAAGTTGGACTCTTGTCTTACACCATACACAAAAATTAACTCAAAATGGATCAAAAATTTGAATGTAAGAGCTAAAACTCTTAGAATAAAATATAGGAAAAGCTTCATGACATTGGATTTGGCAATGCTTTCTTGAACACGACACCAAAAGCACAGGCAACAAACGCAAAAATAGATAAGATGGACACATCAAAATTAAAAACTTCTGTGCATCAAATGACACTATCAGCAGTGTGAAAAGGTAATGCATAGAATAAGAGAAAATATTTGCAAATCATTTATCTGATAAGGGATTGATATCCAGAATATAGGAAGAACTCCTACAACTCAACAACAGAAACAACAACAACCAAAAGAAATTTGAAAAATGGATACTTCAATAGACATTTCTCCAAAGAAGATATTCAAATGGCCAATAAGCACATGAAAAGATGCTCAACATCACTAATCATTAGAGAAATGCAAATCAAAACCACAATGTGATTCCACTTCACATCCATTTGGGTGGCTATTATCAAAATAACAGAAAATAACAAGTGTTGACAACGACATGGAGAAATTGGAACACTTGGGCATTGCTGGTGGGAACGTAAAATGGTGAAGCCACTGTGGAAAATGATATTGCAATTTCTCAGAAAAGTAAACATAGAATTCTCATATGCAACAACTCCACTTCTGGGTATGTACCAAAAGAATTGAAAGTAGGGACTCAAAAAGATATTCGTACACCCATGTTCATAGCAGCATTATTCACAAAAGTCAAAATGTGGAAGCACTTCAAGTGTCCGTCGATGGAAGAATGGGTGAGCCAAATGTGGTACAAGTTTTCAATGAAATATTATTCAGCTTCAATAAAGAAGGAAATTCTGATGCATGCTACAACATAGATGAACATTGAAGACATTATGCTAAGTGAAGATGAACATTGAAGACATTATGCTAAGTGAAATAAGCCAAAAGGACAAATACTGTTGATTCCACTAATATGAGGTACCTAGAGCAGTCAAATTTATAGAAACAGAAAGTAGAATAGTGATTGCCAGGGGCTGAAGGGAGAAGAGAATGGGGAGTTGTTGTTTAATGGGTATGAGTTTCAGTTTAGGAAGATGAAAAAAGTTCTGGAGATGGATGGTGGCAATGGTCACACAACAATGTGAATGTACTTAATGCCACTGAACTGTAACAGTTTTAAAATAGTTAAAATTATAAATTTTATGTTATATATTTACCACAATAAAAAATAACTGGTTATAAAAGATAAGAAGTTCAACAAATTAAGCAAAAAGACGGAGGATGTCAATGCCAAGGACAGAGTTACAAATGGTCCTAGGAAATCGATTAGAAAAATCTGTGACTACAACACTAGGGAGAACCAAGAAATTCTATTTCTCATCTCTGCCACTCTCTAGCATTTGCCTCACTCTTCTCTCTCACTCAAGTCCTGTTTTTTCTCTCCTCTGTTTGGGAGAACAGCCAACTGTCTAGAATCTCTTGGTCTCAGAGATTTGAGAAGGGACATATTGGCTCATATTTGCCCAATAAGCTGTGAAGGCAAAGACGTTGTATGAACTTGGTTTCTCCCACTATAGTCACTTGAAGGGAGGTGGGAGAGCAGGGACAAAGGATGGAAGGTTCCCAAAGAAAGGGAAATATTTTGAGCTGGGCAGGCTACTGCATGGATGTCCACTACAAGTCTACCTACATATTTAGCTTTTCCCACTTTTTCAAATATCTCTTTTTCTCTCCCCACTCCTTGCTCGTACTGCCACCCACTTTCTTCAAGGTTCTCATATCCTTCAAGTGCACTGACCCACTCATACATGCCTAGAGTAAACTGCTTCTCACTGGTGATGAATTTACCTGTCCCAGACCCCTTTCACCAAGGATTCTGCCCCACTCTGCAACTTGAAGCAACTCATTTGGCTAAAACAACACTCTTAAGTTAATACATGATCTTCCTGGGATGACCCTATTTGCATTTTCAGAGACCTTTCTGGATATAATACCTTATTTCTCTATGCCGTTAACAAGTATTTTAATGCAGACACTTTTCTACACCCCTCCAATCATGCCATGTGGAAAAAGTGACATTGGCAAGTGAGTTTGGATTATCCGTGTTTGACAAACAATTCATAAGGATAGTTGTAGGGCCAAAAATTTATACATTTTTATATATATGTATAAACAGTTTTTACTGAAAATATTCATCATAATGCTATATAAATTTCATTATTGTAGTGGAAAAATAAGACTTCAAAGTAGTAAAACATATATTATTAAATTAACTACAAAAAAACGGTTTCCATAGACAAAGAAACCAAAACAGTACAAATCACACAGAGGAAAGAGTTTGAGCAAATCAAAGCCAGATGACGAAAGTTGAACACTAAAGAAAGAAAGAATGGTACACAGATGGTTCAAGAGCAGAACAGAATTAGCAAAACGAAATTCAGGAACACAGAGACCAAATCTATACTGCTCCCAATTTTTCAGGAAAGCTAACTGATTGGAAAGATGTCTGTCCTCAACTGCTAAACAGCCAAGTAGTGTACTAATATAACTCTGTGATTAAGCTTGTGGGCAACGGAGTCATGGTGTTGGGTTCCAATCTCACTTCTGCTTTTAAGAAGCTATATACTATTGAGAAATTACTCAATAACCTTAAGTTCATCTTTAAACTAGGGACAATAATGGTACCTACCCCATTTAGTTGCTGGGCAGATTAAGAGGTAATAAATGTAAAGCACTTGCTTTATGTTTAGTTAAGTACTCGATAATATTTCAATAAATATTAGCTGTATCATGTGAAAATAATATTAATGAATCAAACGTGAGGAACAACATCCCAGGTCATATTATTCTTAAGGTGGTACTAGAGTGATCTTATCAGAAAACTCCAGTTTTTACTATGGATTGCTATCCTCAAACAAGAGTAACATCCATGCATGTGACCACATCAGAACCTAGAGAATGCTGGGTAAAATCTGCAAGATTTAATCTAGGTCCATAGGGTTCCATGGAAGTCAAGTGAATGCTCCCAGGTGGCAGGGTGGTGTGGTGGTTAGGAGCACACACTCCGGAATCAGACTATGAGGATTTGAGTCCAAGGTCTCCACCTACTCTCATGTGATGTATACTTAAACCTCATTTGTCAGTGTCCTCATCTGTAACATTGCACCTATCTTATAAGGAGGCATTTGGAAGGATTATTAGACACAAAACACACAAGAACTTAGAACAGTGCCAGCCACATAGTAGGCAAGCAATCAGTCTACTGCCCCAAGTGACACATGCTGGCCACAGAGAGCTGCCATATTGGAGAAAGGACTGGATGGTTGTTATGGAAGAGCCACCAACAATGCCATACCGATGATTTTCCTTTTTCATGGGAACACAGGGGGTCAGTAATCTGTGATTATTAAGTAATTGACATCAACATCTTGGGGTTCCTTCCCCAGGAGATGCACTGTACTGAGGAGGAGAAAATGGAGCTCCTGGACACTTTGGATCAATGCCCCTTTGTTTGGAATTGAGATGGATTGCTTCTTTCATGTCTAATTAACCATAGAGAGGACTTTGTCCTTCAGGGTAATGATTCGATGTCCCTCAGCCCACCATTTCTTTCCCAAGGAGGCAATAAAACAGAGACACACACACAAACACACACACTCCTCTGAAGCAGTCACCTTGTCACACCTCAGGGCTTGGCTGTGAGGTGCAGGGGAATCTCTCTCTGTCTGCCCCTTCAACCAATGAGCCACACAGCTCAGGGTCCCCAGAGCCCTTGAAAGAATTCCACTCTCAATGCAGGGCTGAAGACCATGCAATTAATATCTAATATTGTTTAGCACTGCCTTGGGTGGAAATGAAGAACTAGTAGAAACCTTTTCTGATTGGTCTCTGCTTCTTGGTATCCTGAAACTTCTATCTCATTGTAGAGCAAGGGCTGGCCAAGAAAGGGAAAATATCCCTATTTGGGGAGCGTCAAAGCAACTTGGACTCAGGAAACCTGAGTTTTAGCCCCTACCCCAACTTTAACCCTGTGACTTTGGAAATGTTACTTAACCTCTCAGAACCAGTTTTTGGTTTTCTAACCTGAAAACAGTTGGGTAAGGAAGTCAATTCTGAGTTGGTAATAAATATAGATAAATCACCTACTTGATCTTCTCATCGTAGGAACTGATGGATTTGAAAGACTTCATCAAGGGAGAAGCTTAGAGGGCAGCTCTCCATAGCATTTTGTGTGGAAGAAATCCTACTGTCCCCTCTCCACATGTCCTATTCTAGGTACCTGAGAGGACCCCACCACTCTTCAAGGTGGCAATGAACAAAGGCTTTTCTGGAGAGGGAGGGCTGGACCTTGTGACCCTGACATTCAAATTCCTGCTTTCAATGACTTGTCTATTATTTTTTTGTGCCTGTGAGGAAGATCAGCCCTGAGCTAACATCCGTGCTAATCCTCCTCTTTTTGCTGAGGAAGACCGGCTCTGAGCTAACATCCATTGCCTAATCCTCCTCCTTTTTTTCCCCCAAAGCCCCCCAGTAGATAGTTGTACGTCATAGTTGCAATGACTCGTCTATTAAAGCTACCACTCCTACACTGGCCTCACAGGGAGGCATGGTTCCCTCTTTACGGTTTAACTCTTCCTTAAATTCCCTTCAGTGCAACTGAAATAAGGCCAAAGTGTTTAGAAATCACTAACATCTAAGAGATAACGGGTGGAGAATAAATGGCCACTAGATAATCTGGTTTACTTGGTATAATTCACTCATCTTCAGCCTCCTGCCTGTCTCTCAGCCTTCCTCTGTGTGGGAGAGGCCGTCTTAAACCCCTCCAATCTGGGAGCATTCTCAAGCATATCTGAATACCTCCCAGCTCAGATCCCAGTTAGCACTACCCAGAGAAAGGCCAGTTCCCTCTCCCACCTCCTGTTTCCATTTTCTTGTCTGAGGACCAACAACTTCCCCCTATTATGGCCCCTGGGAATGCCTGCCCCCTTCAGGGAGATGCAACCGCCATGCTAGGACCCACCTCACCAGGAAAACTGTATCACAAACAAGTGTTCACTTGAGGGAAGGGAAGAAGAGAGCGGGTGGGCCCCTGGAGGGGAAGTCTTTTGTTACAGCATCAAACCCAGTAATGCACTTTCGTATTAGAGAATTTCTAGACAGTACCTCCAAATGAGAGAGGTTTCCCGGATTCTCAAAAACATTCTTCTTCCAATAAACTAGTTCACGATGAAAAAGAGTGCGTGGGAGTCTGGTGCTGTGCAGTGAAAATGGGCTTTGAGAAGCTCGCCAGGCAACCACACCTCCACTAACAAGTCCATTTTGCTATCTTAAGTAATATTTGTTCTCCAGTTGTCATTATAAAAGAAGCAGCATTAGGAGGAAAAACAGTACTTCAACCATAAAGCAAAAGTAGGAGAAAAAAGATACCAATAAATATATGTTAAAGGATTAATGGAGACCCTTTGATTCCATTAGGAGATTAAAATTCCACAAATCCTAGATCCCATTTTACCTGCCATAACTTATGCCCTAACCAAACCAGAAGAATGATCGTAGAATACGGCAGTAGTATGTCTTTCTAAACTGCTCAAAGGCTAATGATCTCTCGGGTTTTGAAAATCAGAATTTAGTTTTATAAAAAGAAAAAACAGCTCCAACTCTGGATATGTTTTTTACTCTAAAAATAAATTATTGGAGGGGCGGCCCATGGCTTAGCAGTTAAGTGTGCAGGCTTGGCTACTGGCGGTCCAGGTTAGGATCCAGGCGCACACAGAGGCACCGCTTCTCCAGCCATGCTGAGGCCACGTCCCACATGCAGCAACTAGAAGAATGTGCAACTATGACATACAACTATCTACTGGGGCTTTGGGGGAAAAAAAAAAAAAGGAGGAGGATTGGCAATAGATGTTAGCTCAGAGCCGGTCTTCCTCAGCAAAAAGAGGAGGATTAGCATAGATGTTAGCTGAGAGCTGATCTTCCTCACAAAAAATAAATAAATAAAAATAAAACTAAAAATAAATAAATAAATTATTATGCATAAATTACATGCCAAAGATCCTAAAAAGTGTATGGTAATAAGAATAAGAAGAATACTTCAATAGCTTTATTATCTGTTTTCATAGAAAGGAGAAAAAGCTCTCAGAACTCATTTCACTTTTAATACACAACAGGAATTTTGAAATTAGGCAACTATTTGGGTGACATTTTCTTTGCTCTAATCCTCTTCTGTCCCCTAGTGGCAGAATATTTTATGTAATTTTTTTCTAGCTTTATGGAAGTATTGAAAAATAAAAATTGCATATATTTAAGGTATACAATGTGATGATTTGATATACATATAAATTGTGAAATAATTAGCATAATCAAGTTAATATATCCATCACCTCATATAGTTACTTTTTTTTGATGTGATGAGAACACTTAAGATCTACTCTCTCAGCAAATTTCAAATATACAATACAGTATTATTAACTATAGGCACGATGCTGTACATTAAGCACTCAGAACTTAATTTATCTCATAACTGAAAGGTTGCACCTTTGACCAACATTGGCCCATTTTCTCCACCCCCAGTGCCTGGTAACCACTGCTCCATGCTCTTGTTCTGTGAGTTTGACTTTTTTTTGCCATTAGGATATTTGGTTGTCATATTTCCACCATTAGAGTAACTCTACTGTATTTTTTGCCTACTACAAACCTTAAAATAACTTAATAAACAAATTTGACTGTGTGATAAAACTTCATGATCATTTTAGAACTTAAATATTGTATTAACTTACAACAGCTTTACCCAAAATATTTTCTCTGAAAAATTTCCAGAGATAAATATTCTTGGAACAGGGCATTAATGTGCTGGTGTAAGGGTTTGAAAAGCACAGAATATCATGTCTGTCTCTTATTGTTAAAAATATACATTACCCTACTAAAGATCAATCTCACAGCAGTGACACTTTTTGCGATTTCCTAAACTTTGCCATTATACAATTTTTCCACATTCTGTTAAGTATGCCTTGGGAAGTGTTGGCATGCAGGCATTGTTCCCAACCCCATTGTTTTCTCCTGAGAATGGCTAAGAATGTCCTTCCTTGTTCTACTTCCTTTGTCACACTTACTATTCCCCATTTTATCGACTTCAGTTATTTCATTTGAATACTATATATCAGGTTGGCAAGGGGATATACACTCCCTACCTAGGACTCCAGCAGGCTTTCAAAATCAAACCCTGAAACCCTACTTAGCAGTGAAAGGGAATGGACACTGATGAGTGCAACAACCTGGATGATCTCAAGTGCATGATGCTGAATGGAAAAAATCTCAGACGGTCACATACTGCATGATTCTATTTGTATAGTATTCTCGAGATGACAACTATCAAGATGGAGAGCAGAAGAGTGGTGGCCAGAGACTAAGGAGAGAGGAGAAGGGTATGACTACAAAGCAGCATGAGGGAGTTCCTTTGTGCTGATGAAATGGATCTGTGTCTTGATTATAACAGTGGTGATGGAATCTATGTGTCTTAGTCCATTCGGGTGGCTCTAACAAAATACCATAGACTGAGTGGCTTATAAACAACAAACATTATTTTTCATAGTTCTGGAGGCTGAGAAGTCCAATCTCAAGGTGCCAGTAGATTTGGTGTCTGGAAAGGGCCTGCTTCCTGGTTCACAGATGGCTGTCTTTTCTCTGTAACCTCTCATGGCAGAGGAGGCTAGGGGAGCTTTCTCAGCCTCTTTCATAAGGGCACTGATCCCATTCATAAGGCCTCTTCCCTCACAACCTAATGACCTCCCAAAGACCCCACCTCCTAATACCATCACCTTGAGGATGAGGTTTCAACATATGGATTTGGGGAGACACATTCAGACCACAGCATTATATACATGATAAAATGTCCTATAATTACCCACAAAGACATATGAGAAAATCAAACATGTAAAACAATAATGAAAATGGAGTAAGGTCTGTAGTCTAGTTAATCGTATTGTGCCTACCAATGTCCTTGCTTCGATAGTGCACTACAGTTATTCAAGATGTTACCAGTGGGGAAGCTGGATGAAGGGCATATAGGACCTCTGTGTACTATTTTACAACTTCCTGTGACTCTAAGTATTTCAAAATAAAAAGTTTTTTTTTTGTTTTTTTTTTTTTAAATAAAAAGTTTTTTAAAATAAAATCCTTTGGTCCACACCAATGAGTTTGCTACATGAATTCCTTTAGGTTTTTCTAAATTTCTCTAGATTAAAAAAGAGAGAGAGAGAAATAGAGCGTTGTATAGGAATAATTAGATAATACATTGTTATTCTTTGCTTTGGCAGTGGTAAAAGATAAACTGAGGTATATTAAAAATTTTAAGAGTTTATTTGAGCAAAAATCAATTCAAATCGAGCAGCATCCAATCTAGCAGATAGAAAGGAGCTCCAAGTAGCTGTACAAAACGAAAAACTTTCGTAGGCAGAAAGGAGCTGGAACAAGAAAATTATACTAGGCAAGAAAATGGTTTGATTATTGCAAGGTCACTTTCCTGTGGGAGACAGCAGGGGTCTATCAGGCCAATCACCTCACTAGTGCTGACGGGGTGGTTCCTGATCGACAGGTTTAAGATTTCATTTCTGGGAGAGCCAAAATTGTAATTAAATTAAGTCTTGGTTTGGTGATGTGGTGCTTAGCATAAGCAACTCCATTTTGAGCCTGTTGTCTTGTTTTCAATAGGAGATTACTGAACAATCATAATAATGTTGAGTAATGTTGTTCCTCTTCCCTGGGAATGGAATGAGATAAAATGACCCGAATGGAATCCTTGATAAACACACACAGACACACACACACTTTCTCTTTCTCCAGGCTGTCTTCTTCATCTCAATAAATGCCTCTCCTCCCATCACCTAGGTGCTAAGGCCAGACTTTTTGACTCCTCTTTTCCTCACTTCCTACATCCAATCTATTCCCAAGTCTTCCTGATAATACCTCCAAAATACCTCAAGTCTACATTTTAAAAATATACAAAGGGAAGTGGGAATTCAAAGGAGACTGAAACAATGCATCTAACAAATGAGAGAAAAATCAGGAGAGTGTGCAGACATAGGCAGTGAAGGAAAAAGAAGATTCCAGAAGGAGAGTGGTCTACATTGTCAAATGCTACTAAGATGTCAGGAAAAGAAGAAGGAAACTGTCCAATAGATGAAGAGAAAAGGAAGAGAGTTGACCACCTCATCCAGAGTAACGTCCACAGAGTAAGTCCAGGTGGCAGTGGTTTGAAGAACGGATAAGAAGAAAGTATAAATAATAAATATAGACAATATTATCAAGGAGTTGGGCTATGAGGGAGAATAGTCATAGCTGACAGGGACACAGAGTTTTTAATATGTGAAACCCTCAAGATTTTAAAAAATTCTCCTAGTAAGGAGTCGTAATCACTATTCTTTCAGGATATAGTTATTTTATAACTAGGATAATTATAAATATTGTCACTGACTAGGTGCCCCAAGGAACTCAAGGGTGGGTTTGGAAACATTTAACTGCTTTTCCAAGTTGTTTTTTCCCTTTTGTTATGTTAAGGAGATGCAACCACCAAGCCTCACCACAGGAGCTCCACCCATGACCTTTGCCTCCTTTATGCCGGGATCTCTCCTGGAGGAGCTCAGGCCTCATCACCATAACCTGCTGTGTATATGGAAGCATGTTCTCCAACTGAGCCTGCGTAAGCACATACCCACCTCCCCCTTCTGAACATTCACTCCCCATCTGAAATAAGAGTTCCTGCTTCCCTTTGTTTGGGGACACCATGACTTTGGAAATGATTCCTCATGGCCTCCTATTTGCTGCAAATACACTTTACTGCGTGAGACAACTTCCACTGGTGTAGTCTTATTTAACTTGCCAGGAGGCAAGCCCACTTGGTTCGGTGACAATATGATATAATTATTTTATAATTACATTAATACTCCAAAAGTATATTAAGTAACTCCTAACTATAATATTTATTACTAAAATTAGTTAAAGCTAAGAATTGAAAACTTTTTACTCCTGCAGACTTGGGCAAGGGCAGCAAGAAATTAGATAATGCAATAACACACAGAGCTGCATTTGCTCGTGACTTTATAAATTAACTTTTTATTTAGTACTTTAAAAGATATTTTATGACTTAAATATCTATAGTGTTTGGAAATCAGCTGAAATTTTCCAAATCCCCATGACTGAATTCAATAAGTCACATAAAGGTTACGGTTAGGACTATTCCATATTTCTCCATCTCCTGTATTTCCTTCTTTCTACGCTTTTCCCCCTTTACTTCCTCTATCTCTATTCCCGTATCTTTTATTTATTCACATGGAGAAGTTCTTATTTGCAGGTACTTCAAATTCTATTATTCAGTTGAAAATTTCTGAATAGCTACAGTGTTAAAGGTAGTGTTATGTGTTGTGAGAGATAAAGCATGAGTGTGATATTATATTGCTCCTTGTAATTAGTATCTGTGATATTGTGATTTATAAGAAAAATATATATTTGGTCATTCAGATGACCAAAATATATGTCTCATGTAATATTTGGTCTTCCTCTTCCCTGGTTCCTTGCTTATAGCTCCCAAAACCCTTGGAATTTCCTAAGTGTTGAGAGTGACAAAAGTGGTCTTTGTTGTATTAATGAGGTGACTTTTGGAAAGCACTTAAGGATGGGGGCTGGTTGCCAGTGGAGCCAACCATGTAAAGAGAGGGCTGGAACTTTCAGGCCCACCCCTCAACCTCCCAGGAGGGGAAAGGGGCTGGAGACTGAGTTCAATCACCAATGGTCAATGATTGAATCAATCATGCCCGTGTAATGAAGCCTCCATAAAAACCCAAAAGGACAGTGTTCAGAGAGCTTCCAGGTTGGTGAACACATGGAGGTGCTGGGAGAATGGTGTGCCCAGAGAGGGCATGGAATCTCCAGGCCCTTTCCCCATACCTTGCCCTATGCATCTCTTCCATATACCTGTTCCTGAGTTATATCCTTTGATAATAAACCAGTAATCTAGTGAGTAAATGGGTTTTCTGAGTTTTGTGAGCCACTCTAGCAAATTAAGCAAACCCAAGGAGGGATCACGGGAACCTCTGACTTATAGCCAGTTGGTCAGCATTACAGGTAACAACCTGGACTTCCTCTGGCATCTGAAGTCCCAGGAGAGGGTCATTGGAACCTCCAATTTGTAACTAGTAGGTCAGAAGCACAAGGAACAGCCTGAACGTTTGACTGGTGTCTGAAGTTCAGTCTCGTAGGACTGAACCCTTAACCTGGGGGATCTGATGCTATCTCTGGGTAGATAGTGTCAGAATTGAGTTGAATTGTAGGACACCCAGCTGGTGCCAGAGAATTGCTTGGTGGTAGGGAAATGCTCCCACACACACATTAGAATTGGTGATCATAGAACAGTTAGTAGCTAACCAAATTAACTGAGGTCCTGGAGGGAATTAGGCAATGGGCCTAAAAGAAAAGTAATATTCTCTTCATTCTAAAAAATATTAATTTTTTGGTATCTACCATATTGAGTATCTACTACATGCCAAACTCTGTATAGATGCTGAAAATTAAAAACTAAGTGAGGCACAGTCCCTGCCCTTCAAGCAACCTGCTTCTCATTGCTTCTGATAGGTGGAGTAGGGACAAGATTAATTAAGATAAAGGGGGCAATATTAGAAGTGAGCATAGACTGTTGGTGACATGTAAATTGGAACAGCCACTATGGAAAACAGTATGTTTGTTATTGTTTTTTTTTTAATTGATGTCTTAATAGTTTATAACATTGTGAAATTTTGGTTGTACATTGTTGTTTGCCAATCACCATATGTCTCCCTTCACCCCTTGGGCCCACTCCCCAACCCCTTTGCCCCTGGTAACCACTATACAGTTTTCTCTGTCTCTGTGTTGGTTTATATTCCACATATGAGTGAGATCATGCGGTGTTTGCCTTTCTATCTCTGGCTTATTTCACTTAACATGATACCCTCCAGGTCCATCCATGTTGTGGCAAATGGGATGATTTTGTCCTTTTTTTATGGCTCAGTAGTATTCCATTGTGTATATATACCACATCTTCTTTATCCAATTATCAGTCGAGGGACATTTGGGTTGCTTCCGCTTCTTGGCTATAGTGAATAATGCTGCAATGAACATAGGGGTGCATAAGCCTCTTTGGATTGTTGATTTCAGGTTCATTGGATAGATTCCTAGTAGTGGGATAGCTGATCATAGGGTATTTCTATTTTTAATTTTTTGAGGAATCTCCATACTGTTTTCCATAGTGGCTGCACCATTTTGCATTCCCACCAGCTGTGTATGAGGGTTCCTGTTTCTCCACATCCTCTCCAACATTTGCTGTTTTTTGTCTTGGTGATTATAGCCATTCTAACGGGGGTGAGGTGATATCTTAGTGTTGTTCTGATTTGCATTTCCCTGATTATTACTGATGTTGAACATCTTTTCATATGCCTATTGGCCATCTGTATATCTTCTTTGGAGAAATGTCTGTTCATTTCCTCTGCCCATTTTTTGATGGGGTTGTTTGTTTTTTTGTTGTTCAGTTGTGTGAGTTCTTTATATACTATGGAGATTAACCCTTTGTTGGATATATGATTTGCAGATATGTTCTCCCAGCTGGTAGGTTGTCTATTCATTTTGATCCTGGTTTCATTTGTCTTGTAGAAGCTTTTTAATCTGGTGAAGTCCCACTTGCTTATTTTTTCTTTAGTTTCCCTTGTCCGAGTAGACATGGCATCTGAAAAGATTCCTTTATGACCAATGTCAAATAGTTTATTGCCTATATTTTCTTCTAGGAGTATTATAGTTTCAGGTCTCACCTTCAGGTCTTTGATCCATTTTGAGTTAATTTTTGTGAATGGCAATAGCAGATGGTCTACTTTCATTCTTTTGCATGTGGCTGTCCAGTTTTCCCAGCACCATTTATTGAAGAGACTTTCCTTTCTCCATTGTATATTCTTAGCTCCTTTGACAAAGATTAGCTGTCCATAGATGTGTGGTTTTATTTCTGGGCTTTCAATTCTGTTCCATTTATCTGTGTGTCTGTTTTTGTACCAGTACCATGCTGTTTTGATTACTGTAGCTTTGTAGTATGTTTTGAAGTCAGAGATTGTGATCCCTCCAGCTTTGTTCTTTTGTCTCAGGATTGCTTCAGCTATTCGGGGTCTTTTGTTGCCCCACATGAATTTTAGCATTCTTTGTTCTATTTCCATGAAGAATATCATTGGGATTCTGATTGGGATTGTGTTGAATCTGTAGATTGCTTTAGGTAATACAGACATTTTAGCTATGTTTATTCTTCTAATCCAAGTGCATGGGATATCTTTCTATTTCTTCATGTCATCATTGATTTCTTTCAATGTCTTATAGTTTTCATTGTATAGGTATTTCACCTCCTTGGTAAGACTTATTCCTAGACATTTTATTCTTTTTGTTGCAATTTTAAATGGTATTACCTTTTTGAGCTCTCTTTCTGTTAGTTCATTATTAGCATACAGAAATGCAACTGATTTTTGTAGGTTGGTTTTGTACCCTGTGACATTGCTGTAGTTGTTGATTATTTCTAATAGTTTTCTAATGGATTCTTTAGGCTTTTCTATATATAAAATCATGTCATCTGCAAATAGTGAGAGTTTCACTTCTTCATTGCCTATTTGGATTCCTTTTATTCCTTTTTCTTGCTAATTGCTCTTGCCAGTACTATGTTGAATAAGAGTGGTGAGAGTGGGCACACTTGTCTTGTTCCTGTTCTCAGAGGAATGGCTTTCAGACTTTCCCCACTGAGTATGATGTTGGCTGTGGGTTTGTCATAAATGGCCTTTATTATGTTGAGGTGCTTTCCTTCTATACCCATTTTGTTGAGAATTTTTATCATAAATGGATGTCGTATCTTGTCAAATGCCTTCTCTGTGTCTATTGAGATGATCATGGGATTTTTATTCCTCATCTTGTTAATGAGGTGTATCACATTGATTGATTTGCAGATGTTGAACCACCCCTGAGTCCCTGGTATAAATCCCACTTGATCATGGGGTATGATCTCTTTAATGTGTTGCTGTATTCGATTTGCCAATATTTTCTTGAAGATATTTGCATCTATGTTCATTAGTGATATTGGCCTGTAATTTTCCTTCTTTGCATTGTCTTTGTCTGGCTTTAGTATCAGGGTGATGTTGGCCTCATAGAATGTGTTAGGCCTCAAGAATGTTCCATCTTCCTCTACTTTTTGGAATAGTTTGAGAAGGATAGGTATTAAATCTTCTGTGAATGTTTGGTAGAATTCTTCAGAGAAGCCATCTGGTCCTGGGCTTTTATTTTGGGGGAGGTTTTTGATTACTATTTCAATCTCTTTACTTGTGATTGGTCTATTCAGATTCTCCATTTCTTCTTGATTCAGTTTTGGGAGGCTGTACAAGTCTAAGAATTTATCCATTTCTTCTAGATTGTCCAATTTGTTGGCATATAGTTTTTCATAGTATTCTCTTATAACCCTTTGTATTTCTGTGATATCCGTTGTAATTTCTCCTTTTTCATTTCTAATTT
Source organism: Ceratotherium simum simum (assembly GCF_057802395.1). Classification (NCBI taxonomy): domain Eukaryota; kingdom Metazoa; phylum Chordata; class Mammalia; order Perissodactyla; family Rhinocerotidae; genus Ceratotherium; species Ceratotherium simum. Next base: position 696,977 of record NC_141918.1, on the reverse strand, counting down.
TATTTATTTGAGCCGTTTCTCTTTTTTTCTTAGTGAGTCTGGCTAAGTGTTTGTCAATTTTGTTTATCTTCACAAAGAACCAACTCTTTGTTTCATTAATCCTTTCTACTGTTTTTTTGGTCTAAATTTCATTTATTTCTGCTCTAATTTTTGTTATTTCTCCTTCTGCTAACCTTGGCCTTTGTTTGTTCTTCTTTTTCTAATTCTGTTACACGTAGTTTAAGGTTACTTATTTGGGATTTTTCTTGTTTGTTAAGGTGGGCCCGTATTGTTATGAGTTTCCCTCTCAGGACTGCTTTTGCTGCATCCCATATGAGTTGGTATGGTGTATTTTCATTTTCATTTTTCTCCAGGTATTTTTTGATTTCTCCTTTAATTTCTTCAGTGATCCATTGGTGGTTCAGTAGCACGATGTGTTCAATCACCACATCGTCATCACTTTCCCAGTTTTTTTCTTGTAGTTGATTTCTAGTTTCATAGCATTATGGTCAGAAAAGATGCTTGTTATGATTTCAATCTTCTTAAATTTATAGAGGCTTGCCTTGTTTCCCAACATATGGTCTATCCTTGAGAATGTTCCATAAGCACTTGAGAAGAATGTGTAGTCAATTGTTTTTGGGTGTAGTGCTCGGTATATGTCTATTAAGTCCATCTCGTCTAGTTTTACATTTAAGTCCATTATTTCTTTATTGACTTTTTGTCTGGATGATCTATCCATTGATGTAAGTGGGGTATTAAGATCCCCTACTATTATTGTGTTGTTGTCAATATCTCCTTTTAGGTTTGTTAATATTTGCTTATGTACTTTGGTGCTCCTATGTTGGGTGGATTATATTTATAATTGATGTGTCTTCTTGGTGGAGTGTCCCTTTTATCATTATATATTTCCCCTCTTTGTCTCTCATTACTTGTTTTATCTTGAAGTCTACTTTGTCTGATATGAGTATGGCAACACCTGATTTCTTTTTTTTGCCATTAGCTTGGAGTATTGTCTTCCATCCTTTCACTCTGAGCCTCTGTTTATCTTTAGAGCTGAGATGTGTTTCCTGGAGGCAGCATACTCTTGGGTCTTGCTTTTTAATCCATCCTGCCACTCTGTGTCTTTTGATTGGGGAGTTCAATCCATTTATACTTAGAGTGATTATTGATATATGAGGGCTTAATATTGCTATTTTATTGCTTATTTTCTGGTTCTTTTGCATTTCCTTTGTTTCTCGTCCCATGTGTTTTGGACTACCAATTCAGTTTGGTAGTTCTGTCTTAAGACTCTTTTAGTTTTCTCTTTATGTATCATATGTGATTCTGTTATGATTATTTGTTTAGTGGTTACCTTGCGGTTTGTATATAAAATCTTGTAGATGAGATAGGCCAGTATCTGATGGCCTCTTATTTCCTTAGATTAAGTCGATTCGATCTCTTTCCTCTTCCCCTTCTAAGTTATTATTGTCACAACTTATTCCATCTTGTGTTGTTTTTGTGTGTTTACAGTGATGAGGTTATATTTATTTTTGGTGTTTTCTTTCCTTTGATCTTTGATTTTGGTATTTAAGTGGTTGCTAACTTATTCTGATAAAGATCTACTGTTTCTGATTTTGTCTACCTATTTTTTTCCTTGTTTCAAGCTTTGTATTCCCTTTCTCTCCTTTTTTCAGGCATGAGAGCCTTTTTGAGCATTTCTTGTAGTTGGGGGTCTCATGGCTATGAACTCCCTTAGCTTTTGTTTGTCTGGGAAAGTTATTATTTCTCCATCATATTTGAAGGATATTGTCACTGGATAGAGTACTGTTGGCTGAAAGTTTTTGACTTTCAGGATTTTGAATGTTATCATTCCAGTCTCTCCTAGCCTGTAAATTTTCTGTTGAGAAATCTGCTAAGAGCCTGATGGGAGTTCCTTTGTACGTTATTTTGTGTTTTTGTCTAGCTGCCCTTAATATTGTTTCTTTGTCATTGACTTTTGCCATGTTTTACGTAATGTTTACATATGTTTTACATTATGTTTTACATAATGTTATAGCTTTACTACTATAGGCCTCAGGGAGGACCCTTGCCTGTTGACATATTTAGGCGACTGATTGGCTTCACTTACTGGTATTTCCTGTTCCTTCCACATATTTGGGAAGTTCTCAGCTATTATTTCCTTGAATAGGCTCTCTGTTCCTCTTTCCCTCTCCTCTCCCTCAGGAATACCTATAATTCTTATGTTAAATTTCCTAATTGAGTTGGATATTTCTTGGAGACTTTCTTCATTTCTTTTTAGTCTTAGTTCTCTCTCCTCCTTCATCTGGAGCATATCTGTAGTCCTATCCTCTATAATGCTAATTCTTTCCTCCATATTGTCAGCTCTGTTCTTTAAAGAGTCCAGATTTTCCTTTATTTTCTCCATTGTGTTCTTCATCTCCAACAGTACTGGTTTTTCTTTATGATTTCAATCTCTTCTGTGAAGAAACTCCTTATCTCGTTGAATTGCTTATCTGTTTTCTTGGAATTCCTTGAGCTTTTTTATGATAGTTATTTTGAATTCTCTGTCATTTAGGTTATGAATTTCTGTGCCTTCAGGGTTGATTTCTGGGTGCTTGTCATTTTCCTTCTGGTCTGGCAATTTAATATACTTTTGCATCATGCTTGCTGTATTCATATTGTTTTTCCTCATCCTGGAAATATTGGGTTGCAGTTTCCACCTGTTGCCACCGAGTGGGGATCAGGGCTGTGTAATCTGAGCTCCCTGCAATCCTGTGGCTGTTCCACAACTGCTCTGGGGTTGCTCCCTGGCTGCTGTCACTGATGGGCTGAGCTGCAGTGCAGGGGGTGTGGGGGGGGAGGGGCTCTCTCTTTTGCCTGCCTGATCCCAGTGGGCTCCCAGGGGGCTTCTAGTTCTTCCCTCGCTCTCTGCTCTCCTGGGATGCTCAGATGTTGATGGCACTCCTGCAACAGTTCCAACATCTCCATGTGTGAGTTTCCTACAGGCTGTGAGAGAACTTGGAGAGCTATGGTTTTCCCGTGGAGGGCCTCCCCTCCCCCTTCTCTGGGAACCGCATGGACCCAGAGTCACTGATCTGATAGGGAGGGGGAGGATTTCTCCTTACCTCTTCCCTCTTCCTCCCGGGGCTCCAGCACGTCCACTCTCAGATGTGTGGCTACGTAGGGTCTCTGATGTCCTTTTGTGCTGTGTGGGTGTCCTTTGTTGGTATGTGAATGTCCTTTTTGTTGTATCTTATCCAGGGAGAGTTTACAGGAAAGCTCACTCCACCATGATGCTGATGTCTGTTATTGTTTTTACATAATATTATAAACCAATGTTACCTCAATAAAAAAATAAATTTAAAATAAATAAATAATTCAAAAAAATTTTTGAAACAAAAAAAATTATAGAGGATCCTCAAAAAATTAAAACTAGAACTACCATACGATCCAGCAATTCCACTTCTGGGAATAGGTCCAAAGGAAATGAAAACACTAACTCAAAAAGACCATGTTCATACCAGCATTATTTACAATAGCCAAGATATGGAAATAACCGAAGTGTCCATTAATAGACAAATGGATAAAGAAGTCATGGTATATACAATGGAATATTATTCAGCCATAAAAAAGGAGGCAATTCTACTATTTGTGACAATGTGGTTGGAACTTGAGGGCATTATGCTAAGTGAAATAAGTCAGACAGAGAAAAACAAATACTGTATAATCTCACTTATATGTGGAATCAAAAATTAAAAAAAATTTTTAAACAAACTCATAGACAAAGAGATCAGATGTGTGGTTACCAGAGGCAGTGGGTGGTGGAGGGGGAATTGGAGGAAAGTGGTCAAAATGTACAAACTTCCAGTTATAAGATAAGTAAATACTGGGGATGTAATGTACAAAATGATGACTATAGTTAACACTGCTGTATGGTGTACATATAAGAAAGTTGTTAAGAGAGTAAATCGTAAGAGCTCTCATCACAAAAAGAAATTTTTTTTCTTTTTCTTATCTTCTTTCTTTTCTTTTTATTGTACCTATATGGGGAGATGGATGCTGGCTGAACCACTGTGGTAATCATTTCACAATATATATAAATCAACCACCATGCTGTACACCTTAAACTTATACAGTGATGTATGTCAATTATTTCTCAATAAATCTGGGGGAAAAATGAGTATAGGACTCTCAGAAGCTACTGAGGAAAGTGATACAAACCTAGTTGGAATTTCTCAAGATCAGAGAAAAAAATCCTTTCCAGTGTGCTTCTTTAAAATGAAAGAGAAAAATAAAAACTGTCAAACCACAAGCTTTTACTTGCCAATTTACCAACTTACCTTATATGCCTAAATAACTTCTGTTCTTTAATATCTGTTAACCAATTCCTAGGAAAACAAAACGTGTGGTAACTTGCAGAGGAAAAGAAAAAAGAAAAAAAAAAACACTAAAACTGGAGAATCAAAGACTTTAAGAAAAAAAAAAAAGAAGGACCGGCCCTGTGGCCGAGTGGTTCAAGTTTACCACGCTCCACTTCAGCAGCCCAGATTCGCGGGTTCTGATCCCAGGTTCAGACTTAGTCCGCTCATCAGCCGTGCTTTGGAGGCATCCCACATACAAAAGAGAGGAAGATTGTCACAGAAGTTAGCTCAGGGACAATCTTCCTCAAGCAAAAAAAGAGGAAGATTGGAAATGGAAGTTAGCTCAAGGCAAATCTTCCTCACCAAAATGAAAAAAAAGAAATTGTCTGTTTTCACTTGTTTGGAATGCCAGGACCTGAAGTGCATAACTTTATTATTATTGTGTTATCATCATGTATAAATCTATAGTTCAGAGCCTACAGAACACACTGGGTCCATCAGTCAGACAGCATTTATCATAAATATGGACATAGAGATAGATAGATAAATGATAGACAGATGATAGATAGATAGAGATAGATAGATAGATAGATAGATAGATAGATAGATAGATAAATAGATAGATAGATAGATAGAGATGATAGACAGAGAGATCATATATACATGGAGAGAGAGTCTATGGTATAGTGTAGAAAATTCTAAAAATGTAAGCTTACAGTGTGGTAAGTGTACCAAGAACAACACCAATAAAAACAATTAGTTCACAGTGCAAGGCAATATAATTAAATGCTAAATTGCGTAATGCAGACCCTAAATCAGGAATGGCAAATTTCCAGTTCAAGTGCTACCTCTGACCCTGCCTTACCCACGCAGACATCCACAGCTGGTTCCAGCTCCTGTTCCTCTTGGGTTCAGAAGTGGCCTCAAGAATCCCTCTAGGCTGTCATTTCCATATGATTTCAGCTAGTGTTGAAAGTGAAATGTATTTGCCATTACTCTACGAGTTTTTTAAAAATTAGCCTAAAATGGATGGCGATTCCAGTTCTCCCACATGTGTGTGGAGGCATGAAGGCAGGACTGCCAAGAGCAGAGGGTCAATGTTAGGGGCTTAGCCATCAGCATGGGGTCTGTAGGACAGGAGGCAGGAGCTGGGAAAGCCATCAACACACTAGCATTCAAATCAGTGTGAAGCAGTGGGTTTATTCAGTCCACAAATATTTATTGAGTGCCTGCCACTTGTCAGACAGAAGTCCCAATTTTGTTGTTAAGAGGTTGTGAAAGGAAGAAAAAGAAGCCACAGATCTTGTGCAAGGCTCTTCACTTCTCTGGGTCTTAGTAAAATTGGGGAGCTGTACTAGTTTCTTCAGGCTACCATAACAAAGTACCACAAACTGGGGGCTTAAAACAACAGAAATTTATTGTCTCACAGTTCTAGAGGCCAGAAGTCTAGAATCAAGGTGTCATCAAGGCCATGCTCACCTCTGAAACCTGTAGAAGTATCCTTTCTTGCCTCTTTCTAGCTTCTAATGGTTTGCTGGTAATCTTTGGTGTTCCTTGGCTTGTAGCTGCATAAATCCAATCTCTGCCTTTGTCGTCACACGGATTCTCCTGGTGTGTCTCTGTCATCACATGGCCATCTTCTTATAATCTTATAAGGACACTAGTCATATTGAATTAGGAGCCCACCCTACTCCAGTATGACCTGATCTTAACTAATTACATCTGCAACAACCCTATTTCCAAATAAGGTCATCATCTTCTGGGGTACTGAGGGTTAGGACTTCAACATATATTTTGGGGGGAACACAATTTGATCTGTAACAGGAGCTAAACCAGAAAACCTCTTAACGCCAACCATTTTTAACACTCAATGCAAAAAAAAAGTAATGGATAAGATACCAATTTAAGAAGTTTCTAAACTAATGATCAACAGTCTCTGCTAAACAACTCTAGGAGCCATGTGGTCACTACTTTCTGAAATAGGGATGTTCTCCTAATATTGTACCAAAATCTATCCAATTGTAATGACTTTGCAACGTGAGCGTGCAGGTGGCAGCCTTTCAGATCTGCAAAGAAAAGTGTTTGGAGTCCATATTGTTTCCTTCACCAGCTAAGCATCCCCACATCCTTTCATCTTTCATCCTAACACGATTATGGCCGCTCTGCTCCATATGAACTCCAGGTGGTCCACTTTCTTACATTGTGACATTAGTAACCAGGCGTAACACCCTGAAACACGCAGGCTATATGCAAACTAATACCTCCTTTGTTGAGAAACCTGAGGGATTTGCCCTCTTGTCTCTGATTCATACTTTTTTTAACCATCAAGTCTCTTTTATGTCTTCTGCCATTTAATGTTTCCCTCATCCAGAACTCATGCAGTTGTCTAATCTTTGAGATAACTGTGATAATATTAGAGAGTAAAAGCCAACTACCAATCAGAGTGGAGAATCACCCAAAGTCCTCTCGTCATGCCTCCACCTTAGGGACGTGCCCTAGCAGCAGAACAAGCACTCCTGCTTGGAGAAAGCTTGGACTTAGCTCACATGAGTTGAAGAGAAAACTGAAGGCAAAAGGGGAGCCAGTACTTGTTGATTTCTAAGAGGAAGTAACTGACAGGAAAAGTGAAGATGGTGGGAACTTCAGAATGAAGAAGAGAGATAAGACCAGGGAAGAAGAGGGAGATGGCCTAAAGAAAGCCTTGAGACTCCAACCACAAGTTACTCTGCTAGCATAGGAAACATCTTTGTGGGGACACTGTAGAAGTCTGGGAGGTGATGCATCATGTTCCTGTACAGCCTGATGGGACAACATACTAGATCAAGGGGCACAATACCCCTATATCTGAATCTCTGTAATCTGGATTTATCACTCCACTGTGAGCATTAAAGACATCAGAACAGGGTACAGGCATCAAAGGGACCCACCTAGAGGCAACGCCTCTGCTGGAGAATGGGAGGGTTCCCTTCCCTCCTTCCCCAAGTTATGCATTTACAGCTAGAGCCTAAACTATATCCACTGACACATGCAGACATACAGTTACAACCATAGTTTATTAAGCACCTCATATGTACCAGATATTGCAAAGCCTGGCCAAGATCACACTCTTGGTAGAGGTCTCCGAGGGAATGCAATAAACAGCATCCTTCATCCCCATCTGGTTTACAAAAGTCAACAGATAAAGGAATCAGAATATTCACTCTATTCCTGATAAAACCTAAGTTGGAAGACACAGCCTGGGTGTGAGAACCCAGTGGACCTGCCCACTGAAGCCCACTTCTGGCCAGACCTCCTCACCCATCCCAGGCAGCAATGGGCCCAGCAAGACCTGGGTCAGCACAAAGGAAGCCAGGTGGATGTCAGTGTGGGACACAAGATGGAGAAGCAGGGAGATGCATCCACTGTTTCCAATTCATTCTTCCAAACTTGACAATTCAGAGAAGCACCCTGTCTCCTTTGAGGTGGAGTGACTTAAGGGAAAGAGAGAATTAGGGAACATTCTATGTCACAAACCCCAGAGGAGAAGAGGCTCTCCCCTCTGACAAGAGGCAGAGCCAAGATTTGAACCCAGGCCTGCCTGGCACCAAAGCCTACACTCTTATCCACCAGGGTATCTATATATGAAGGTGTCTAGTGAACTACTGACAGGGAGGGGTACCAGGAGTGAATTTTGTTTGAGAATTTTGGAGAGATGAGATGAGAGAGAGAGAGAAAGAGAGAGAGAGATCATGATGTCAGAAAGAAGACAACTTGGGAAGACAGTATAGTATCTGTACCCCACAGCATGCAGCCCAACCTTTTGGACTTAGGTCTGAACCACAGACAGAGATAGAAAGAGCGAGAGAGAAAGAGAAAGAGACACACTATAAGCAGAAATTGAAAGAATGGTTTCCACTGAAAACTCCGTGTGCACTGAGGCACAAGCAGCCCCACTCTATCCAAGGGATGAAGATAGCACAGAGTCAGGGGGAGAAGCTTCTCACTTCAGTGTGGCCATCTGTGTCGCTCTGGAGCTGTGAGGACCCCAGAGGACACAGACCCTCTCTGGTGCGGTGACACAGTGGCAGTGGCTGTGGAGGGAGCGCTGGGCACCAGGGATAATGTGGAAGTGTGTACAGGCCCCTTAACTACAGAAAAGATGGCAGGTGTACAGTTAGGAATAAGCTAGTACATACAACAGAACTAATTTTTTGGTAAACTTGTGTATTAGTTACCTGTTGCTGTATAACAAATTACCACAAACTTAAACAACACATTTATTATCTCAGTTTCTGTGGGTCAAGAATCTGGGCACTTAGTGGGGTTCTCTGCTTAGGGTCTCACATGGCCAAAGCCAAGGCATCAGCAGGGGCTGCAGTCTCCACTGAGGCTCGACTGGAGAAGGATCTACTGCTGTGGACAGAACTCAGTTCCCTACAGATATCGGGGCTTCATCTTCTTGCTGGCTGTCAGTTGGAGGCTGCCTTCAGCTCCTAAAAGCTGCTCTCAGTCCATAGGGACCTCTCCACACAGCATCCCACAACAGGACAGTCCACCTCTGCAAAGCCAGAAAAGGCTGGACACACTCCAGCAGGAGGGGCGCCACAATCAGCTACATTCTGCCACCTTGGCCATATTCGACTGGCTGGAAGCAAGTCACGGGTCACACCCACACTTAAGGGAACAGGATCCACAACGACATGAAAACCATTTCGTATTCCAGTGGTTTCCAGACTGAAATGATCATCAGAATCACCGGGAAGCTTAACAATTCAGACTCAGAACCTAATCCTATACTTGCTGAATAAGGATTTCTAGAAGACAGACCAAGGTTCTTTTGTTAAACCAAGTTCTTTAGGGGAGTATATTAATCAACCAAGTTTGGAAACTACCAACATAGACATTTTCAAAAAATAATTACCACATCTTTCCCCAGTCTCCACCCTAAGTTTCCTAGAGCTGAGATATAGACTTATTTGTCAATCTAAATACCTGTCCACTGATTCTAATGACTCTACTGTTGTTTAAAGATGGCATTAAATTAATGAGTTTACTGTTGTGTAAGAATGGCATTAAATTAATCATATTAAATTAATTGACATTACTAGGTGATCTAGAAGTGGCCAGCATCACTTAGCTAGGACGTTTCTCAACCTCAGCACTGTTGATGTTTTGGACCAGATAATTCCTTGTTGTGGACTGTCCTGTGTATTGCAGGATGCTGAGCAGCACCCTCGGCCTCTACCCACTAGATGCCAGTAGCACCACCTTCAGTTGTGACAATGACAACTATCTCCAGACATTGCCAAATGTCACTTGGGGTCAAAATCATCCCCAATTCAGAGCCACTATACTATCTTTAGCATTTTGCAGAAGCCCAGAAAATGCATAGCAGGAAAATTGTTAAAAAAACACTGGGTAGAAATCAAGAAAACGTACCTGAAGTGTTCTGCTATGGATGCAACAATCCATCCCTCCACTTTCCCATGTACACAAACCGTGCCCTCTATATTTCTATATAATTTCCAGATGTTGAGTTAGCGAGTCCTCACCTCACCTTTTTATCTGTATATCACTTACCTCTCCACAGACCCCACTCCAACACCAAAACCAAAAAACGAGGAGAGAGGTGAAGGGGGTTGGGGGTCAAGTTTCTTTCACCTCACTCATGTCAAACTCTTGTATCACAATAATGCCTATTCTAACCTACCCTCAGACACCCCATTTCTCCCAATTAAATAGGTTTAGATAAAGGAGATGTGCTATAGACATGACTTAAGACAAAATAAAAAGAACACTGATAATAAATAGATGAGAATTTTATTTTCTATTGATAAACCATAATTTCCTATTGAATGCATAATAGAGTACAATTAATGATAACATACATTCTAACATTTAAAATTTAAACTTTCAGAATCACCTTGATCAATATATAAAGCTTTAGTTTCTGGGAAAATAACGTTTTGTTTCAACAGTATTTTTCTCATATGCAAAACAACTTCTCAAAATAGGGGATTTACAAATAAAATTTTATAAAGCTTGCTGTGTACAAAAGAAATTGACTCTACCACATCAGCTGCACCTTACTGAAACCCAAAACATAAAGGTGTGGAGGACCAGAATACAGCCACATTCTACTGAAGCTCTCAAAGATAAATCATAAAGACCTACGAATGGAACGTGGAACTACCCTCCACCGCTGGCTCAACACACTGGGCACGAGAGTGGTAAATCGTGGCCTCATGACAACATGAGATACAATTATTCCTAAACACGTAGCAACACAGGTATCAATACCATCCCTGTTACAGAGACACACACATACCAACATACAAGCGTCCTTTGAAGTGAGAAACTCAGAAATCATCTAGGAAATATCTGTTTTCCTGTGTTACAATAATTGAAATGAAAATGACAACATTTTACAGAATGATGCAATGTGGCACTCTTTTGATGAGGTACAGGAAAATGTAAATCATTGGCTAGAATAGTTTTGAAACTAGCCTACACTCACTGACATATGCTTAATTAAAAATTTATATTTACTGCTTAGTTTCCTGAAGAAAGTAGGGTAATGGTCCTCTATTCAAAGTCATGATAGGGCCGGCCCCGTGGCTTAGCGGTTAAGGGCGCGCTCCGCTGCTGGCGGCCTGGGTTTGGATCCCGGGCACGCACCAACGCACCACTTCTCCGGCCATGCTGAGGCCGCATCCCACATACAGCAACTAGAAGGATGTGTGGCTATGACATACAACTATCTACTGGGGCTTTAAGGGGAAAAAAATAAATAACTAAAATCTTTAAAAAAAAAAAAAGAACATAGTCATGATAAAAGTAACTGCACCTCAAATTACTCCCAATGTAACTTAAGATGTTAACATAAATATAATTCAAATAGACATTAGGAAATTTTTAAGTCCTTAAAAGTGCTATGCTTTGCTGGAATTTGAAAACAAGGGAAAACGAAGAATATACTGTTCTGTCCAACAGAAGCCCTTACTGAGAGTGTAGACGGTTCTAAAGTTTATCCAAGAGCGAGTCCACTTACTGTAGGTGTCTCAGATTTACAATATGCAAGAAAATGAGGCACTCAAGAATACATAATGGCACCTGGACCAATGGGAGCCACTTGGCAAACTCAGAATAAGTACTGTCCTTATGTTAAGAAGCCTATCAAGGAGGTATTTACAACATATTTTTATAGAAATCAGTATTAAACTTCAATAAAGCAAATTTGAAAAACTAAGGTGGTTACAAAGAACTCCAGATTATATGCCAGTAGCTTAATCAAATGGCTTCTTTTAAAAATGACAGGGCCGGCTCCGTGGCTTAGCGGTTAAGTGCGCGCGCTCTGATGCTGGCGGCCCGGGTTCGGATCCCAGGAGCGCCCCGAGGCACCACTTCTCCATCCAATGCGAGGCCGAGTCCCACGTACAGCAACTAGAAGGATGTGAACCTATGACATACAACTATCTACTGGGGCTTTGGGGGGAAAAGACTGAATAAATAAAATCTTTAAAAAAAAATAAAATAAAAAAAAAGAAATAAAAATGACAAAGAAAAATCATAGCTCTGATTTTTTTTAAATGTCATAAGATGGGAAGAAATGTTGAATGAAATAATTGAATTATATGAAAATAAAGATAATTGGTATTATATTGCCAGACTATAAACAGAAATTAGGGCTAAATGTGTTTTTTGTTGTTGTTGTTTACTGCAGTAACATTGGTTTACAACATTGTATAAATTTGAGGTGTACATCATAATACTTCTATTTCTGCATAGATTACATCATGTTCACCACCCAAATACTAATTACAACCCCTCACCACACACATGTGCCAAATTATCCCTTTCACCCTCCTCCCTCCCCCCTTCTCCTCTGGTAACCACCAATCCAATCTCTGTCTCTATGTGTTTGTTTGTTGTTGTTATTATCTACTACATAATGAGGGAAAGCATATGGTATTTGACCTTCTCTACTGACTTATTTCACTTTACAAAATACCCTCAATGTCTATCCATGTTGTCACAAATGGCTGGATTTCATCGTTTCTTATGGCTGAGTAGTATTCCATTGTGTATATATACCACATCTTCTTTAGCCATTCGTCCCTTGATAGGCACTTAGGTTGCTTCTAAGTCTTGGCTATTGTGAATAACGCTGCGATGAACACAGGGGTGCATCTATCTTTACGCATTGGTGTTTTCAAGTTCTTTGGATAAATACCCAGCAGTGGAATAGCTGGATCATATGGTAGTTCTATCCTTAATTTTTTGAGCAATCTCCATACTGTTTTCCATAGTGGCTGCACCAGTTTGCACTCCCACCAGCAGTGTATGAGAGTTCTCTTCTCTCCACATCTTCTCCAACACATGATGTTTCCTGTCTTGATAATTATAGCCATTCTGACGGGCATGAGGTGATATCTCATTGTAGTTTTGATTTGCATTTCCCTGATAGTTAATGATTTTGAACATCTTTTCATGTGTCTGTTGGCCATCTGTATATCTTCTTTGGAGAAATATCTGTTCAGGTCTTTTGCTCATTTTTTAATTGGGTTGGTAGTTTTTTTGTTGTTGAGATGCATGAGTTCTTTATATATTTTGGAGATTAACCCCTTATCAGATGTATGGTTTACAAATATCTTCTCCCAATTGTTAGGATGTCTTTTTGTTTTGTTGATGGTTTGCTTTGCTGTACAGAAGCTTTTTAGTTTGAGGTAGTCCCATTTGTTTTTTTCTATTGTTTCTCTTGCCCGGTCAGACATGGTGCTTAAAAATATGTTGCTAAGACCAATGTGGAAGAGCGTACTGCCTATGTTTTCTTTTAGAAGTTTCACAGTTTCAGGTCTTACATTCAAGTCTTTAATCCATTTGGAGTTAATTTTTGTGTATGGTGTACGGTAAGGGTCTACTTCCATTTTTTTGCATGTGGCTGTCCAGTTTTCCCAACACCATTTGTTGAAGAGACTTTCTTTTCTCCATTGTCTGTTCTTGGCTCCTTTGTCAAAGATTAGCTGTCCATAGATGTGTGGGTTTATTTCTGGGCTTTCGATTCTATTCCATTGATCTGTGTGTCTGTTTTTGTGCCAGTACCATGCTGTTTTGGTTACTATAGCTTTGTAGTATATTTTGAATTCAGGGAGTGTGACACCTCCACCTTTGTTCATTTTTCTCAAGATTCCTTTCTCAAGATTCCTATTTGGGGTCTTTTGTTGTTCCATATAAATTTTAGGATTCTTTGTTCTATTTCTGTGAAAAATGTTGTTGGAACTTTGATAGGGATTGCATTGAATCTATAGATGGCTTTAGGAAGTATGGACATCTTAACTATGTTAATTCTTCCAATCCAAGAGCACGGAATATCTTTCCATTTCTTGTGTCTTCTTCCATTTCGTTCAGCAATGTTTTATAGTTTTCTGTGTAGAAATCTTTCATCTCTTTGGTTAAGTTTACTCCTAGGTATTTTATTCTTTTTGCTGCAATTGTAAATGGGATTGTATTCTTAATTTCTCTTTCTGCTACTTCGTTATTAGTGTATAGAAATGCAACTGATTTTTCTATGTTGATTTTGTATCCTGCAACTTTACCGTATTCGTTTATTACTTCTAAAAGTTTTCTGGTGGATTCTGTAGGATTTTCTATGTCTTTAAAATCATGTCATCTGCAAATAGTGACAGTTTCACTTCTTCCTTTCCAATTTGGATCCCTTTTACTTCTTTTCCTTGCCTGATTGCTCTGGCTAGGACTTCCAGTACTATGTTAAATAGGAGTGGTGACAGTGGGCATCCTTGTCTGGTTCCTGTTCTTAGAGGGATAGCATTCAGTCTTTCACCATTGAGGAAGATATTAGCTGTGAGTTTATCATATATGGCCCTTATTATGTTGAGGTATTTTCCTTCTATACCCATTTTATTCAGAGTTTTTATCATAAATGGATGTTGTATCTTGTCAAATGCTTTCTCTGCATCTATTGAGATGATCATGTGATTTTTATTCTTCACTTTATTAATGTGGTGTATTACGTTGATTGATTTGCGAATGTTGAACCATCCCTGCATACCTGGAATAAATCCCACTTGATCATGGTGTATAATCTTTTTAATGTATTGTTGTATGCAATTTACTAGTATTTTGTTGAGGATTTTTGCATTGATGTTCATCAGTGATATTGGCCTGTAATTTTCCTTTTTTGTGTTGTCCTTGTCTGGTTTTGGTATCAGTGTAATGTCGGCTTCGTAGAATGAGTTAGGGAACTTTCCCCCGCCTCAATTTTTTGGAAGAGTTTGAGAAGGATAGCTATTAAATCTGCTTTGAATGTTTGGTAGAATTCACCAGGGAAGCCGTCTGGTCCTGGACTTTTATTTTTGAGGAGGTTTTTGATTACTGTTTCAATCTCCTTACTGGTATTTGATCTATTCAAATTCTCTATTTCTTCTTGATCCAGTTTTGGAAGGTTGTGTGATTCTAAGAATTTATCCATTTCTTCCAGATTATCGAATTGGTTGGCATATAGCTTTTCATAGTATTCTCTTATAATCTTTTGTATTTCTGAAGTGTCTGTTGTAATTTCTCCTCTTTCATTTCTGATTTTACTTATTTGTGCTTTCTCTCTTTTTTTCTTGGTGAGTCTAGCTAAAGGTTTGTCAATTTTGCTTATCTTTTCAAAGAACCACCTCTGGGTTTTATTAATTTTTTCTATTGTTTTTTTAGTCTCTATTTCATTTATTTCTGCTCTGATTTTTATTATTTCCCTTCCTCTACTGATTTTGGACTTTGTTCTTCTTTTTCCATTTCCTTTAGGTGCATTGTTAGATTGTTTATTTGAGATTTTTCTTGTTTGTTGAGATAGGCCTGTATTGCTATAAACTTCCCTCTTAGAACTGCTTTTGCTGTATCCTATAAATACTGGCCTGTGGTATTTTCATTTTCATTTGTCTCCACGTATTTTTTGATTTCTTCTTTGATTTCTTCGTTGACCCAGTCGTTGTTCAGTAGCATTTTGTTTAATCTCCACGTATTTGTGGCTTTTCTGATTTTCTTCCTATAGTTGATTTCTAGTTTCATAACGTTGTGGTCAGAAAAGATGCTTGGTATTATTTCAATATTCTTAAATTTATGGAGACTTGTTTTGTGGCCTAATATGTGATCAATCCTGGAGAATGTTCCACATGCATTGGAAAAGAACGCGTATTCTTCGGTTTTGCGATGGAATGCTCTGTATCTATCTCCTAGGTCCATCTGTTCTAGTGTGTCATTTAAGACCACTGTTTCCTTATTGATCTGTTTGGATGATCTATCCATTGGTGTAAGTGGAGTGTTAGAATCGCCTACTATTATTGTGTTACTATTTCTCTTTTTATGTCTCTTAATAATTACTTTATATATTTAGGTGCTCCTACATTGGAGTGCGTAGATATTTACAAGTGTTATATCCTCTTGTTGAATTGTTCCCTTGATCATCATGTAATGCCCTTGTCTCTTTTTACAGTTTTTGTTTTAAAGTCTATTTTGTCTGATACGAGTATTGCTACCCCAGCTTTCTTTTCATTGCCATTTGCGTGGAGTATCTTTTTCCATCCCTTCACTTTCAGTTTGTGAGTGTCTTTAGGTCTGAAGTGTGTCTCTTGCATGCAGCATATATATGGGTCTTGTTTTTTTATTCAATCAGCCACCCTATTCCTTTTAATAGGAGCATTTAGTCCATTGACGTTTAAAGTAGCTATTGATAAGTATGTACTTACTGCCATTTTTTAACGTATTTTTTTCTCAGTGTTTTAGTAGTCCTTCTCTGTTCCTTTCTCCTTCTATACAGAATTGACGGTCTCTTTAGTTTGACCTGTCTGAAAGCTCTACTCTTTCACTTCCCTCCTCCCTCCTTTTATGCTTTTGATATCATATCTAACCTGTTTTTTGTGCATTTGTATCCATTACTCTCCTATCATGAAAATAGTTAATGTTTCCTATTTGTGGTCTTCTTTTTTCCCCTTAAATCAGTCCCTTTAACATTTCTTGTAGCACTGGTTTCTTGGTTACAAGCTCCTTTAATTTTTGCTTGTCCGGGAAATTTTTGATCTCTCCTTCCATTTTGAATGATAACCTTGCCAGGTAAAGTATTCTTGGCTGTAAGTTTTTTCCTTTTGGCACTTTAAATATACTGTGTCACTCTCTTCTAGCCTGTAAAGTTTCTGCTGAGAAGTCATCTGATAGCCTTATGGGGTTTCTTTTGTATGTAACTTGTCTCTCTCGTGTGGCTTTTAGGATTCTCTCTTTATCTTTAATTCTAGACATTTTGATTATGATGTGTCTTGGTGTGGGCCTCTTTGAGTTTATCTTCTTTGGTGCTCTCTGTGCTTCCTGTACCTGGATGTCTGTTTCCTTCCTTAGGTTAGGGAAGTTTTCATCTATTAGTTCTTCAAATAGATTCTCTGCCCCTTTGTCTCGCTCTTCTCCTTCCGGGACACCTATAACACAGATGTTAGTGCGCTTGATGTTGTCCCAGAGGTCCCTTAGACTGTCCTCACTCTTTTTAATTCTTTTCTCTTTTACCTGTTCACCTTGGGTAATTTCTTCTAGTCTTTCGTCCAGCTCACAGATCTGTTCTTCTGTATCCTTTACTCTGCTTTTGAGTCCTTCTAGTGAATTTTTCATTTCCAGCATTGTATTCTTCATTTTTGATTGGTTCTTTTTTATATCATCCATTTCTTTGTTGACATTCTCACTGAGTTCATCTGTTCTTCTCCCCAGATCCATGGGCATCCTTAACACTCTTTGTTTGAACTCTCTGTCAGGTAGGTTGCTCATTTCTGTTTCACTTAGTTCCTCTTCTGGGGTTTTGTTCTGTTCCCTTACTTGGAATGTATTCTTTTGCCTCCTCATTTTGCCTCTTTCCCTGTGCTTGTGTCTACGTATTAGGTAGGTCAGCTACGTCTCCTGCTCTTGGATAGGTGACCTTATATAAGTTTTGTCTTAGGAGGCTTCCAGTGTGCTTCCCCCAGTTCTCTATGTTCCAGGGGTGACCCCTATCTGGGCTATGTATGTCCTTCAGTTGTGGCCTGTTTGCTCTCCCTGTAGGCACCCAGGGAGGCCCAGTTATGCTCCTGGCCAGCTGTTGTAATGCTCAGTTGCTTGTAGTTGTTGTGGGCCCTTCAGTCTCTTTATCAGGTGTGGGGAGCCCCAGCACAGTTGGCTGCAAGTTCTAATACCACATTTGTGTTGCAGTATTTCTTTTAAGTGAGTAGGCCCCCAGCGTGGAAGGCAGTTAGGCTCCGGGGCTTACAATTGCTATAAGCCTCCAGCCTTTAGGTCTCTTGTCAGCTCTCTGAGAATTGCAGCTGGGTGAGGCTGGCCTCAAGCACGGGAGCACCCAATTGTTTCAGGCTTTGGAAGGTGGGGCAAACCCCCACGTGGGTCTTTGAGAAGCACTAGTCTTCTGCAGCTGACAAGCCCTGCCGCCCACAAGTCCACACACACAGTCAACCCAGTCCTGCCCCGTGTGCATGCCCCAACCTTGGAAGTGGACCCAGTCTCTCCACGGTAGGATCCCCACACACTCCACCACCGCCCCCACACTCGCCACCCGCTCCTTGTGCACGTCCTGCCCCACTGGAGTCGGCTCAGTTGCCAGGCTGCAGAGAATCCAGTCACCAATCTATGCAGGCCCACAAGTTGCCTGAGGGCCTGTTGTTGGGGGGGGGGCGGCCAGTCTCTAGGGTGGGCTGCCTGCCCTGGCTGAGCTGGATTAAATCGGTGCTCTAGTGGGTGGGGCAGACCCTGGGCTAGCAGGCACCAGGGAGAACTCCAATGGCATCTGTGTCAGCAGGCCCACACCAGGCCACAACAATGGCCGCCGCCAATGTCCCAGTCCCTGGAGAGGTCTCACCTCTCACCGAGATGCACTCAGGGCCTATCAGGTGAGTTTCTTTTCACCAAAGCACTGTGCACCTTTCTTTCTGCTGATTTTAGGTTGCTTTCTGAAACGGGTGAGTTTGCGCGTGGGCCCTTTAAGAGCCGGTTTTAATGTCTTTGTGAACCAGCTTTTCTGGGGGTACTCCCCAACGTTTTAGTAGCAGGCAAGGTCAGATATTATGCCACTTGTCTCGATTGTGCTGGGTCCACAAAATGCCCACAGTCGGGGCGCTCCTGGCTCAGGGCCCCACTCCACCAGAGAGGGCTGCGTACTTGTGGTCTGCTCCCTGCAGCCGTGAGGTGCTGCAGCTTGCGAAGGCGGCATTCTTTCTCTCCAGAAGGAGTTTCTGCCTCTTCCACCTGAATTAGGATTGTCCTTTGTTGCAGGAGTTCCTCTTATCCAGTTTTCAGTTCTGTCTCAGGGGTAATTTTTCCACGAGTATTTGTAAATTGGCTGTGTCCACGGGAGGAGGTGAGTTCAGAGGCTGCTCACGCTGCCATCTTGACCTCTCTCCTAAATGTAACTTTTAAAAAAAATAACTATACCCAAGGTCAAAAGAATGGGAGCAGGGAGAATTATGCTATCTACAATTCTGCAAATTTCCAGGTGTATGATATGGTATTGCATATATAAGTGATAAACAGTTAGGTAATAGATGTATATCTGGATTTCATATTAGCACAATGCTCCTCGGATTATAATACAACCAAAATACTAAACCAAAGACACCATTGTTACAATATTTTGAAAAACATGAAGTATAACAGAACAATACAATAAAAGGAAGCATTTCATTGACTGGGCATATTTTAACCGAACTCACAGATACAGAGAACTGACTGGTGGTTACTTTCACATCTTTTTTAGAATTATAACTGAAGGTAGTAAGATCGGGAAAGCAAATGTAAAAGCATTGTTCTTTCCTTGAATTGTCTGGCTACTCATTACTTCCAGCCTCCAGTCTCTGGAAGCAGCCAGCACTGAAGTACAAAGGCTGCTGTCTCGATCAGGTCCCGTCAGTAGGAGAAAGGGGGATTTTAAATTAGTTCATACCAGTCAAGGAAACTGATATCATTCTAAACAGAAGAGTTTCAGCATAAGCAAACAAAGTAAAATGAGTTTTTTAACATTATTATTCACAGCATCTGAAGAAAAGCAAACAGTCTATACTATTAATTACTGCTACTACACGTCCTCCTTTCCTCCCTATGCCTGTGGCTTTTTCACCACTTTTAATTCAAAGTCCCTGGGCAGCAGAGCCAGTTCTCTCAGGAAAGGAAGGAGGAAGGAGGCATCTGCAGCCCATGCACCCGAGGCGGCGCTGACTGACCATTACTTCCTCCTCCTCCTCCTCTCACTTCTCACAAATTTATCAAAGACATGTGTCACGAGATGAGCTACAGGACTTTTTAATCTGAAAATCTGAAGTACTTCACAAAAAAGTATTAGAGTTCTAGTTTTTATATGAAGAAATATGATATAAAAAAGATACAAGCTGTCTTCCAATGGCCTTTCCATTCTAGTGTTTCCTAACACACTACACTAGACGTTCAGTATAAATCATTTCCTGAGAATATAAGGTAGTGATGGTTGGTATACAGTTCCCAGGGCAGGGCAGGGGAGGGGTATCACACCCTCCCCCAGCTTCATTACAGACACTTTCATCTCTAAAGAAGTCCCAGGGCATGAAGCCGAAAACACCACCCAGGCAGCCCCAACATCACAAGGGCCTTTTTTAGAGCAGAGTGTTTCAAAGGTGTAAGAAACCTAAACACTTTTCCTCACTTGAAAGTAAATAAAGTTTATTTATTTGACATTTATTTTCTCTCTCTCCACAGACCACTCTGAGGATATATTTCCTACATATGTCTTGAGTTTTAAACTTAAAGTTTGAACTGAAAGTTGGTAATTCCTACCTTGGTATCCAAAATATCCATAAGCAATACATGAACATCCATTCCACTATAATTTCTTAAAATTCAGCAAAACAAAAAAATTTCTTTAAATTAACTCTAAAAGATATATTTGCAGACTTTATTTTTGATGGATTGCTTTTTGATCAGTTGAAAATAGTGTGACACAGACTCTGTGGGGCCCATGGCAATCATCTTCCCCACATCCACTTGAGAGAAACGCCGTTAAGGAGTAAAATTAAAACACTTCCCAGATTTAGTAAAAGAGCTTTAGTTAATTTTGGATATATCTAAAATATTTCAATATATTTAGAAGGGAAAGAAGAAAGGAAGAAGGGAAGGAGAGCAAGAAGGAAGAGGGAAAGGAGGAAAACGAGGGGGCAGAGGAAAGGAATTTTTTTTTTTAACTTTCACCCAGATAAATGAATCCTGTCCTTCAGAATATAGGGGAACCACTGATCCAGGTGCTTCCAACTCAGAAATCTTCTCACAGGTTCACAGCACGCATTAGATGTCCCCAGACAGCCGAGCCTAGAAGAGCCTCTACAGGACCCCGGCCACCAGCTACGACACTCAGGTCAAGGTCACATCAAGACTCCCTGGTCCCGACAAACCCCAGCCTCCTTCCCAGACCACAGGGAGGTCAGTCTGCCGTGTCTTACACTGGAACTTCTTGTACCCCCGGCTTATCGCCCCCATTACTAACAAAGCCCATGTCTCCTGGTCTAGGCTCTTCTAGTCTAGGCACACAAGGCACGTGTGGCAGCGCTCCCTGACTCAGCCCCGACACGGAGCCACGCGGGCTGAGGACACCAGAGGGAGAGCCGCGCCCCCCCGCCTATGGGCAGGTTTCTGCACCCTCCACCTAAACAGAGTGCAGAGCACGGGAGGCACGGTCCACTCTCCGCCTTCTCTCCAGAAGAGAGGCAGAGGAAGGGCAACGGTTGGGATATGAGACTACATTTGGGGTGGGCAAACACCATTTCCTTAAAAAGGATAACCTCAACACCTCCATTCTAAAAGGAAAGAAGTAAAATCCAATTAAGAAAGATATACTGAGCCCACTGGGGGTGGGGTGGGGTGGGGTGGAGAGCAGGGCAGGGTGGACGTGGGAGGGAGACAGAATAAGCTCCTCCTTCTGGTTGTTTTCTCCCAGTTCCCAGAAATCTGTCTTTACTGCTAAAGCAAGCACTGGTGTATAACAATGCTTAAGAACCTAAGCTCAGTTCTTCTAGAAAATGAACAGAATAACTAATCTAAAATAATGCATTTATTCTGGAGAAAATAACACCTCCAAAAAAGATCCCACAAGATTTTAAGAGGAGGAAATCAGGACATACAACTGCAATAATTCTGGCTTTGGTTCCACACAGCAGTGAGGGGAAGACCCCTGTGCAGCCACACATCTCAGACTGCTGTACAGCATCCCAGCCCAGAAAAAGAAAAACACTGTATTTCACAATAGAGGCAATATTTGATTACGAAACAAGACAATCACATGCAACTTCTGGAAATGTAAGTATTATATGGAGTCCTTGAAAAATAAATCACAGCCAACACTGCAAAGAGAAGAGAAGCGTGCAACAGAAGACGAGAATGACTGACGAGTGAGGAGAGAAGGCTGCAGCCCCCTTCTCACAAGGAGGGCAGCCGGGGCCATCTCCACAGAGGTCACAGGAGGACAGCTTCACTGCAGAGTTGTAGCTTCTCACTGCTTGTCTCCCTGTGCAGAGAGGCAAACATCAGCTTACACAGCTCCCTTGTTTAGAAACACTTACTTTGCCAAAACTTAAGAGCATTTCAATACACTTTTCTCAGTTTTCCACTCTTCACATAATTTTATTTTTCTTTACAAGAAATAACTGAAATGCTCAAGAGGGGCCCAAGCTGCTAACCAAATCCACGAAAGAAACAATGCTTCCAGTTCAGTCTCTCCACCACCAGCAGTCAGCCAGCCTCACGAGGGAAAACAGGCTGCAGCTGCGGCCACCATCGCAGCACAAAAAGACTGGCTGCCAGGAGCAGGAAGGCCTTCCAACGCAGGCCTGCTTCACCTCCCAAGAGAGCTCACTGCAGGGGGACACCTCCTACGCCTTCAAATCAAGTGCTAATCATCAGAACTTCCGAGAAAAATATTACCATGGACTTTATTTAAAAATACGAACATACAAAGAGAACTTGGCCTATGCAATGCCTTGTTTCAATGTTTTAAAATGTTGAGCACACAGTCTCAAAAACTATTTAAGTTGGGTAAATTTCACAGTATAAGCTAACACAGAAAACTATAGAAAGCACCTATAACACTACAGTAAGCTTACTATAAAACATAAATGATTTTAATTTTTAAAAACATTCTATTTTCAAATTTCTTCATGATTTTTCATCAATTTTTTAATATTATAAACATATTTTGTAACCTTAGGATTTTCCAAAATGGGTTGCTAGGTTTTTATTATTCTGATCTTTCCCATGTTTTCATTTTAAAATGTCCTCCTCATAAAGTTGTTTGCCACAAAAAAATTACATAGACAATCTTTTTTGCTTCTTAAATGTATAAAATATTCTCCATACACCTAAGAAATATCACTTTGAGAATTTTTCAACTAGGTTAAATCACAAAGTTGGGTAACTAGGTACTATCATTGAGTCTCCACAGTGTATCCCATCCTTCTACCAGAAAAAAAGTGGTGCATCAGTCTCCAAAATGCCCCACAAGAAGTTGGAGGAACGCTCTCCCTCAACTCCAACAGGAGGCAAAAGAGGAGAGGAACTGGCTTGTGGACTTACAAGGAGAGAGAGAGTAAGTGGCAGCACGCCTCAGTCTTAAATGAATACTCTATCAAACACTACCAACAACGTGAACAAGTTCATTTTATTTTAAAGTGTAATTATCTACAGCTGCCTAACACATAGCAGGGTTCACAATTCTCATGCATTCTGACAATTCTGAGCCACCAGGAGTGCTTATTCAGAATAAGTGGGGTTTTTGTTTGTTTGTTTGCTTCTTTTTTGGTGAGGAAGATTGGCCCTGAGCTAACATCCGTACCAATCTTCCTCTATTTTGTATGTGGGATGCCGCCATAGCATGGCTTGATGAGCGGTGTGTAGGTCCACACTGAGATCTGAGCCTGCAAACCCTAGGCCACCGAAGCAGAGCCTGTGAACATTTCTACTTGTAATAAAACCACTACGCCACCAGGCCACTCCCAGAATAAGTCTTACTACAAGTAGAAGCGTTAGCCTGGAGATTGCACACCCACAAAAAGTCACTCTGTGACTGAATGTCGATTCGTCCTAATTAGCTTAGGCGATCTCCAAACCAGATCTCTACTCCCATATCCTAAATTTCTAACATTTTATAAAGTAAGAGGTTACCAGTAAAATCAAAGAAGCTCAAGTTATTTTCCAAACAGACTATATTTTTTTGATATGCTAAAAAAAGTCTGTTATAATGCATAAATTTTAGCAAAACAATACACTCCCTCAACGAAGAAACAGCTACAGCCAGCTGAGGCTTTTCCACTGCGGACACTGTTCATGTCGTCTCCTGAAGAACTCCCATCTCAAAGAGGAACCAGAAGGAATGGGTACTTCCAACAGAAGCAAAACCTTGAAATTGAACATAACTGGCCTCTCTTTGTAAATTTTTCTTTGCGAATTTTGTAATTGTGACTTAAAAACCAAAAATATTATGAGCAAAAACATTACTTTTTAATAGCATGTGCTAAATGTATCATGTGACCTTTGTAAATTATCAATTGTCTTCATCTAAATGGGAAGCTCATCTGCTCCCCCACTTCCTACACTCCCCCCACAACACCCACCCCCAAGACACCAATCCAATAGCTGGCCACTTTGAATCAGCGAATGAATGCTTAACTCCTAAAGTATCAGGAACTCCAAAACACACTTACTTGGTTCATAGTAATCCACTATGGACACTACAGCATCTTGTGTATTTGAAACTTTGAAGTTTCTCACAGCAGGAATATCAACACAAAACTGGGTTTCATTCACCTGGAAAAATACAAAAGACGTTTAAGGCAGTGGCAGACTATGTGTTCATGATAAAGTAAAAGATATTTCTTTTTCTTATCATTTTAGCAAACAGATATAGAAACTAACATTTAGGAAGTACTTCTATGTGCCTGCTGATGCGGTAGGCCCTTGATATAAATGACATCTTTTAGCTCGTAAAACAATCCTTACAAGATGTGTTGTTCTCACTTCCATTTTACTGAAAGGGAGACTGAGAATTAGAGCCGTCAGGTCAGCAGCAAGCCCAAGGTGCACGCTCTGGGCCCCGGGGCCTCACCTGGGCACTGCGCCCCCAGTGGTTGCTGAGGCTCACAGCAGCCCCTCCTCCAGAGAACTGCCCTCCGCTCAAGGGAGCCACCTCGCCCAGGAAGTGAGGTAACATCGGGGGGTGGGGGGCACCCTATAACCAATAACTGACTGGCACAGGGTACAAAAGGCCAGCCTCCTTGCCTCCAGAGGGGCAGCTTGTGCCAATCTGGCAAACAATACCGGTTAAGGAATCTGAAATTGAAAATGCCTTCAAACATTCCATTACATATCAATTAGCAGTAAATGAAAAGTCAAATTAATCAGTCAAAATAAATGAACACTCAAGATAACCATTAACAGGAATGTCACAGATACAAGACAAACTCCAAAACCAATTACATTATTAAATAAAAACCTTAAATTTGTTTTCAAGCTCCAAATTAGGCCCATGGCTTTCAAGCAGTATTTGATATATGAAAATTCCTGAACAGCAAAAGAATCTAGAGACTCAATTAGTTTTAACAGGTTGTTTTTTTTTTTTTTTTCTTTTTTGCTGAGACAGACTGGCCCTGGGCTAACATCTGTGCCCATCCTCCTCTACGTTAGCTGGGACACCACCACAGCGTAGCTTGATGAGCGGTGCGTATATCCGCACCCGGGAT
Source organism: Ceratotherium simum simum (assembly GCF_057802395.1). Taxonomy (NCBI): domain Eukaryota; kingdom Metazoa; phylum Chordata; class Mammalia; order Perissodactyla; family Rhinocerotidae; genus Ceratotherium; species Ceratotherium simum. Next base: position 671,902 of record NC_141918.1, on the reverse strand, counting down.
CCAAACCCTCGAACCCCAGTCCGATGAAGTGGAGCCGGCGAACTTGACCACTGCGCCACCAGGCCAGCCCCTTAATAGGTTTTTAACCAGAGTGGCTTTTGAAGTCTTAAAACAATGAGAACATTCAGGAACTAGCTTTTTTAAAGTAGATATATTGCTAAAGCAATATATTTCTGATTCATACTTGCCAAAACTGGAATAAGAAACATACATATTCTCCCCATGTAACATGAAATCCTAAGAACACTTAGAACTCAATTTCAATTCAACTTACAAATTGCACATACATAGATGTTAGAAGAAAAGAATAAACTTACACGCCAGCAGTTTTGAAACATAACAAGTAGAGTCTTGAATTCTTCAATTACCTTTTTCACATATTTTATGCACTGTATTCTTGGGTCAGTAATTTTCACACAGCAGTAGGAAGAGTATATGAAAACTATACAATAATTTTGTGTAAAGACCAGACCTCTGAGAATATTCTTCTGTGATTTAAGCACCTAACTTTTCAATGTACGAATATTAACCCCTTTGGGATTTATAAAAAGCTTCATGAAAGCTTTTTAAAACATGTAATTAAAGCTTTCATCATCAGCATGTAAACATATATGTTTAGCAATTCCCTGAGGCAGAGGGGTTCTCAAATTGAGATCTAGACTGAATTTTTGAAATTATAGCAATTTCTATATATTTTACATCTGGCATGAAATAATGATTTAGTTATCAAGACTTTCATCAGGCTCGTCATTAATAGTAATTCTCTCTAACTGTCTAACGATGTCTTTTTAGTGGGGACAAACATGTTTGCCATGTGCAAGTCATTCACGGACACAAAAAGCTGAACTAATAAAGAAAACGTGTAAAGTACGACTTGTGAACATAATAAATGGTAGCTTTGTCGATGGTTACCTATATGAAACTTATGTTCTGCTACTTACAGAATCTAAATATAGGTGGAGTTTTCCATGACCATGTTCCACTTTCTTCACCATCTCGCTCAGAGGAATTGCGTCTGAAAGCACGGAGAACCCGCTGAGTGGGTTAACCTCCATGAGAGCCATGCCACTTCTGGCGGGGCCCAGAAACCTAAATCAAAGAGGAAAGGATGGAAAAAGTCCTTTAGCAAAAACCTAACGCTGTTGGCAAACTATCTTCACATAAAAATTACAACTGCCAAGTGTTATGCTTTCAACCTATGAGAATTAACGACATAAGCGTGTGTGCATCTGACGGGCAGCGTGAGAGCCTGCAAGGGAACAGGCTGTGCCTGTAGTCGTGACAAGCACAACTAGAGAACTCTGTTCTCTAGTGGGAGCTCCACACTGAAGTGCCGTTTTCCTCTTCTCAAAAGTTCGCAGCACTGAACTTTCCAGCTGAAAGCCAGGACCCCAAGGCATCACTGGATCACTTAGCAGTGGACGCGCAGCCAAGTCATTAGCAAGCTTTCTTGCCTGGTTGTGGAAGACGAGCAACAGGAGGAGTCCTTCCTCTTGTTCTCCACATACTTGGGGCACAATCTGCGCTTCCTTCAGCTGCCCTGAGAGAACCACAACCTGGGAACTCTGGTTACACGGCCTCGCTCTCTCACCCTGCTGCACACAGTGTGAGCATCAAAGGGTCTGGGCACCAACAACACTCTGTCTCCTTTAAAATAAATATTATTCTAAAATCAATAGGCAGCAAGAGCTTTTAGTTTGGAGCAGAGGGAACCCAGCATGGTTATGGAAAAGAGCTTGTCTCCAACACGAAAGGATCACAGCATTGTTAAGTTAGTTCCCGCTGTTCTTTCAGAGGGCAAAAGCAAGAAGGGCTGGTAAAAAATCCTGCTTTTCACAAAACCGATGCCTGCCAAACATGCCTGATTGAAAAAGCCATCCAGTACAACTGCTGACTGCAGCTGGCTGAGCAATCCCAAGCAACTGAAATCATCTGCTGGGTGACGCACTCAGCCAAAAGAGACGCTAATGAAAACTAGTAAGTGCATTGAAACTAGAGGTGTTTGTATCTGAGCAAAAATTACAGCTGAGAAAAACAGGCAGTCTGCTTAAATATGATCACTTTCAGTACATCAGCGAAAGTGCCTTGCTTGACCTGTCTTTCTACCAGCCAGGGGCAGATTTGTTAAATCACCATGCCACAATGAAAACTCTGTCTAAGGTGACTAAGGACTTGGACCCTATTGATGGGAATAAAGTGCCTGAAATAGCAGTTACTCTTTTTATAAAGTGCCACTGAAAAAATTCACTTAAAATGTTATTTGTATTTCATATCAGATTTTTCTCATAAAACTAGTAGCAGCATCTAAATCCTTTCTATAAAACCCTTACCCTCACATGAAAACATTTCCCTTCTCCAGGTCCTCCCAAAGAAGAAAAAAAAGATAGATAGACAGACAGACAGATAGATAGATAGACAGACAGAGAGATCAACGGAAGGATGGAAGGAAGGAAGGAAGGATGGACGGACGGACGGACGGACAGATAGGTAGACACTCTACCTATCAAAGTCTATTGCCCATCTGATTTCTAATGATAGATTAATATCTGGAATCCTGCATCCTTACATGAGCCCCTATAAATAACGGGGCCCCTTCGTAGTCTGAATTCTGGTTTCACCTCATTTTCCTCATCTGTTTCTTCACCTGACCTCATCTGACCTCCCTAAGAGGTAAAATCCCTCTCATAGCTCCATAAGACTCTTCTTCTTTGCCCTTTTAAAAACTAGAATTTTGGACTTGCTTGGGGGATTCATTTTTATTCATTTCTGTCTCCCACTCCAAACAGTAAGTTCCATGAAGACAGGGCCTGTGTCTTTTTTGGCTCACCATTACATTCCAACATATGACACTGTGCCTGGCACATAATAGAGACTTCACCAATATTTACTCAGTGAATGAAAGATTGAAGGAATGAATGAGAAAAGCAGGGATAATAATAGCACCTACTTTACAAAGTTAGCCTAAGAATTAAATGAGATGCATGTAAAAGTGCTTGGTACGATACCTGGCATGTAAGTTTGTGATAAATGTAGGTTGTTATTGTTTACAATAATAATAATGATGATGTTATTCAAGAATAAAGCCGAATTGCAAGTGTAGTAAAGAATAATGGGAGCCATACTCTCAGCTGAAAAGGAAGCCACTGCAAAGATTTTGATATCCCCCTGCTGCTAGTCCAAAATGCCCAATAAGGTGAGGAATGGGGCCAACACATGTGACATTTTACACCAAAATCATGAACAAGAAGGAGACAGCACAGACGGAAGCAGTAATGGAGGAGACTGACTTCAGGGAATGGCTAAGAAGGCTGACTACCTGGAGGGACACCCAGAGATGACCTTGAAGCGCATCTGGCAGCTCAGGAGCACATCAGTGACTTCCTGCCCAACATGCTGTAAGTTCAACCAGAACGCCATGGGATATTTTGAAAAAGCAGACAGCAGCTCCTCATTATCAGTACATCTTTACAGTAACTCCCAGCTTAACACCAAATCATGCAGAGTTAAGAGAACAGACTGACAAGGAAGAAATTGTAAAGTCTCTTGATTCAAGATCTTTCTAAAGGAGTTGCTCTCACACTTGCGTGTGCGTTAGAATGGCCAAGAAAGCTGAAGAAGGTGCATCACAGACTCTGAATCTGTGAGGTCAGTGAGTTTGAGGGGGAACTCCTCCTCCTTATGACTTAACAAGATTCTCAGATGCTTCGGATACAGACCAAACTTAAGACTTGCCTTATTAGGTACTCCCAGAAGCTACAAGTGCCTAATTATCCAAGGTCAGGACCTTCTAACTGGAATATTTTCACAGTGTCTAAAACAACTATTCTTTTCATTGAACTCATATGCTTTTATGAAGTTTTGAATTAAAAGTACAACACTAAAGGATAAATATGAACTTGGAATAATTATTTAACAGAAAAAATGACTAACAAGAAGAAATAACCAAATTTGGAGTATTAAACATGATTGGTTAATTTAAAGTTTTCATAAATTAGTCCTGAGTTTTATTAAATTTTTCTATTTAAACTTGTTATAAATACAAGGAAAACTTGTAAATAATTGGGACATGTTGAGAAATGCTTAAATATTATTAGCAGTATTTCTAGTTCGTAACCTGAAGTGAAATGCATAACTGAAATCTTTGTTAAATGCAACTCCTTATATTGATATAGTTAGATAACTATATAGTTACATATATATTACATACATAGTTATAAATAATATATAGCTATATATATATAACTAAATTTTCAAATCTATGTTTTTTGAAAGAGAAAAGAGGAATAGGGACTTAGATACCAACCTTGTACACACACTCAAATTCAAGTGATTGATATCATCTTTATTATCTTTTACAGCAATATCTAAATCAAAGGCTTCTTGATTTTGGATAGATCTTCGGCTTCTAGAAGACCCTGAATCTTTCACATTATAAATAACATTAAGCTGCAATAAATAAAATATTAGCACAAATAATAAATGAGCAATAAATTATTAGCAATAAATTGTCATCATTATGTATTCTAAATATTAGGTAATGATTCTCTTTGGACTAAATCCAACTAGATTTGTAATCTTCAACCTAGAAAAAAATTAGTTTTATTCACTAACAAAGTATCATTATTAACAAATATTGTTACAAAAGGTTATAAACAATGATTTTAAAAATCGAGAAAATTGTTAGGTAATATTCCAAAACAAGTATCTTAGACCATCGTGGATGACATTCATGGGTATAGTTTTTCTCAAATAATGTAAAACATTCTCTTGAGAGAAATAGTGAAACTATTGCCAACTTTCTTGAAAGCATCCACTAATTTCTAAGCTCTGCTGCCCAACTGGAGTTAGTTTTCACAAACCGGAACCTTCGAAACTCTCAGTAAGATAAACAAAAACTAAAGTCTCAGAGCCTTGGTTGGACAGAAACGTGTTCAATTGCTAAGGATTCTTTTTGATCATACAACGCTTTTCAAAGATGATAAAATAAACGATGGACTTCAAGTCAACTGGGTCTTTTTCAGCATAGACTCTGTTCCCACCACCAATGTGAAAGGTGCCGGGGGACGCTTGGGATGTGAGGACCAGTGTTTTCTCAAAGCCATCCTAAGATCAGAAGCCTGGGGAGGTACTCACAATTTCCCAGGCCTGCCTCATGCAACGCGGAACTGGAACCTGTTTAAATGTTTCACCTCTTCTACTGTTTCTGATACCAAGCCTTACTATCGCCATGCAACGTCGTACTTCCTTTACTCAGATTAAATCACTTGCGCGCGCGCGCGCGCGCACGCGCACACACACACACCCCCTTCAGATCTAAACATCGAGGACCCAGTTTGGATTTACATACTTTTAAACATTCCTCTCTAAGCCTTCATCTTTGACACCTAAGAGCTCCGACTTTTACTCTGCCACACCCAGCTCGTGTAACCCTTCCTCCCCTTCATGCCTGGGCTTATCTCACTCTGGACTCTTCCTTACACTACAGTTAAAATTGCAGAGTATTCCTGGAGCAGCCGAAGAACGGTTCCACAAAACTGGAGAAATGGTCTCTGTCCTTTTCATCATCCCCTTTCTGGTGGCAGAACTTTCCTTAGAGATGTCATCAGGAAACAAACAAGAGGGGAGAAGTCAAGATGGCGGTGTAAGCAGACTCTGAACTCACCTCCACCCGCAGACACAGCCAATTTACAACTACTCGTGGAAAAATTACCCCTGAGACAGAACTGAAAACTGGATAAGAGAAACTCTTGCAACAAAGCGCAATCCTAATTGAGGTGGAAGAGGCAGAAACTCCCTTCTGGAGAGGAAAAACGCCGCCTTCACAAGCCGCCAGCTTCACGGCCTCCTGGGAGCAGCCCACAGGTTTGAAGCCCTCCCTGGAGGAGCAGGACCCTGAGCCGGGGAGCGCCACTGCTGTACACATTTTGTGAGCCCAGCACAATCGAGACGAGTGGCATAATATCTGACATTGCCTGCTACTAAAGCACTGGGGAGTACCCCCAGAAAAGCTGGTTCACAAAGACATTAAAACCGGCTCTTAAAGGGCCCCCGCGCAAACTCACCCGTTTCAGAAAGCAACCTAAAATCACCAGAAAGGTGCACAGTGCTTTGGTGAAAAGAGACTCACCTGATGGGCTCTGAGTGCATTGCAGTGAGAGGTGAGACCTCTCCAGGGACTGGGACATTGGCAGCAGCCATTGGTGTGGCCTGGTGTGGGCATGCTGACACAGATGCCATTGGAGTTCTCCCCGGGGCCTGCTAGCCCAGGGTCTGCCCCACCCACAGGAGCACGGATTTAATACAGCTCAGCCAGGGCAAGCAGCCCAACCTAGGGACTGGCCCCACCCAACAACAAGCCCTCAGGCAACTTGTGGGCCTGCATAGATTGGTGACTGGATTCTCTGCAGCCTGGCAACTGAGCCCACTCCAGTGGGGCAGGGCGTTCACAAGGCGTAGGTGGAGAGTATGGGGCGGTAGTGGAGTGTGTGGGGCTCCCGCTGTGGAGAGAGAGGGTTCACTTCAGGAGTCAGGGCACGCACATGGGGCAGGACTGTGTTGACTGTGTGTGTGGACCTGTGGGTGGCAGGGCTTGTCAGGTACAGAAGACTTGTGCTTCTCAAAGACCCACATAGGAGGTTTGCCCCACCTTCCAAAGCCTGAAACAACTGGGTGTTCCCGTGCCTGAGGCCAGCCCCACCCAGCTGCGATCCTCAGAGAGCTGACAAGAGACCTAAAGGCTGGAGGCTTATACCATTTGTAAGCCCCTGAGCCTAACAACCTGCCACACTGGGGGCCTACTCACTTAAAAGAAATACTGCAACACAAATGTGGTATTAGAACTTGCAGCCAACGGTGCTGGGGCTCCCCACACCTGATAAAGAGACTGAAGGGCCCACAACAACTACAAGCAGCTGAGCATTACAACAACTGGCCAGGAGCACAACTCAGCCTCCCTGCGCATTTACAAGGAGAACGAACAGGCCACAACAGAAGGACACACGTAGCCCACATACGGGTCACTCCTGGGAAATTGAGAACTGAGGGAAGCACACTGCAGGTCTCCTAAGACAAAACTTATATAAGGTCACCTATCCAAGAGAAGGAGACATAGCTGACCTACCTAATACATACAGACAAGCACAGGGCAAAATGAGACACAAAGAGGCAAAACGAGGAGGCAAAGGAATACATTCCAAGTAGGCGAACAGGACAAAACCCCAGAAAAGGAGCTAAGTGAAACAGACACGAGCAACCTACCTGACAGAGAGTTCAAACAAAGAGTATTAAGGATGCTCATTGATCGGGGGAGAAGAATAGATGAACTCAGTGAGAATGTCAACAAAGAAATGGAAGATATAAAAAAGAACCAATCATAAATGAAGAATACAATACAAGAAATGAAAAATTCACTAGAGGGACTCAAAAGCAGAGTAGAGGATACAGAAGAACAGATCTGTGAGCTGGACGAAAGACTAGAAGAAATTACCCAAGCTGAACAGGTAAAAGAGAAAAGAATTAAAAAGAGTGAGGACAGTCTAAGGGACCTCTGGGACAATATCAAGTGCACTAACATCCGAGTTATAGGTGTCCCGGAAGGAGAAGAGTGAGACAAAGGGGCAGAGAATCTATTTGAAGAACTAATAGATGAAAACTTCCCTAACCTAAGGAAGGAAACAGACATCCAGGTACAGGAATCACAGAGAGCCCCAAACAAGATAAACCCAAAGAGGCCCACACCAAGACACATCATAATCAAAATGTCCAGAATTAAAGATAAAGAGAGAATCCTAAAAGCTGCAAGAGGAAGACAAGTTACATACAAAGGAAACCCCATAAGGCTATCAGCCGACTTCTCAGCAGAAACCTTACAGGCTAGAAGAGAGTGGCATGATATATTTAAAGCGCTAAAAGGAAAAAACTTACAGCCAACAATACTCTACCTGGCAAGGTTATCATTCAAAATGGAAGGAGAGATCAAAAATTTCCCAGACAAGCAAAAATTAAAGGAGTTTGTAACCAAGAAACCAGTGCTACAAGAAATGTTAAAGGGACTGATTTAAGGGGAAAAAAGAAGACCACAAATAGGAAACATTAACTATTTTCATGATAGGAGGGTAATGGATACAAATGCACAAAAAACAGGTTAGATATGATATCAAAAACATAAAAGGAGGGAGGAGGGAAGTGAAAGAGTAGAGCTTTCAGACAGAGGTCAAACTAAAGAGACTGTCAATTCTGTATAGAAGGAGAAAGGAACAAAGAAGGACTACTAAAACACTGAGAAAAAAATACGTTAAAAAATGGCAGTAAGTACATACTTATCAATAGCTACTTTAAACGTCAATGGACTAAATGCTCCTATTAAAAGGAATAGGGTGGCTGATTGAATAAAAAAACAAGACCCATATATATGCTGCATGCAAGAGACACACTTCAGACCTAAAGACACTCACAAACTGAAAGTGAAGGGATGGAAAAAGATACTCCACGCAAATGGCAATGAAAAGAAAGCTGGGGTAGCAATACTCGTATCAGACAAAATAGACTTTAAAACAAAAACTGTAAAAAGAGACAAGGGCATTACATGATGATCAAGGGAACAATTCAACAAGAGGATATAACACTTGTAAATATCTACGCACCCAATGTAGGAGCACCTAAATATATAAAGTAATTATTAAGAGACATAAAAAGAGAAATAGTAACACAATAATAGTAGGCGATTCTAACACTCCACTTACACCAATGGATAGATCATCCAAACAGATCAATAAGGAAACAGTGGTCTTAAATGACACACTAGAACAGATGGACCTAGTAGATATATACAGAGCATTCCATCCAAAAACCGAAGAATACGCGTTCTTTTCCAATGCATGTGGAACATTCTCCAGGATTGATCACATATTAGGCCACAAAACAAGTCTCCATAAATTTAAGAATATTGAAATAATACCAAGCATCTTTTCTGACCACAACGTTATGAAACTAGAAATCAACTATAGGAAGAAAATCAGAAAAGCCACAAATACGTGGAGATTAAACAAAATGCTACTGAACAACGACTGGGTCAACAAAGAAATCAAAGAAGAAATCAAAAAATACGTGGAGACAAATGAAAATGAAAATACCACAGGCCAGTATTTATAGGATACAGCAAAAGCAGTTCTAAGAGGGCAAGTTTATAGCAATACAGGCCTATCTCAACAAACAAGAAAAATCTCAAATAAACAATCTAACAATGCACTTAAAGGAAATGGAAAAAGAAGAACAAACAAAGTCCAAAATCAGTAGAGGAAGGGAAATAATAAAAATCAGAGCAGAAATAAATGAAATAGAGACTAAAAAAACAATAGAAAAAATTAATAAAACCCAGAGGTGGTTCTTTGAAAAGATAAGCAAAATTGACAAACCTTTAGCTAGACTCACCAAGAAAAAAAGAGAGAAAGCACAAATAAGTAAAATCAGAAATGAAAGAGGAGAAATTACAACAGACACCTCAGAAATACAAAAGATTATAAGAGAATACTATGAAAAGCTATATGCCAACCAATTCGACAATCTGGAAGAAATGGATAAATTCTTAGAATCATACAACCTTCCAAAACTGGATCAAGAAGAAGTAGAGAATTTGAATAGACCAATCACCAGTGAGGAGATTGAAACAGTAATCACAAACCTCCCCAAAAATAAAAGTCCAGGACCAGACAGTTTCCCTGGTGAATTCTACCAAACATTCAAAGAAGACTTAATACCTATCCTTCTCAAACTCTTCCAAAACATTGAAGAGGGGCGGAAGCTCCCTAATTCATTCTAGGAAGCTGACATTACCCTGATACCAAAATCAGACAACACAAAAAAAGAAAATTACAGGCCAATATCACTGATGAACATCGATGCAAAAATCCTCAACAAAATACTAGCAAATTGCATACAACAATACGTTTAAAAGATTATACACCATGATCAAGTGGGATTTATTCCAGGTATGCAGGGATGGTTCAACATTCACAAATCAATTAACGTAATACACCACGCTAATAAAATGAAGAATAAAAATCACATGATCATCTCAATAGATGCAGAGAAAGCATTCGACAAGATACAGCATCCATTTATGATAAAACTCTGAATAAAATGGGTATAGAAGGAAAGTACCTCAACATAATAAAGGCCATATATGACAAACCCACAGCTAATATCATCCTCAATGGTGAAAAACTGAAAGCTATCCCTCTAAGAACAGGAACCAGACAAGGATGCCCACTGTCACCACTCCTATTTAACATAGTACTGGAAGTCCTAGCCAGAGCAATCAGGCAAGAAAAAGAACTAAAAGGGATCCAAATTGGAAAGGAAGAAGTGAAACCGTCACTATTTGCAGATGACATGATTTTAAAGACATAGAAAACCCTACAGAATCCACCAAAAAACTTTTAGAAGTAATAAATGAATACGGTAAAGTTGCAGTTTACAAAATCAACATACAAAAATCAGTTGCATTTCTATACATCAACAACGAAGTAGCAGAAAGAGAAATTAAGAATACCATCCCATTTACAATTGCAACAAAAAGAATAAAATACCTAGGAATAAACTTAACCAAAGAAGTGAAAGATTTCTACACAGAAAACTATAAAACATTGCTGAAAGAAATTGAAGAAGACACAAAGAAATGGAAAGATGTTCCATGCTCTTGGATTGGAAGAATTAACATAGTTAAGATGTCCATACTTCCTAAAGCCATCTATAGATTCAATGCAATCCCTATCAAAGTTCCAACAACATTTTTCACAGAAATAGAACAAAGAATCCTAAAATTTATCTGGAACAACAAAAGACCCAGAATAGCTAAAGGAATCCTGAGAAAAATGAATAAAGCTGGAGGTATCACACTCCCTGATTTCAAAATATACTACAAAGCTATAGTAAACAAAACAGCATGGTACTGGCACAAAAACAGACATACAGATCAATGGAATAGAATCGAAAGCCCAGAAGTAAACCCACATATCTATGGACAGCTAATCGTCGACAAAGGAGCGAAGAACATACAATGGAGAAAAGAAAGTCTCTTCAACAAATGGTGTTGGGAAAACTGGACAGCCACATGCAAAACAAACGAAAGCAGACCCTTACCTTACACCATACACAAAAATTAGCTCCAAATGGATTAAAGACTTGAATGTAAGACCTGAAACTATGAAACTTCTAGAAGAAAACATAGGCAGTATGCTCTTCGACATTGGTCTTAGCAACATATTTTCAAGCACCATGTCTGACCGGGCAAGAGAAACAATAGAAAAAATAAACAAATGGGACTACATCAAACTAAAAAGCTTCTGCACAGCAAAGGAAACCATCAACAAAACAAAAAGACAACCTAACAATTGGGAGAAGATATTTGCAAACCACACATCTGATAAGGGCTTAACCTCCAAAATATATAAAGAACTCATGCCTCTCAACAACAAAAAAACTAACAACCCAATTAAAAAATGGGCAAAAGACCTGAACAGACATTTCTCCAAAGAAGATATACAGATGGCCAACAGACACATGAAAAGATGTTCAAAATCATTAACTATCAGGGAAATGCCAATCAAAACTACAATGAGATATCACCTCACGCTTGTCAGAATGGCTATAATTAACAAGACAGGAAACAACATGTGTTGGAGAGGATGTGGAGAGAAGGGAACTCTCATACACTGCTGGTGGGAGTGCAAACTGGTGCAGCCACTATGGAAAACAGTATGGAGATTGCTCAAAAAATTAAGGATAGAACTACCATATGATCCAGCTATTCCACTGCTGGGTATTAATCCAAAGAACTTGAAAACACCAATGCGTAAAGATACATGCACCCCTGTGTTCATTGCAGCGTTATGCACAATAGCCAAGACTTGGAAGCAACCTAAGTGCCCATCAAGGGACGAATGGCTAAAGAAGATGTGGTATATATACACAATGGAATACTACTCAGCCATAAGAAACGATGAAATCCAGCCATTTGTGACAACATGGACGGACACGCAGGGTATTATGCAAAGTGAAATAAGTCAGAGGCAGAAGGTCAAATACCATATGATTTCCTTCATTAAGTAGTAGATAATAACAACAATAAACAAACACATAAGAGACAGAGACTGGATTGGTGGTTATCAAAAGGAAAGGGGGGAGGGAGGAGGGCAAAAGGGATAATTTGGCACATGTGTGTGGTGAGGGGTTGTAATTAGCATTTGGGTGGTGAACATGATGTAATCTATGCAGAAATAGAAGTATAATGATGTACACCTGAAATTTATACGATGTTATAAACCAATGTTTCTGCAATAAACAATAAATTTTAAAAAAAAGAAATGAAGGAAACAAACGGACTACTGGATCTGTCTCTGGGTCCTAGTTCACAGCTGTCTATTACAAAGGATTAAGGTTTAGATTGCACCCACTGCAAAGCTCAACTCCTCAGAGAACTCAGGAGAGCTTGCAGTTCATTTCCAATAGCTTCGCTTTTTATTACCTGAAAGAGGTTAACATCTACTGCAAACCTGACAATTTTCTTTGCCTTCCTTTTTCCAGAGCCCTGACAAAAACATCAGCTAAAGGAAATCTCAGTATCTCTTCTTGGGTGACCAACCTTTTTGCAATCCTGCTTCCACCATGAGAAGTGCCTGTTGGCCCCTACCTTCTGTTTTCTGCGTGTTGACACAGACATAGGACTGGTGAAGATTCTGACCAGTCAGTACCACGCTTACTTCTGTGTCCTTCAAACTTCAAATAAAAACCACTGGGCTTCAGCCATTTATCTATATTTGCTTTATCAACAATAAATTCCAACTAATTTGGTGATTTAAGTATATATAATTTTGCAGTCGTATCTAAAATATCCTGTGTATTTACTTTTGGATTTATTGTTTGCATTCCAAGACAGCTTGGGACTGAGAATTTTCACATGGTCTTAGTAAAGACCAATACAAATTATTTACTCTTTTCTGTTTCTGTCCTTTTCATTGAATACCATTCCTTTAACCGCGATCATTTTTCCTTGATTTTTAAAACACATTTACTGTCTTTTGAGTATCACACAAATAATCTTAGAATATTTGGAAGTTTCCAAATTATACCTGACCATCAAGTGTCCCTGTTCTCTCAACTAGACAAGTTGTACTGGTTTTTGAAAAAGGACCTTTTCTCTATAATAGCCATTTTTTTACTTTCTCAGTAAATCTTTCAGGTTTGTTTGATTTTTTATAACCAAGCATATAATCATTTTTGGTCCTATCACATATTATTTTGGGTTTCCAATAAGATAATTTTAAGTCCCTATGATTTTCATGTATTACTTAGTATAATAACTATTCCATTCAGTATTTTACATACTACTTCCATTTTATTCTAGCCCTATGGCACCATAAAGGGTAGATTTCTTTGAATTTTCTTCCTGTACCAGAACACTGAATATATCATGCTCTAATTGTTTTATTTACTATTATATAAGATTTTACGTTAAAGGAACACATTTCCTATCTTCAAGTCAATTACATGTAATATGATATTGACCTTTATATTGTTGGATAAATACTAAGAAGTTGTAAGTAAAATGTGTATTTGTTTATGAAGTCATAGTAGAAACCCCACCAGTATTACAACTCCTGAGCTGTATTTTCACGAAAAAGGTTGGAATTCCCAACAATTCACATGAATCAAGTTGCAAGATTTTAATCCTCATTTCAAAAAGCATACAATACTCAAGAAATATTTTTCCAATAGATTATAAGTCCATATAGTCGCTGTCTACTCACTAGTAACATTGCTGATAGTCTTTATTAAAGGGAGTGATTTATCTTGCCTAAGTCATAGAAATAAATCATTAAAAGTTTTATGTTACCTAAGTTAGAGATTTAGCAGTGCTCCAAACCAAAGAATTGCTATAACAAGCCACATTTAACTAAACAAAAAGAATCATTATTACGTACCTGACAAATAGCAAATCCAACACCATCTGCAGAAATATTAACTGTAGTTGGCTGTACCACAGCAAGCTGAAACAAGTTGGACAAAAAGCAAATAAGGCTAATTTTCCATATCTAGCTCCCTTCAACCGGCACAAGAGATCAGTGTTATCCCTCATCAGGAGCAAGTGATCTGTGGAAAGCTCTAAGAACTTTACACGGCCTCACATGTCAAAAGCTATGGGTCAACCAGGCCAGAGAAGTGGATGTGGAGGAAGTGCACACTCTCCACACACCCTCGCCTCTGCCTGCCTGTGGGTGGGCACACAAGTGCTGCCAACAGGTCTGCCGTTCTGTCGAGGCTGAAGGATGAAAGAAAGAAAGGTCACCTCCCTTCTCCAGCCTCCCTTGGTGGCGCCTAATCTTCCGGCCTTCCTGAGAACACAGTGGCACACCATCACTGACTACGGCTAACACCATGCCTTCTTCTTCCTTTGCCACCAGTCCTCGTCCTCAGTTTCCAGGCTTAAAGCTTTCACTTTCATCCATTACCCTCAACTTCCCACAAGGCTAACCAAGGGAATAAAGTTAGTGTCTAGCGTAGTCCTTTATTCCCTTTTAAAGTAAGAATTCTACTACCAGTTCTATCAATTCTCCTAAGAGGACATGTGGTACAGCTGAAAAGAACATGGTCTTCAAAATCCTGGGTCAAATTTGAGCTCTACTGTTATAGAAACGTGATCTTGAGCAAGTTACTTCATCTCCCTCAGCCTCAGTCTCATCCATGTGTACAACAGGGATAAAAGTACTTCCTTCTCACTGTTGGTTTGAGAAGCAAATACAACAGCACATGTGAAGAAATCTGGCACAGTGCCTGCAAAGAACAGGAACTCAGCCGGTTGGTGTTCATTCCTTTCCCCATATGACAGTGCCCATGTCTTCTCCTTTTCCAAAGTTTCCGTCCCTTCCTCCCTTCCCCAGCTCAACAAATTCAACCAAAGGAGGGCACTCCCTCCTCCCAGTCTCTCCACAGGGCTTCAGGAACAAGTCCTTGTTAAAGTCAATTGAATGGAAATAAAGCAATATTCCAGCACAAGGAATCACCTACACAGAATTTTAAATAACCACCCCCTCGTCCACACCTCTGCCGTCTGGAGGAGAAAGCGGTTCTGTGTGTCAACAAGAAACTTTACAGGACTCGGTGAACCGGGCCCCATCACGGTCACTTGGATATTTGTCCTTTCTGTGTTCATTAGAGCTGAAAATTCAGACAGGGCCTTCAAGGCCACAATGGTGTCCTGTTGAGGAAAGAAAAACATTTGCGCATATAAGTATATATCAAGGTCTCCAAAGAGCACATTTAGTAATGGTTAGGACACTCGCTACCCGCTCATCTGCCTTCCTCGCAAGTGGAGCTCTCCTTTATCTGTCTGTGCATCTCCTTGACCGGGAGTGCAGGAGAGACTCAGAAAACATTTGTTATGGAACTGAGCATCTACTCTATCAGCTACCACTGATGAAAAATTGCTAATATAGACAGGGAACTAATTTATTCCATATAAATATCAGATATGGTGTTTATAATCAATGATGAGAAAAATTAAAATTAGTAACAAATTTTTCACTTATGTTACTAAACTTTTAAACTGCCAAGTAATTTTATGAAGTCATGAAAAAAACAGCCACATACTTTCTAAAATATATATATATATGTATATAGTTAAAAAAATTAAAAACTATCATTGCTCACCTGGGTAGATGCAAAACCACCCAAGCTGTTTCTCTGCCTGCTTAGCCACCTCATCACTGGGACTCCCGCGGAGACCTGACGCTGCCGGAAGTGCGAAAGCAGCACGTAGGCAGCGACTTCCACATCCAGGGAGCGTGGCTGCCAGGACTCAGAGAGCCCGGACACTGAGGACACCCAGAACTGCATGCCTCCTGCAAAAAAAAAAAAAAGTGAGAACACTCTGAGCAATTGCAGAAAAAGCACATTTTATACCAGTAAATAGTCCCACATTGGTCCAAGTTCTACTTGACTAGCATATAAATATATATATTTCTAAATGTGTATATATTTATGCCAGGCAAATATATGCATATTCACACACACACAGACATGTACTTATTTGTCACTTTTGAAACTATTAAAACATCATTTTTCATCCTTTTCCTCTTGCTTATATTTGAAGACTTTTTGATGAAAATATTTTCCCAAGAAAAATTCCATATGTTTGGATCAAGACTAAACAGCTATAAATAAAAGAAAAAAATGTACTATATTCCAGAAGATAATATACTTAACTTTTCTGACCAGACCATCCCAAAAATATTTTAGGACAAGTTGGAAACAACTCTGGTCTGGGAACCTGCCATTAACCAGCCCTAATGTTCTGGGAAACCTGTCCTTTTCTCATTATCTGAAAGTTGGTGTTATAAGTTCAAAATTCAAGTCCCCCAGAAAAAATGAGGGACCCTGGCCAACTTGATAATCTTCCTAGAGATATTCCTGCTGGGGCCCCTCCACCTCTCCCAAATATTACTACTTAGATGATGACTGCACTTGGGTGGAGTGTGAAATAACTACCACTGAGCCAAACAGAGAAGAAGAAACGTCAAGGACTTCGGCCTCTGTGCACTAGTCTTCAGGTCCCCAGCACTGCACAGGTAATCAGGATGCAATCTAAGTTACTGCTACTAAGAATATTTTTACGGTCTCAGAAGTTCCTACACACTTCCTACAGTTATCCCTTCTTGAATTAACAGAGCTCAGAATCATTGGATATTACCTAAAGTTATTTCTGCCCACCCATCCCCATCCCTCTCTCGCTCTCACATACACACACACACACACACACCCACCCCTGGATCCCTGACTGTAGAGGCCATTTGGGAAGTAACAACACCTGTGATTTGGTCCTGCTGTAGCCCGTAAGCAGTCCTCATTCAAAAAAAAAAAAACCAAAATCATACATACAACTCACTAAGAGCATTTTTTGGCATTTGCATTTCTACTAATTAGCATTTCAGTCCACATTTTTGAACACTTGCTATATGGCAGGCACTCCACATTGTCTCATTCTAGCCTCACAACAACACTAAAATAAGTATCATTCCCATTTTACAGGAAGGGAAATGGAGGCTCATAAAGGCAAGTAGCAGAATCAGAATTTAAACCCAAGTCTCTCCACAACCCAACGCCGTAACGACCACTCAAGGCCACCAAACCAGAAACGGTGTCAGAGAACTCAAAGGGCAACTGACAGAGGGCAGAGCACATCTGAAAGGAGACACAAGCCCTGGAGTTCTCTAGAAAACTCTGGGAGAGAGTGGAAGCAGCACAGCCACGGCAGACCCGTCTTGATCTCATCTGCGTTTCATGTTGCATCCCACTCACAAGATGTGAATGCAATCAACTTCATATCTGGCTTACAAAATTTCCTCACATAATTTATATATTTCATAATGCATGACATTAAACAATCCCAAACGGATCCCATGCATCACCTTCTTGTTCTGCTCTCCAGGTCAGCATATCCAAAGCTTCCTTGGCTTTGGGGCTCCCCACGAACGACAGTGCATAAGTAATAAGGGCTAGAGTGTAATTGTCTGAAATTCCTCTGTTGAATTCAGACTCCAGAAAGTTGACAGACTCTTGCACATCAATATTAGGCTTGAAAGAAAAAATATATAGTTTACGATTCAAAACAACCCATTACCACATATTTAAATGAAAAGTATTTTCAAACATTTAATCAAAAAATAATTTCAGTGTCTATTAAGCACCTGACTTTGTCCTAGGCAATGGGAATCAATGATGATCATTCACATTTGAAGATCTGCTGCGCATTTTGAAAATAACATTGCTTTCCAGTTTTTATAAATAAATAGGCACTATTCCTTAGAAGGAATAAGAAAAAAGTAGAACTTCTGCCAGCATTTCTCACACTGAATATCATGAACTCAGATGAGAGCATAAAATACAGCTTGAGAAAGACATTTCTAATATTTGATCTCAGATACTGAAGCTCTAAATTCAAGTGCAAGTTTATCTTCTACATCCCTAGTATTGCGCTAGGAAACGAGTAACAGCTTAACACAGACAACAGCTGTTCTTTTGATCATGTGAAATGCAGTCAGCATTAAGCAGTAAAGGCGTCAATGACTGAGATGGCTGTGGAGCAAAATGAAGCTTATTACCAGAACTTTCCATGCACACTCACTTTCATCCAGACATCCATGCCCATTTAACATGCTTTTTAGAGTGTGGTGTACTCTGCACTAAATAAGCAGACATTGTAATTGGTCCATGATATTTTTGAAATAAAAAAATACTTCACAATCTAAATTTGCTAGAACGCATTCCCAAATTCTGAAGAATTTTCCATCTCCTAAGAAATTAACCTTCCCAAGGATAAAATATATATATTGACTTATCTTACCAATTGCAAGAACAACCACATTTATACTAGAAGGCGTCTTTGGCATTCTCTCAGTTACTCTGAAAGAGTGGGTTAATATTTTCATTCTCAGATTTTGGAATGTGGCCACAAATGCAAAGCAAAAGGGTGCCTGAATTCAGACTCCAAATGGGGACAGAACTGCAAAACCCTTCACGTGTCCAGACACACCCAACCCATCGAGAGCTGCCTTCCTTGCAGTCTCCCGCCCATCATGTATTAAATTAAAGACTGCATACCTGATACTTTTTATATCCCAGGAGAGAGGTCACAACATAAGCTGTAAGTGTCACTGCACTTCTACTGCCGCCTTGAAGCTCTCTATGGATCACTCTTCCTGGCTCCCAAAATTCACCATTGGATTTCTGATGTCCTTTGAGCCAAGTATATGTTCTGTGCAACACATTCTGATCAATATCTATGTAAGGGTCAGCTTCAAGAAAACATCTTAAAACAAAAGCTGACAACCTTGGTGAAAAGGGGAAAAAATTATGTAAAATACACTTTATAAAGTTTTCCAAATAACACTGAGCAAGAAAAATACCAACAATAACACTTTTTTCCCCATCAGAAGATTCTCCAAAGGGAGAATCAGTGAAGAAGGAACAAACAAAGGGACACCGTGAACAACTCTGACCGGCAGGTGGACACAGCTTTCCCTCGACTGTGGCCAAAACCCCAGGTCAATCCACAAAACTGCAGACTTGGAAAGGAACCCAGAAATCATCTAATCCAGCCTCATTGTTTTATAGATCAAGAATTTGACACTCAGTTAAATAAACTGTCCCAGGTTATTCATCTTTGGACTGTTCTGGGGAGGTCTCATCACCCACTTCATTCAGCCCTAAAGCTGCGGATGACATACACGAAGTTCACAATCAAACTGGATACTTTTAAGTAGACGAAATGGGTATGTTCTCTCCTCTAGAACAGGAGTCAGCAAATTACAGCCTGTGGGTCAAATCCAGCCCAGGGTCTGTCTGTCTGTACTTCTCTCCCGGCCCCTACACCTAAGACTGGTTTTTAAAGGGTGAGAAAGAGAAAGCGAAGGGTGAGGGGAGTGGGAAGAACATCAAACAGGGACTCTGCGGCCTGCAATGCCTAACATACATACTGTCTGACCCGCTACAGAAAAAAGTTTGCTGATCCCTGCTACAGAACACTAAATATTGAGGTGAAAAGAACATCAAACAAGAAAACATTAAAACCCTTCTATTTATGGATCTATATCCTGACTTATGCCAAAAGAAAATGTGAAGCAGATCTGTTCTACCCTATAAAAGACTGAGTGTGGTAAACATTACTAATATTCAATAATATCCAGTTCTCTTTTACTTTGAGTATGCAGAGGAATTCACTTCCTTGCCTCCCTGAAGTTAGGCATGGCCACGTGACCAGCTCTGATAATAACAAAGTGAAAAGAAATGTTACACCAAGGCTGACGCATCTAATTGCCAGTGCTGGATCCTCCAGGCTTCTCTTCCCAGGCAGTGGCAAGCCTGGAGCCTCCTGGTGAGACGGTGAGGTGGCAGCTGAAGCAAAGACTGCAGATCCCCCTGCTGACCCACAATGGAAATGCAGCATGAGCAAGAAAGAAACCTTTGTTGTTAATACGCTACAGTCATGCACTGCAGAACAACGTTTCCAGCGACGACAGACCACGTGTATGACTGTGGTCCCGTAAGATTAGTACCACGTAGCCTAGCTGTGTAGTAGGCTACACCATCTAGCTTTGTCTAAGTACTGTAGAGGAGGGAGAAATTTTCCTTCACCCTTCAAGGTTCTTCTGGCTGGTCTAAGAATTAAATTAATATGAGACAGATTAACAGGAGAAAAACAAACAAAAGTTTAACAACACGTACATATGGGAGAAACCCAGGAAAACTGAGTAACTTGCCAGAATGGCTGAAGCCCTCACCTTAAATACCATCCTCGGCTAACTACAAAAGATGTTGGGGGTGGGGAGAGTCAGGGACTTCAAGGGGAAGGAAGACAATTCACAGGTAGATGAAAAGGAGCAAACGTTTGGAAAACAAGTGTTTGGCCACACCAAAACAGAAGAACACAGAGGGGAGCCCAACAAACAGGCTTTTCTAGGTTCCTCCCTGTGTACCACCTAGTTCATGTTAGGCTAAGGTGATAGCTCACTTCCTGAGACTGGTTTTTTAAATCCATATTTTTTTAGGCAGTTAATGAGGAGGTAACAAAAAAACCTTTCTGAGTCTTTTGTTTCTTAAAAATAATCAGCTTAAAATAATCCTCACATTAAAGAGACACATTTTGGGGTAGCAAACTTTGTTCCCCTTCAATACACTCTATGAGGTTCACACAACAGAATCCCCTAATGACGCATTTCTCAGAACGTCTCCCCGCTGTTAAGCAACACCAACACGTCTGTCCTGAGGTTTTTTGTTACCAAGACAGGCACTGTCTAACTTGACTGGTATAGCTCATTAATCTTTTTCTGAGTAAAATATGAAATTGAAGATAGTGCAAGAAAAGAGAGTAATCATCCAAAATCAGCCACAAAGAGATTCCATTCTGGAGGAAACACTGGATATTGATTACTTAATTCCATCACTGTTTTTCACAAAAAATAACATTGAAGAAACTACATTGACTGCATTAACACAAAATTCATGTCGATCATGTTGATCATGTCGGGGTAAAGAAAGAACTATGTCACAATCACCCAGTACTTCTAACTGATTTTTCTTGTCAGCTGCAGCTTCAACTAAAGTATTTTTATTGCTGCTTTTTCCACCAAAAAAAAAAAGGATTTATGATCTATCTTTTCTAGATAAAAACATTTGATTTGTTAGTGTTTTAAAATCATATTTAAAAAGGAGATCTCTTTTAAAGCCAGGCCATGGAAAAAGCAGCCTCTGAGCCTACACACACAGACACATCCCTCAGTTTCACGGCCATCGTGACCCACCGAGAACCCACCCAAGGCACGGATTTGTCCATCACCAAAAACACTCACCAGGTGCTCCCAGAGCAGTCAGCACTCCCAAAAGCGCTGAAGGAGCCATCTTCCCTCTGATAGAAAAGTTCTCTCTGGTAACCTGGAGACAGAAAAACAGACAGACTACGGAATCATCTCGCAGTGAATGGAAGTTTCTAATCATGACTTCACATTGAGGAAACATGGGCAGAGAATGGGAAAGAAGACGACATGAAATCAACAATTAATATTGAATACTTTCTATATTAAGTGCTGTGGGAGATCTAAAATACCAGGAGTTTTCAAGCAGAATGCGTAAAATAAGAACTGTGATATCCCCAAATTATAGCAAATTCAGAAGAATACTATGACATAGACAACAATTCTAGCCATTCAAAAGCAAGCAAATTGAAGGCAGAGTTTTATTTAACTCAGCGGTTTTCACCACAATGGATTCAATGCTTAGTCATCCGAAATTTTTTGCTACCTAAGGACAAAACTATCTAGAGTATCATAAATAAAGTTTAAGGCTAAAACAGAAAGAAAAAAAATACTTTCTATGTTCAGGCCAGAAACAGAGGGGGGAAATTGCTAAATAATCTAAGACAATGGTGGCTCGAAAATGTTTTGGCTATGGCCACCTGAGGTAAACAAAAGACCAACAGTCTGCCCATCACACCAATTCCATATTCTCACTAAAAAAAGAACTTGGTAGTGGTAATGAAGCCTTATCATAGAAGTAAATTGGGGAGGGGGTCAAGGCTCATGTAGTTGCTTTTTTTTTTTTTTTTTTAAATCTGGAAATTTTCCAGATTTTTTTTTTTTATTTTATTTATTTATTTTTCCCCCAAAGCCCCAGTAGATAGTTGTATGTCATAGCTGCACTTCCTTCTAGTTGCTGTATGTGGGACGTGGCCTCAGCATGGCCCGAGAAGCGGTGTGTCGGTGCGCGCCCGGGATCCGAACCCGGGCCGCCAAGCAGCAGAGCGCGGGCACTTAACTGCTAAGCCACGGGGCCGGCCCAACACGTAGTTGCTTTAATAAAAGCAGGTAGATGTTCCATATTTGCAAAACATGGTTGCAAATAAGAGGCAGATGTTTCATATTTGCAAAGCAATGCCTGCAAGTCTCAAAGTCCATTGACTGAGAAATCATAGGCCAAACACTAAAAGATTTACCAAACAACCCACAACAAATTAACTTGCTAAAAATGAAATTAAAATAGCAACAATTTATCATTAAAAATCAAGCATAAGCAACAGCCAAAAACATTTCCAACTCAAGGCATTATCAATGATTCTCTGATAACTAAGAATTTTTCCTGAAAATTACAGAATTCCACACAGGCAGCTGAGGGCACACAGTATGGGCCTTGCAGCATGGGCCACGTAGAGCCTGGTAACCATAATCATTTGTAAATTGTTGACTTCAACCCCTAGGAAACTCTAGTAACCAAAAAAATTTTACTTTATGAATTTTAGAAGCATTTTAGAAGCATCAATAACTCTAAATAATTATTCATATTTGACTAACAAAACAAGAGCATCAATGGTGTACAATCACTGTTAATCTGCTCTTGCCATGTCCCAAACTGTTCTCCTTGATCCTTTCCATAAAAAACCCCAGAGCAGAGTATCTTATTTAAGCTACCGTAAGACAAAGCGTGTAAAAAGCAAGACACTATTTCATGGTGATCTTTAAGACCTCTGGTAAAAGAAATATAAACAACATTTAAGTGATGACAGAATTTTGTTTAACTTGAAGAATGGAGTGTTAGGTTACAATCTTTATTTTTAAAACCAAAATATGGTATGGTAATTAAATAGACAACCTTTATCCAACACTGACTAACTGCCAGGAACTGTTCAAAGCCATTTTCAGGTATTAACCCAGGTAATTCTCACAACAGCCCTATGATGTAGATGCCATTATCTCCGTTTCAAAGACGACGAGACTGGAACTCAGAACACATCAAGCACAAGGTCACAGAGCTGGCAGGTACCAAAGCTAGGCACTAGCCAAGGCCTGTCTCCAAAACTGCTGTTTCCTACTAATTCACAGAAGTCCTTGCATGATTAATACATGATAGTACTTAGCACAGGGCCTTTTCCATGGCAAGCTCTCAATAAATAGGTATCATTCCATAATATGAGCGTAGCAAAAGGCTTTCCAGCCATCCAATTTTGAAGAAAAAATTTGATAAATTTGACTACAAAAAAATTGTTTTAAACTTTTCCATGGCAAAACACACTATTAGCAACGTGAAAAGACAGATGATAAATTAGAAGAAAATATTTGCAACATATAAAACAGATATTAAACAGCTAATATTAAATATGTAAATTTTATGTGTATGTTTATATATTATTACTATATATCTATACATATACACATATAAAGAACTTTTTTAAATTTAGAGAGAAAGATAAAAAATCCTACAGAAAAAAATGTACAAAAGACAAGAACAGACATTTCATAAAAAAACAGACAGACCTTAATATATGAAAAAATGTTCAACTCCATAATAGACAAAATGCAAATTAAAACTGACATACCATTTCTCCACCCAGCACATTAGCAAAGATTCAAAAGCTTGACCATTCATTCTGTTGGGAAGGCTGCAAGGAAACAAGTACCCATCCATTCCTAGAGGGAATTCAGAATGGTACAACTCCTATATAGGAGAATGTCTATAACTTTTGACCCAATAATCCCACTTTTAAGAATCTACCCTGAAGACATACCTCCAACAATACAAAAATATACATGCAGAAGATTATTCATTGTAGCATTATTTGTAATTGAAAAATACTGGAAACTACCTAAATGCCCCCAAATTGGAGATTAGTTGAATCAACTGTGGTACACACACACAATGAGTACTATGCAGCTGTGAAAAAAGAATGAGGACTATCTCTCTGAATTGATGCAGAGTAACTTCATGGATATACTGTTAAGTGGAAAAGGCAAAGTCTAAAATAGCATATAGAGTATACTACCTTTTCTGTAAGAAAAACAGGAAATAAGAAAATATATATATATATGTTAATTTCTGCTGCAAGAGAGAGAAAAATGATAAACTAGAAACTAATGAAGTAAGTTACCTACAAGGGGTACGGAGAAGGGATAAGACAGAGAAAGACACCTCTTTGCATTACCTTTTAGGATCAGTTTGACTTTTGGAAGGATATTAGTGTTCTACATATGCAAAAAATCAAATAAGCAAGTATGAAAAAACTTAAATGACAGGTATTATTAACACTACCATAGTTCACCTTAACATGTTTTAGTTTTCATACAACCTTGAAAGAAATGCAATATATAATCTCTTCCTTTTGCAGAGCCAGTCAAGGATCACAGAGAAGCAGAATAATTTTCTAATATTCACAAAGGAAAGTAGCAAAAGAGTCCAAGACATTCTCCCTCAGTTTCCAGTTCAGGACTAAATCCACCAGACAGCAGAGTTTAACTGTGACCTCAATCTGACAGAGGCGGGGAGGAGAGAGGAAGGGAGGAGACAGAGTAGGGGAGGAGCGGAGAAAGAAGAGGAGAAGAAGAGAAAAGAAAAAAGAAAAGGAAAGAAAAGGTTCAGGGCCCTCCATCACTACAGGAGGTGTTGCTGTGGGAAGAAGGACCAACCTTGAGGAGAGGACCACGTGCCTCCAAGCCCCCAAATCATATCGACACCTGCAGTTCCAAGTATGAGTTCTTGTGAACCAGTCAGAGAGATGAGATCATGAAGAAGAGATCAGTGCTTATGGAAATTACCCTCCATGTGGACTGTGGCTGACCTCCAACAGTCCCCACTAACGTCAACAACTAGCACCACTCCTCCTCAGGGCGGCCAGCCCAGAAGGCGGCAGGACTCACAGACCACCTCCAGTTGTGGAGTGCATTTCCTGAGCTGGTTTAGATAAAACTAAGAATCCAAACCTCCAGCTCTGCTCCTATGGCCAAACAAAGGAGAGAATCAGCACCTAAAGAGAGGAGCTTCTATGGCTGTCCTGGTGGGAGCCTCCTGTGAGCTTCCTTCCTCATCCTAAACTGGCCATGCATTAAGAGAGCCCTCGCTGCTTGTCCTCCAACTCACTGCACCAGCAGAGAGGGACATGGTGGACTCGACTGTAATGTTCATTGTTAGTACAACAACTCAGCGTTCCAGTGCAGTCATCTAAATTGGAGACTTTTCATCATGATAGGTGAGAAAGGCAAAAACATGGCTGTCTCCAAAAGTTTATGAGAAAATAAGAGTTTTGCCCTTAAGTTCATAGTTTTATGAATAGCTCTTGAGTTAGCAAGTATTAGTATAATCAGAATTAAGAGACACTTGTGAAAATTAAAATACAGAACAAGTTTAGAGGCTGTTAGGATAATGAACCACGAAATGTTATTTATAAAGGGTCAGATAAGATACATATCTACTGGGTCATGAATTTCCTTTGGAATAGCCATGAATGTAAAATATTTACAATTTATCACAACAAAGATGAAAGTACTCTTCATAGAAACACATAGAAAAGTAAATTCTAAACATAATTTGACTTGGTTTACCTCAAGTGTCAAAATTGCACATAAACAAAGAAGTAAAATCAGCTCCTTGTGCCCACACCAATCCCTTTCTCTGGTAAAAAGCTGATAAAAATACTCTCTGCATAACAAGACAAGCAATCATCATCAACTTCCTTAATCTCCACAACATGAAAGGGAAAGTGAGGACCTGGCCAGGTTTTTAGCATCTTCACTATTGCCTCTAGCCATTCTCGTGATGACCAAATGCAGCAACAGCATTCTGAAACCTATTTTTTTCCTGTTTTTATTTCAACAGAAAAAAATATAATGTGTTTTCAACTAGGCTTGGTCTGAGTCTTACTTGAAAAATTGAGCCAGAGGCACTGTGATTTAAATATTTGAGGAAAACTAGTGGTTTAAATCTCCAATTAACAGGTTCAGAATTTCCAGTCTTTATGAAAAACAGTTTTCATTTTACGGTTCTATTTTTCTTTTTGACAGCAAAGATACTTCATTCAATGATGTAGCTGCTGCTCTGACCAAAAAACAATGGGTTAGGTTACAGGGCTCCCGGTCCAAGCATGAGTTAAGTAAAACAAAGCACCGTTAATAAATGACATTTAAGTAATATAATCATGACTCATGCCAAAACCACTTTAATTTCTTAAAAAATAAAAACAACTACGATATACTTAAAGGACTTTGGCAAATGTGATGGCAAAAGAAAAACAGAGTCTCTGAAATGAGACACTGATTTCCTAATGAAAATCATCATACCAAGAAGCCTTTGCCCACTACTTTGAAATATAACTTACTTCAGCATGTGAGATGCTGTATTTTGGGGAGCTCCATTCCATCAGCCACTTCACCAGCTCAAAAGGTAACACTGAAACCACTGGTCACATTTCCTAGCTGGTAAGAACATGCCAAGGCCAGGTAGAACCTTGGTGTTGATAAATAATCACTACACTGCGGAAGCACTTGAGAGATGTTCCAGGCCCAATCTCCACATTAGGATGATGAACCTAAGGCCCAAAGAAGCTAGTATGATAACAATGCATTCATCCATTCCGAATTTACTGAGGCGCCTATATAGACAGTGACACAGTGGAGGAAAGATTAAACATGGTCCCCGCTGTCAGGGAGCTTGCCAGCTAGTGCAGGAGACAGTTAGATATTAGGCAAACAAGATAATTTTCAATAATGTTAAGTATGATGAAGAAAATAAAATGGAGCAATATAGACGGGAGTTACTAAATGGTCTGGGAAGGCCACTCTGAGGAAAACACTACCTGAACGACAAGAAGGAGCCAGCCAGGGAAGGATCTGGGGAAGAGCATCCCAGGAGAAGGAAGAGTAAGCGTAAAGGCTTGAAGCACCGTGGAGCTGGGGGTGCTCCCGATGGAGCCGAGGAGGAGCCAAGAGAGGGAGCTCCGGAGAAGGGGAGAGATGAGGCCAGGCCAGTTCCCTCAGGGCCTTGGAGGCCAAGGCCAGGAGCCACTGGAGCATCCTCAACAAGGAAGTGACGGGATTCTGACATTATCAGAAGATCCCTTTTATAACATGTGGAGACAGTACTGCAGGGGCGTGCCCAGAGCAGCACGGAGTCTAGTTAGGAGGCCACTGGAATTGGCCGGGGGCAATGATGCTGTTTGAACGGAACCATGAGCCGTGGACAGAGAGGGTGGAAGAATGTCACGTGTTTTTAGACAAATGTGGAATGGACAAGATTTACTTACTGACCCTAGACCCTAAGTCCCTAGTTAGATGCAACTATCTATACTATAACCGACAGTCATTGGGCATTTCCTACGTGCTAAAATATCTCATTTCATCTTCAAAACAGCCCAGTGCAGCGGGTATTTTCATTATTCCTGTCTTACAAGTGGGGAAAACGAGGCTCGAGACTTAGAGAAACCGGCCCAAAGTAGGAGGCAGGCTTCAGAGCCCAGGTCTGAGGCGCCCAGAGCCACCAGTGCCGGGAGGCTGGGCCCCTTTCTCCAGAGACGGCCTCGCCTACTTGACAGCCACACTCTTCATCCTGACGACCACTGGAAGACAACGCGGCGTTCAGGGAACAACGCTTGTTCTGCCTTCTCACTCTGCCCCTCCTAACAATCAGCAAACGTGAACACTCCCCAGCAGTCAGAGGCGACGGAGCCGCCCCTGGAGGCAGCTTTGAAAAACTGCACTTGGGCACCACCCTGGCCGGGACCAGCACTCCTATTGGAAAAAAACAGGCACTGAGGATTTGGGCTCCTCGTTTTTCAGGACATCTGCTGACCCAGAGCAAAATGTCTAAGACACAAACTCGAAGTCTTTTTAAGGGATGAGCTAATCATTCCTTAAACGGTTCAAATGATAAAATTTATTCTGTGTTTTTAAAGCATCAATATTTGATTAGCCAATATTACAGTTCATAAAGCATATAAAATATGAAATAAATGCCATTTTCCAAAATACATTATTTTATTAAAATATCCCAAAGAATGTATATCAAATTATAAAGTACCAGCTAGCTCCTACATACTTTCTACTGGAATCTAGCCAAACCAAATTTTGAATACAAGTCAGAATCTTGTTCTCAAAAGGTGCAGAGTTAAATTAAGATAATCCCAAATATTGTTTACTCCTCTCTGTAAACGTCACCATGGCAGCAATGTGCACAGGTCTCCTTTGTTTTGAGCGTGGCACACACTATACCACAGACAGCAACTGGTACCACTTCTTAAACTTAATTAGAACTTGAAAAAAGCAGCTTTTGTATTTATATACTTAAAATACGCCTGATTCACAAACACATGTAAAAAGGAGGATAATTTTATTTCTTTCTTTCTTTTTCCCCAAAGCCCCAGTAGACAGTTGTATGTCATAGTTGCACATCCTTCTAGTTGCTGTATGTGGGACGCGGCCTCAGCATGGCCGGAGAAGCCGTGCGTCAGTGCGCACCTGGGATCCGAACCCGGGCCGCCAGCAGCAGAGCACGCGCACTCAAAGGCTAAGCCACGGGGCCGGCCCAGGAAGATAATTTTAAATGGGCAACTCTGTACAGAAAGTACCAATTGCTAGGTTGTTGAAAATTTCCTGGAGGATTTAACCACCTCCCACAGGGCCTGGCTCTAATCCCAGGGAAGATATACCACTATCTCCTTCCCCTCAGCAGAACTCAGGTCACACCCAGCCCCCCTGAGTCCAGCCCCTGGTCTCCGGTAGTTTGTCCTCTCATGCAGCACATGGTTCCTGGCTCACAACTCCCTCCTCCCACTCAGCCTTGGTCTGCACCAGCCTACCCCAGGAGAGTCAGACACAGACTTCAGCTCATCCCCTTGGATCCAACATCTTACAGCTCACTCTGGTCTAACCTGACACTCCAGATTCTAACCTTTGGTGTCCCCTTCCTATAAGACCCACTCCTCTATTACTGTTGTATCAGAACCCTCACGGAGACCTCTTACATGTTGGCCAGACCCAAGAATCTTGGCCCAATTTCTGGTCCTCTTCCAATCCTATCCTATTGCTTCTAACAACCTAAGTATGTTGCAAAGGAGACTTACCCCACCTGGGGAGTAACCATTTAACCTCCCTGTGCCTCACTTTCCTCATCTGTAAAATGGAAATAATAACAGTACACCTACCTCCTAGGGTTTTTGTGAGAATTAAATGAAAACATTTGTAAAGCATTTAAACAGGGTTAGTTATTACTATTATTACACAGAACTTAGTTTAGGACAAACAAGTCTACATAATGAGGGAAGAAAAGCTCACATCAAAATAGTATTTTTACTAAGTCTTCTAATTCTTACCTATGGAAAAGTTAGCAAAACTGATAACAGCTTGCCTCTATTTGCATTTAACCCATTCATTATTAAAAAAACAAAAACAAAAGACTTAGGAGTTAGAAAGTGTTGATTCAATTTTTAGATTACACTGAACAAGCATTTTCCTCTCATTTTGCATGAGTCATTCTAGTTCTCAGGAGTTTTATGGACACGTTTCCCTAATTGTGCAGAGAGAAAGACAAACTCAGCCACAGAGATCTTGCTAGAGGTCCCCTAAAGTGGAAGCACAAAACTGAGACGGTAACTTTGGGTGGTTGGCTCGTGGAATATTTGAGGAAATCAAATTTACATTATTATTATTAAAAATGTCTCAAAACCTTTCCTTTTCTCCTAAGTGTGGACATTCAGAGCATGGATTCTGGGGGCAGTGAGTTCAAATCCCAGCTCTGTACTCACTGGCTGTGTGACCTGGGCCAGTTAGTTAACTTTGCTGCGCCTCAGGTTCCTCATCTGTAAAAGCAGGAGGACAATATTAATACTAACTGTGAGCATAAATATTAGATGCAAAGTACTTAGAACACCGCCTGCCACATGGTCAGCACTCAAGTAACATTAACCGTTATTAGCGAGTTGCAGACACAAAGCATCTGGTGTCTGTGAACAGTATCAGACTCTCTCAAGGAGTAGGCGTGGAATAATCACCGGTGTGCATTTTCTGAGGGGCCAGCAGGGCCTCCTCACAAACATTTCTCTCCTAATCCCCAACTACCTGACATTTTACAGGCGCTGAGAAGCACTGCACATGCGGCCCCAAGTGATTTTCTGTACAGACCGCCTTCTCCCCTGAGCAGGGGCTCCCCAGGAGGAAAGGCCCCACTGCCTCTGTCTCCTCTGCCCCAGAACGGACCCCAGCACTAAAAGGCACTGCATGAGTGTGTAATAAATAAATGAACACTCGTTCCTTTAGATTTTTAAATAGCTTTAAATTTCAGGTCCCTTATTAAAATACAAAGCCCTCCAGAAACTAACTCTTCACAAACACCCTGGCAGCCATCGGTGACCCAGTAGCTGAAGGAAGACAGGACAGCTCCTGCCACTTGCACTTGTACCCATTTCAACAGCATCTAGTCCCCAGGCACAGAGCAAGGGCAAAATAGTCTACTCTGAAATAGGGGCTAGAGTGAACTCTGCCTAAAAAAAAAACGAAAACAAAATGTTTTTTTACAAATAAAGGGATGTTTTTAAAATACTTACCTTGCCTCATAAATGAAAGGGCTTTTTCTTTTAAATTCTCTGTCAGTTGTTTCTTTTTAGTCAGGTAATCCAAAACATAAACGTTTGGAGCAAAATTGATCATGTTCTGTTCACCACAGCCATAAGGCATCCGAATCAATGAGGCTAAGCCATTGATGGAAGAACCAAGAATATCTCCTGAAAGCAACAGACATTCAATACGTTCAGCAAATCCTCAACAACTGTCCCTGCTGGAGGCAGAGAGACCCAGTGAGCAGAGAAGGCATCTGACATCGACATAACACGATGCTCGGAACAGAAGAGAAACTTCACATAAAGCTTCTAGAAAGACTGGTCAAATAAATGATAATACAGTGGCACTAAACTTGTAGATTATGTGACATATTAGGAGACTTTTAGCTCAGTTAAAGATATGACATATGCTAGGCAAAATATGAGTTTAAAAAATAATTCTTGAACAAAATGTCAGGAATTAAGCATTAGGAATCCATCTCTCATATAAGAAAGAAATGTTTTATTGTGAGTATTCGTCACATAAATAGAACTTTATTCTAAGTAGTTACTAATACACTACAAATACCTGAGAAATGATTTTTTTTAAAGGGCAGGGATTGTAGTATTTTTCAATGTTCTCTATTTAGCAACAACAAAGTGGAACGAACAAGTACAAGTATTTCAACGAATCTTAGGATCAAAAAGGATTAGGACTATTCTTCAAAATTAGTAACACAAAATTAAATAAAATACATGCTTAAAAGACTCCTCCACCCACATTCCAACACCATGAGTCAGGAAAAGAAGTAAAAATTCATAAATAGAGAGGTTGAGCTCTAATTCTGACTCCACTATGGTTGAGCTGTATGGAGAAGAATATTCTTCTATATAATTTATTTTAGAAACTTACACCATTCCAAGTAAAAATACCTATGAAAGTTTGATCCTGAGAAATATGAATCCAAAACAGAGAGGAAGACCTCTTTCATATGAGCAGACTGCAGCCCTGCTTAGTCGAAGACTAAGAAGTCTTCAACTGTCCATGTTAACACAGAGTTAACAGTGGTTACAGCATTACCACTGCAGGTTATGTTTTTAATATTCAAAGTGAACATAAACTTAGACTCTCTAAATTCAAAGAAGCAAGCTAATATTCACATTCTGGGCTTCCAAATCGATTTTTTTTAAATAAATAGATTTTTTTAAATAAATAGATTTTTTTAAAAAATAAATTTTAATAAAAATAAAACTTGAAAAATCATTCTTTACATCAAGCCTCAGAGTACTTCAATGACCATAGATAGACTCACTCCAATCTAAGGAGTGGTAGTATACCTTTAAAATCAAGGCTTCTTCCCTGTGTGTGTGTGTGTGTGTGTGTGTGTGCGTGGGCGCACATGTACCGCATCCCCACTATGTGTGCTGCATCTCCCAGCACCCCCACACTGTAGGAGATGCTTAGAATTTATTCCCCTAAAGAGAAAGCTCATTTAATTCTTTTTAAGAATTATATTTAAGATTCCAAAAAAAGTCCTCTATGGAGGAATTGGTTATTTAGGGTTATAATAAAAAGCATTACACCTACAGATAAGATTTAAAAGAACCTCTGAAAAAGTGCCTTAGATCCTGACACTTTGAAGACCTAACAAACTATTCAGATGTCATTAATCTAAACATTTCCTTCAGTTATCTGTAAAGCACAACTATATAAACAAACCATGTGTGTGGAAGCTATGTTCAATAGTTGATTGAAAAGTACTTTCACGGGGACGGCCTGGTGGTGCAGCTGGGTGCGCGCTCCGCTGCAGCGGCCCGGGGTTCGCTGGTTCGGATTACGGGCGCACACGGACACGCTGCTTTTTGAGCCATGCTGTGGCGGCGTCCCACATAAAGTAGAGGAAGATGGGCACGGATGTTAGCCCAGGGCCAGTCTTCCTCAGCAAAAAAAAAAGAGGAGGATTGACATTGGATGTTAGCACAGGGCTGGTCTTCCTCACAAAAAAAAAGTACTTTCAGGTTGCCAGAAGGTGCCTGGGAGAAGGGATTAAAGTCAGTGGGTAGCTTTCTCTGTAACGGTCACCTGTGTTCTGCACAGAGAGCTGTTCTAAGCAGCAATTCTCAACCTGTGGTTATCAGAATCACTTGTGGAACCTTTTCAAAATATACATACCCTAGCCATAGCCCAAGAGACTCTGAAAGAGTACATTGAGGGTAGAGCCCAGAGATTTGTGTTTTCACAAAGCTCCACAGAAGATTCTGATGTTCACCAGTGGTCGAGAGCCACAGAAGCCAGAAGCTCTGCTCTCAAAAATAAGCCCTCCCTCCAGCCACATCACAGCATGGCCTTGCTACTCAAAGAGTGGTCTGCAAACCAGGAGCACCAGCGTCATTTAGGAGCTTGTTAGAAATGTAGAATCTCAGGCCCCACCTCAGAATTAGTAAACCAGAATCTGCCTTTAAACAAAATCCCAGGAGATGCATACGCACATTGAAGTTGAGAAGAACTGGTCTACGACACATCTTGCTAGCCTTTCTACTGTAATCAGCAGATGGTACCAAGTAAAAACCTTCTGCAACCTCTTCTTGTTAGGACTAAATAAGAAAATACACCCATAAACAGATGAAAAACATATATTATCATATACCAGTAAGCCAGCAGTGGCGGTGATACACTCTATTCTTACCAATTGCAGTGACCTGGACTCTTTCACTGCCACTCACTGTATTAGGAGGAAACGAGAAACTCAAAGTTCTCAGAGTAGTTTGTAGCTTGTTGTCAGTCAAGTCTAATAGGATGGATTGTGAATAGGATTTCTCTATTCCTTCAGCCTGTGGAAAAAAGGAACATAGTTAACATGGCCTTGACTCACCTGTTTACAAAGAAGTGTATGCAGATAATAAGACAAACACCTGACCTGTTGTGTCTGCAGTGTGTGTACCGCCAGGTAAGTATCTACTATTGCTTGACTTTTGCTTAAAATCTGTTGAAAATGTTTACTTTCTAGTTTATTAGACAAAACACTTCATGGAATGGCAATGGAAACGACAAAGGAGAAGATAAAAAGGTGATGAGCAAAACACTCGAAGGAGACCCTATTATTATCCAAAGAGAGAGATTAAATATCTTGTCCAAAGTCACACTTGACAGAGCTGGAATTCGAACCCAGAACCCAGCTGTCTCACTCCCAAACACAAGTGCTCATCCACTAGGCATAGCTGTCTTTTTCTGCATAACATCTTCTCTAAAAAAAAAAACTAAAAAATCTCTTCTACCTGTACGGAGGAATTCCAAAATTCAAAATCTACATATCAACTTGGCATGATTTAATAGGATCCCAATGTAACAGTCTGTAAATGTAATTGACTGCAAAAGAGTCATACTACAAATTTAAAGAGAAAATTGGCAATTACTTTCAAAACATATATGTGATATATTTTTACATACAGATGAGAAAACAGGCATTACCAGAAGGGTGTAGGAGATGACCTTCTAGATATTGCCATTAAATTTAGCCAACAGAAAAACCACCTTCTGTTTCCTTTTCACTTACGTATTTCCATTTCGTTTATTAAGACGTCCTGTATTTACCTTTACTAAAATCCTCTGGGTGACGGCATCGGAAGCAGCAGGTGAAGTAGCTGTGACTGTAACAGGAATTTCCCCCAGATGTGTGGGCTTGACTGGGAAAACAACACTTGCCCCATCCTCACTGGGAACCAGAATGGTCTGCTCGTGTCCTGTGGCATTTATTTCATTTGAAGCCATTAGAATATTAAATTTGTCACTTTTTTCAATGATTACCTTAACCTGGGAGAGAAAATTATCAAACGTTTTGTATAATAAATGCCTCTCAGTAAAGTGTTGTTTCTTCACCACTTTAAGTGCTGTTAAATCTGTGAGGCCCAGGACTAGAGATGAGACAGGAAGATCCAGCCAAGGAAAGGAGGAAAGGGTATCAGAAGAAATTTCATTTCTTTCCTATGCTTTCCCTGAACCTCACGATACATATGGAAACGGCATTCTTCAGTTCCATTTCTAGCATTAAACTCCCACTAACATTAAATTCTCTCATTATCCAAAGCCTCTGACTGGTAAGTTGTGCCCAGAAAGGTTATTTCATGTCATGGTATTGCCACCTGCCTGACTGTACTGTGTCATCAGGACACGGGTCCCATTAGAAAAAGCTGAGACAAACAGGGTGCAGTGTTGTTACACTCCTGAGGTCTCTGCTGGGATCACTCCATGGGCAGTGGGACCCGGACACCAGTCCTGAAGCGAGTGTGAGTTGTGACTTTTGTGAAGTGTGTCAAAGTGGCCAGTCTCATTGAGAACAGCACTTCTCTAGGCCTTACATTTTATGAATTGTTTTCCCATTTATTTTCTCACTTGTGTCTCAAAATATTTTCTATAGGAAGAGTATTTATTATTCCCATTTGACAGCTGAGGAAACTACAATTCAGTTATTTGCTGGTAAGTGGTAGAGCTGGACACTGAATGCAGACCTGCCGACTCCAGAGCTTCTGCTGTTTACACTGTACCATGCTGAGTAGATTAAAAAGTAAAATTAAAAAATAAGAAAATTTACTCTATAGGCATAGTGCTTAAAGAGATTATGGCATTGTCATGTAACAATGTGAATTACATATCCCTACTTACTCGGGAGGGGGGATCACTCATTTCATGAACACTACTACGGGCACAACTGTAGACAGTGGGCTAATCCCTGCCTTCCAGAGAATCGACCAGCCAAGGAGACACAAGGCACATGACTCTGAAAACAGAAGACACCGTATAAACCTGAGGACGACGACACGACACAGCAGAAGGGTGCGAGTCCTCAGAAAAGGTATCTGAGTTTCAAGCTGAGTCTTGAAAGGGATCAATTCTTGCTAACTGCAGTGGGCACAGAACAGTGGTGACACCCCCTCCTCGATGTGGGGAAGACCAGGAAAAATGCAGGGAGGCAGGAAAGAGATAGGCATGCCTCAGAGACATAAGGAAGTACGTGGCTGGAGTGAAGAATGTGCTGGAAATCAAGGAGAGGGTGCTTGGACACGCTAATCCTGCCCTCAGACATCAATAAGCAGAAGAAATTGCTGACAAAGTACGTCTGTTTTCAATCTCCCAGAAACGTATAAAATGCTGAGTGCCCAGATGCCCACACACTCCACAAGCCAATCCCTGCATGTTTTCTCCAGTTTTTCCTGAAGTGTAGATGATTAACAAAATCTTTAATATATTACCTCAGTGGCATCTTTCAAATAATTGAATATGGTTACTTCCAAAGCAAATTCTTCACCTCTGATAACAGAGTAGGGAAGATTCAAAAAAATGAAAAATGGTTGGAAGGCTTGTAGCTGGAAAGAACACAAGGAATACATATTTTATTCTAGTCAAAATGTTTCACATATTATGCAATTAAAAACAAATCTCACTAAAAAAAAAAAAAAAGCAAATCTCACAAAACCTGTGAAGCTTGTAACTTCACATAGAAATGGTCACTTGCCTATCAACAGAAAGCAAACAGCAACTTATCCCAAATAAATGATAGTATACTGACTTGATTTATGTTATTTAACATAGTAAACACAACATTTTATTAAGCACCAACTAGGAACCAGTTACTTTACACAAATTATTTCATTTAACCATTACAACCCTATGAGGCAAGTGTTATGCACATATTTCACAGAAAAGAAATCTGAAGGTCAGATATCTCTGTAATTAGTACAAGATCACACTGGGTCCCAGCGTGTCTGACGCCAAAGCCAAGTTCCTCTTCCACTACACTACCTTGACTCCACCAACCTGCTTAAAAGCCACTGGCGAAATCAAACAGCCCCTGTTTTAGACTCATGTGGAAAATCTAAATGCTGTTCTGCTTACTGCCTGCTAACATATACATACACGTGCACTTCCTCGTAGGTGACTCAACTTTGCTATTGTTGGCCAAGTCCTGCAGGGGAGGCTACACCCCTCCCCTGCCTCTGAGGATAAACCCTGAGTAGTTAGGCCAATGGTTGCCACGGAGAGGTTTCTTTGGACATCTGTGGAAATGTCTTAGATTGTCACAAGGATTGAAAGGTGTGATTGGCACTTGGTGAAGGTCTGCAATGCTCAGAGCAGTCCCAGACGATGAAGAACTGTCCCATGTCCCTCATGATTTTTGACTGTCCCTTCAAACATTCATGTAGATGAAGTGCCTGCTTATCATGACCTGGGCTTATGACCTAATTCCAACTCAATATGTAAACTCAAAGCATTTTTCAATGCACACTGAATTTTTCGTGAATACAACTATTCTGTAAATTAAGAGAAAGATTGTAATTTGTTTTGTTTGTAACTTTACCAAAAATTTTTCACAGTTTCAGAAATTTACGTCACCACAGGTAGCACCACTCCAGGTTTCTGAGTTGCTAAAACAATACACGTCTGTCAAACCGCACCTGCACCGTCACACACAGTGTGATCCTATGCACAGCCAAATATTTAAATATGTTCCTATGCCTCCTAGTGCAGCTACGCCTGGTCACCTACATACTGAAATATATACTATTTTATTGTACATTACTTTCCTTTTATTTCTCATTAGTATTTCACTTAGGGCATCATATTGATTTTTTTTAATTGAGTATGTAGGTATATTATATTTTCTATGAATTTCATTTTGGATAATAAAGGAGCAAAACAAACTATCTGTTATAAAGAAAGGGCTTCAGGTACGACAGGTGAGAGCTCCTGGTGCAAGACCAATCCTGGTCACTACACTACCCTTGCCAGTGACTGGTCAGGAAGCGACACACGATGCACCTTGACCAAACAGATGTGAAGGAACGCCTGCCACAGGACAACCTGAGAAGTTCCACTCATTCTTGAAAGACGGACACATGGAAACTCTCTCTTCTGGCCTTTGGAAGAGGTTGGATTCAGTCAATAATAAACTTTCCATCCAAATCTTAATATGGACCTAGCACATTTTGAAGTTTAATACAGCTCATATTCTAAAATATAAAACAGATGAAAAACAAAAAGGAAAAGCCAAGGACTCTCTAAACTGTAACCAACATCATAAGCAATCATTTTTTAAAAATTCATTGAGGAGTTGACACTTCCTCACTGCGTGGCACTGTAACATTATAGGCAGTCCTTGAATACGCTACCTCCACTGGAGCAGCTGTTAGTCCAAGACCCAAGTCCTCAGAGATCACAAAAGCTGTAGCTACCCAAGAAGTGATAGAATCAGGCACAGTAACTTCAAATTCTTGGTAAATCCTGGAACTGAAGTCAAAATAAACATAAAAATCACAAAACCAAGAACTGACACATTTCAAAATAAGTCAACAAAACCTAAACCATTTTTTGAAAGAATTTTAATTTTCCAAATAGTTTTCATATCTAAATTTTTTAAAAGATTTAAGTATAAAACAGTGGATCCCAAGTTCTCAAGGAATAGGTTACAATAAGGTCATAATACTGCATATTGATCCATAGTCCAATAAAAGTTTTCTACAATGTATATATCTTCAGAATGAACATTATTTTCATAAATTTTGTATAGATAATAAATATATATTTTCAAATTTGACTCCAATTTATTTCTCTCAATTTGCATAAAAGTTTCCCTCTGTATCCCAGTCAATACCATTATTTGTTTTTTTGAGGTTTGACTTGTGTCTTATTTCAAGTTTCCATAAATGGCTGACTATAAAATATGTGTAGATTTCATGATGTACCTGCTCAGTCCTCAGGCCAGGCAGCACAGGGTTTGTCAACTAAGATGCATTCCTCCGGCATGCACGCCCCTTCTCCCAGTGCTTGTGGGGATGTTTATGAGGAGCCACAAGGTAGAGGGGGTAATCACGAGTGCTTCCCACCCCAAGGCAACACACGCACTCTCAGCAACTCTTCTCCAACAAGAACCACAAGACTCAAGGAAGTTAAAATCACCCTTCATTCAAAAAAGGCCTCTCTTCTCCTCAATGGTACTCTCACTGCCACAATGGGCATGTGGCTTTATTAAACACTATATCAGATACAATAAGCAACATTCTAAAAGAAAAAATTCTTTGTCTACTTAGTTCTTATCATACCATGCTTGCACTTAAACATTAGGAAGAGGGCAAAATTTGTTTAAAACTGACACTAAACAAAATACATATGGGCAAAGAACTTTATAAATTTTTACCCCATGTTGGTGTCTAGCCAAATCCAAGTCTCTGGAAAATGTCTTCTGACACGTGGACTGCCAACCGAAGAAAACTCATGAAAATCTACCAAGTATGCTTCATTTTCCTCCACAAACCTCTCAGCAACCTCTACATTGTCATCTAAAAATAAACAGTGACAACTGTTAGGGAAAAAGTCACCGTAAAGAATGTTTATAAACTTAGTCCACAGAATCACCTCTCAGCTGAATGGGACTTTAGAGTTCATCTGGTCCAATCCTGTCATTTGACAGATGAGAAACCTGAGACCCAGAGAACTCAGGTGACTAAGCTAAGGCCATGTGGCCAGCTATGGCAGAGCCAGAACAGCAACAACGAAAGTTCCCTGCACCCACGGCCAAGATCTGAAAAACTACTCACAGTTCAGTTACTAAAAATTAAGTAAAAGCATATTTTTAAAGCTACCTACAATTTTGCTATTCTACTCTTTCTAGCTCCCTAGTGTTGATTACCATTGGCTACACCAGCCATAAGATACTACAATCATCTAGTTTACTAGCTGTCCTCTTATTAAAAAAACCCATGTTGCCATACAGGCTCTGGATCGGCTATCTCTACTTTTTTCAAGTTTTCTATAAGTCTAAAATTATTTCAAAATAAAATGTAAAAAAATGTAGTAGGTACCAAGGATACAAAGATGAACACAATGAGCTCCACTCATAGTCTACGGAGGAGACAGACAGATAGAAAACTGTAGTAAACTTAAGAGTAATAATAGGGGCCGGCCCTGTGGTGTAGTGGTTAAGTGTGTGCGCTCTGCTGCTGGCGGCCAGGGTTCGGATCTTGGCGCGCACCGATGCACCACTTGTCAGGCCATGGTGTGGCGGCCTCCCACATAAAATGGAGGAAGATGGGCACAGATGTTAGCCCAGGGCCAGTTTTCCTCAGCAAAAAGAGGAGCATCAGCATGGATGTTAGCTCAGGGCTGATCTTCCTCACAAAAAAAAACAAACAAAAAAAGAGTAATAATAGACATAAGTAAAATGTCTATTACGCAGAGAATGGTTGATTTTACACAGAATCTGAATGATGAAGAGCATGGCTGGGGGGATATCCATTTTGCATTGATTTTTGCATTTCCATTTTCCCTAAAGTCTCCAGATAAAGAGTATCCCACACAGGGAAACAAAAAAGTAGGCTAAGTACAAAGGCATGTCCATAATATAACAATGAGTATCAGGTAAGAGTGGCATAAAATGAGAAGAGAAGGAATGGTTGGGTCCAGATTTTAAAACATCAAATATCCCATGCTGAAGGATTTGGACTTAATCCTTTAAGCAATGATGACCTACTGAGGGTTATAAAATAAATTAGAAACATGATATAACCCATGTTTTATAACAATAACTGTGGCCTCAGTGTGAACAATGGTTTAGAGGTGGAGGAAATAGAGGCAGTCAAACAGTTAGTTAGGAGGCGACTGTGATGGTCAAGGAAACGCTGATAAGGGTCTGACGCCAAGCAGACAAGAAGGACACTCTCAAGACAACTCTGCTCTGCCTCCCAGCTGGAAGACCTCTGTGTGCACCCACAGCACGCCTGTCACAGCCCTTGGCATACTCTTCTAATTGTGAGTTGGTTTGCCCCACTAGACCAAGTTGAAATCTCCACTGCCTCATACACACTAAGCATGCAATTAACATCATCACTATCTACTGAATAATGAATGAACAAAGTGGATCTGAGGGACAGGATAAAAGGTAACTGCAGACTTACAAATGACAAACATGTGCTAAGCATTTTATATACTTTTGGATTTAATCTCATAACAGCTCTGTAATACAAGTAATATTATTAGTCCTATACTTCAGGGGGAAACCCGAGGCTTAGAGAGGTTAACTGACTTTCTCAAGGTCATAAAGCCAGAATTCAAAGCCAGAAGTATTTGACGACAAATTCCTTTCTTAACCCCTATGCTGTTCCACATCTGAGAGAAAGAAAGGAAGGAGCGAAGGACGAGTTCTGAGTTTCTGATCTAGAAAACTGGGTAGATGATGATTTCACTAACAGAGCTATGAAATCATATCAAGTAAAGGAATCATGTATCAATCAAATCATATTGAGAAAGAGTAAGGTTGTGAGGAGAGAGAAGATCGTAAACTTGGTTTGTGACATTGAATTGAAGATATTTGTGGGGCATCAGGGTGCAGAAACAGAGGGGTAATATAAACAGTCAAGATGCTGCAGAGTTGGGTTTAATGGGGACAACGTCATGAAAGGACAAGGGACGAGGGAAGAATTCGACCAAAGTGGTTAACCATGTGGTCCACCCAGGTACTGGAGGGAAATAAAGACAGGCGAAGCCAAAAACTCAGAATAACCAAGAGAAGTCAAAACCAAAGCAGACATCTAACAGATTTAGAGGAGTGAGGGAATATACAAGGTAGAAGGACAGGCAATGGAAACGTCAGTAGACAATGTTCGGGTGACAAGATGACCTTGGGTGACTACTGTTACCACAGTGGTAATCGCAGGATGTGCACATTGGATGGATCAGCCACATGGACACTCAAACCCCCAGGAGGACAACAGGAGGAAGACTTGGAATCTTGTGTGAGAGTCGTCAATGTATAGAGAGGGAAAGGGAAAGTAGGTGACCTGAATGTTGACTGAAGGGGTTATAAGTGAAATTTTTGAGCTTCAAATAATAAGTGGCTCTTAACTGAGAGCTGTTGAACAGTAGTCTTAAAGTAGCCAAGAAAATACTCAATGCTAAGTACCTACTGACCCTGATCTAGAAGAGAGGCAGAGAAATGAATGTCGATCACTTGAGAAGGTTTCTAGGGACACAAGACGCTGGTAGGAATATCAGGTTTCTTCTGGTTACAGTGAAAAGGTGGAAGAAGGTTCTCAGAAAAGGCAAAGGATACAACAAGTATTATTAACAACAGAATGAGCATTACAGTGAGCATCAGGATTTGATAAGTAAAGATGAACAAAGATG
Organism: Ceratotherium simum simum; assembly: GCF_057802395.1. NCBI lineage: Eukaryota > Metazoa > Chordata > Mammalia > Perissodactyla > Rhinocerotidae > Ceratotherium > Ceratotherium simum. Next base: position 629,834 of record NC_141918.1, on the reverse strand, counting down.
GATAAAAGCTGAGATAGACAAAGGAGAACAGAAAAAGATAGACTGCTTTGAAGGTTGTCTAAGATAAATGATTATACGAAAAAAACTAAATGTACCGTGTGTATTTAATACATAAAGGTCATAATGACCTCATAAAATCTTTAAGACTATAAAATTATCTTTTTAGCTTCAGGACAGAGGCTCAGGTGTCCTGTAGAGGCAAGAACCAACCCAAAGCCAGAGAGCCTGGGGCCTGGTGTGGAGTAACTGAGAGCACCCAACAGAAACAGGGAATCCAGGGCTAGAAGCTGACAATTCTGGAGCCTCTCAAGACGGTGTTAACATAACTTTACCTGAAAGGAAAGAGAACAACCTCTAGAGTCAACCATTCTCCTTTACACATTTCTTTCAGCAAAAACATTTTATGACTTCTTCCTAAAAGCACACTTCTTCTTCTTAGGTGAGTGGCCAACTCTATTTAGCAATTCAGGGAGCTAGGGTGTACAGGTGTGAGCCGGCCCAGCAAGAGCTCAGACCGATGAGACATGAGTGTGTGCACGTGGGTGCACCAGTACCCTTTACGGCATCTGTGCTATATTCTAGGTGAACATCAAACGGCTAGAAAACAAAAATGTTTCAAAAATACGTTGCTCCTTTTATCTAATTCAAAAATAATAGCAGAGTTTGCAATACAAATTAAAAGCACAGGATCTTCCAATATGTCCAAAAATATTACCACCTCAAAAAATTACAGAGAGCAAACGGAAACCATTTCTTTTGAAGATCTAGACAGGAGCCCAGACGAACGTTCCATGTCATGGCCTGAATGTACTTCCAAGTACATTAAATTCCAAACATTTTAGAGTAAGAGAACAGAAATTGAAAATCACAATATCCGTGTTCAACCAGAAAGTATTCACACCTATATAAGTCATTTTGAATACCTGAGATGAAAGACTTAAATACTTTAAAAGCACATTCCCAGGTTTTACTTACAAACACCATCAATGTAATCCTTCACAAGGTTTGCATCTGTCAATACCCAGAGGCCACCTTCCTAGGAAGAAAAATTTTAATTTTCTTCTGAAATAAAAGTTTAAATGCTCTCTAAATTGTTACAACAGTATCCCATACTCCTAACTCACTCTTGCTTGTGTGTTTTTATCCAGAATGTGAAAGAACCTCTTTATTTTTTTTCACTCTTGCTCATTTTTGAGAGTTTAGGTACATACCTGAGCATACATTCTCTCTCTCTCTCTCTCATACACAGACACACACACACAGACACACACACACACACTCACGTGCATGAACAGCCATTTCAAAGTCAAGGAAAGGGATAAAACGGAAAGAAATTTTTTTTTTTTTGACAGTGCCATTAATTTCTCTAATGGTGAATTTTCCCATTTGCTTTTAAAACTGGAATGATGATTATCCTTCCATTTCAAATTACACTTATATAACACACTGCACTTCAGCAACACATTTAATAAAAGGTTAACATTTCATAATTCAGATCATTAATTCTGAAAGTGTATGCAATAATAAAAGATATTAATATATTTTCAAATTATATAGCAAACTCAACATACCTGAAAGACTGCAAAAGAATTCATGAACATGCCTAAATAATATCCTGTGTTATAAAGTTCCAACTCATGGACCACCTAAGGAGAAGATAAAATACATGGAATGGATGGATTCATTTCAAACTGCTCTGCCCTCTGCAACATTTCTTATATCTAACTTAGAAAAGACACAGCCCACATGCATATCAAATTTGAGAAGGACACAAATGGAGGAATAATACATATGCGAATACCTTGTTCATGACTCAATCAGCCAAAATTATATTTCTTATTTAAACTTATTTTTACTCTGTTTGGCAATCCAGAGTTCCTAAGAAGTGTGGGCTTTTGAGTTCTGCCCAGGAGGAACTTAAATGTCACTGGTTGACAAGACCAACACATAGTCATCAGTGTTAAAAATGACCCATACTCTTGGAAGAGTGGGTTAATTATATAAATGGGTTATATTGGATGGTTAATAAAGTTGTGCAAAAATGTCAGTTAACGAACTTTTTTTAAATAATACAGAGAGACAATTCACAAAAGAGGAAATGCAAATTATTAATAACCAGAAAAATTCAACATCACTGATAAAGCAATGCAAATTACAACATCAATGAGATGGGTTTTTCAATAATGAGATATTTGCATATATCACATTAACAATGCTATTTTTCAAAGAACAGTACTCATTGCTAGCAAGAGTGAGTAAAATAGGCTAAAAAAGTGAGTAAAATTGGCAGTTCCTAAGAAAGTTAAACACAGAATTAGAATATGACCCAGCAATTCCACTCCTAGGTATATACCCAAAAGAACTGAAAACAGGGACTCAAAGAGATACTTGTATGCCAATGGTTCATTGCAGCATTAGTCACCACAGCCAAAAGGCAGAACCAATCTAAACGTCCAACAACATAAGAACAGATAAACAAAATGTGGTATATATACATAGTGGAATATTATGCAGCAATAAAAAAATAAAGTTCTGACATATGCTACAATATGGATGAACCTTGAAAACATTTACGCTAAGAGAAATAAGGCAGACACAAAAGGACAAATATTATATGATTCCACTTATATGAAATATCTAGAATAGGCAAATTCATCAAGACAGAAGTAGATGAGAGGTTACCAAGGGCTGGGGGAAGGGAGAATGAGGGGTTATGTTAATAGGTACAGAGTCTGTTCGGAGTGATAAAAAGCTTTGGAGACAGATAGTGATGGTGGTTGTACAACATTATGAATGTAATTAATGCCACTGATTGTACTTTTAAAAATGGTGAAATGGCAAATTTTATGTTGCATACATTTCACAATGATTAAAAGGTTAGGACACTATACCCCTTTTGGTAACTATTTTGATACATCTCCCTTATTTATATTAGCATTAACCAGACAAATTAAGACAAAGGCAGAATAAAAATCATGAAAGATTCTAAGTATGAGTTTAAAACACACCAAGTTTAAAATCAAACACCAACAAACACTGCTTCTGCTACACTAACAACAACCACTGCTACCTTCACGGTAAGCACACGGGCTCCCAGAAGAAAACAAAGAACAAGAAATATCTCAACAAGCTGGCAAATACGCTTAGCCCAGCTACAGACAGTAGAGACAGGGCCAGACAAAATGGGGAGAGAGTTTCATTTCATGACGCAAACTCCACCACACAGCAAACAGGCGGACGGCCTCCTGCTGACGCTCAGTCGACGACGATGGAACTATCTAGGAAGAAGCGTCTAGCTCATAGAAAAAATCCTCCTGTTCTACTGCCTCAATAAAAAGGCACCACCAAAGCTGCCGCACAGGCTAGTGAGGGGAAGGCGTGTCTGAAAGTTATTCCTGGAAGATCTAGAACACCTACATTATTCAAGGCATTCAAGAGTCTCTCAGCAGCACACAAAAATTTAACAAGCACAAAAGAAGCCAAAATGGTCTAGTATCACAGGTTTCTGACTCCCTCCTCCAGAGCCAACCGTGGAGAAAAGGGGAAGCCAGCAGGAAACTTGGAGGAGCAGGAGGAAAAACCCCAGGAAGAGCGAAGGGTGTCTTGAATCGGTATGTTGAGAGGATGCAGGAGGCAGCAATCGGATGACAGGTGACAGGCTGGAGGAAAGGTTTTTAAATTCTGCTCTTGCTTCTCTCCAGGGGATAGCCGCAGGACCATCACTCCTTGCCATTTCACCTCCCACACGCAGTGCGAGCAGCCCAGACGGCCTGTGCCTGTGCAGGGATGGCGAGCACGCCACAGGTCAGCAGTCTGCCCTCCGGGGCGAGAAAGCGGAAAGCCCACAGACCAACCCGTGGCCCTCAAGCACTCACTCTTCTCCCCACCTCCTCCAAACCCTCACAGCTGGTGGATCACAACCTCACAACTTCTGCGGGACACTCCTCTCCCTGGGGCTGCTTTTCCCTAAGCTCTTAAACGGGAAACACCGTCTAGAAGCAGGCAGCACCAGGGAAGATGAAGAGTAGTTCTCCAGTCCCTGAAGCTCAACCCTCCCTCTCTTTAAACTCACAAGACTTACATAGATTGCAACAGGGACTTCAGCCTTTCCCAAAAGACGTTATCAAGAGTAGCTGCCAAAACAGCTAGACATCCAAAGAGCAAAACTTCCATAAAAGACATCCACCTAGACAACACATAGCATGTGAAGCAGAATATTGAAAAAGTCAGCTCAAGAATTTAAAATAAACATAGTAAACATACATAAGGAGATATGGGAAAATATTAGCAACGTGAAACAAGAACAGAAGATAAGAACCAAATGAAAATAATAGATATTAAAAACACAATAGCTGACATAAAGAACTCAAAGTAGGGATAAAAGACAGATAGAGCTGACAACCAATCAATGAGCAGAAAGACTCAACTGAGGAACTCCCCCAGAGAAACAGAGAAAAGACAAAGAGATGGAAAACATAAAACAAAAAGCTAAGAGATATGGAGAAGGGAAGTAGAAGTGCCAATCTCTGAATAACAGGAGTCCCAGAAGGAGAGAAAAATTAAAATGGAGAAGACGAAATATATGAAGAAATAATGGATGTAAATTTCCAGAATTGAAAAATGGAGAGCATAGATTAAAAGGGCAATCCATAATGACAAGAACTAAAATTCTGTACAATAGCAACAAGATCTGGCCAGGGTTGGGGAACAAGGTTGGGACGGAGGAGAGACAAAAAGGATATGCAAGAATCTGAGAGCAGACTAAAATGCTTGTCTTGTTTGATGAAGATACAGTATTGATAACTGATAACCTTCAGAAATCAATAAGGGTAAATATATATGAGTATGGTTCATGAGTTTAAAGCCATCTGTCACAGAATGCTGATGTAAAAGAAAGTTTATAACTACTTTCTTAGTTTTACTTAGAAGTCAAAGTCTATAAGGGTTAAAAAAAAAATCTAATTAATATATGTCATTAAAGTTACTAAAAATAAGGAAAACAGCTCTGTATACAAGGAAAGTAAGATGTATATAGTAAAAAGGTATAAAGAAGGGAAATATTTTGTTTGGTTGGTTAAGAAAGATAAATTTGTCACAAAGGCAAGAAAGGAAGGCATGAGACAAATTCTGAATGTAAAAAGAAAGTTATAGAAGGTTTGTGGAAGAGGAATTCTAGAAAAAGAGTTTTATGCATGGTCAAATTGGCTGGGATTAAAGTAAATCCAACTGAGTAAATGAGTTTTAATATCAAAAGTAAGCTGGTACAAAATTAAAATTTAGTCTTCTTTCTCTTAAAAGGATAATTTTCTTGAACTTGATAAAGAGGTTATAAAAGATTTTTAAGCCTACCTAAAAGACAGAAAAAACTGTTAAAATAATTTCCTATGTTCCAAAGACTGAGGTCTCTCTATTAAGGCTTTTTGGACTGTTAACGGTCTGTTTGCTCTTGACTGTTTATATTTTTGACGAGCTCCCCAAAATTCATATCTTAAATAAAGTCTTTTTTTGATTTTTTTTGAGAATTTTCAGAGGGCCCTGGAACTTCTCAAAGAAATTTGCTCTCTTCCTATAAGGAGGAAGATACTAAACTTATTAGGCTTATTTGGTATGTTAAATTTCATGGGAAGCATTGTCAAATAAGTGATAATAAACCTTCTTAGGTGATATTGTGTGGGTGAATGTTATTGATATAGGTGCTTTGAAATTGTACAACACTACTGAAAATCTGATCTGTCCTGGTTATCAGTCTGGTTCTGGTTATTATTTTAAAGTATTGTATGTCACAAAATTAACCAAATTTCTTTGTCAATTGCCATTTTGGGGTCTTGTTGTTTACAGACAGTTATTGTTTATGCTTTTGCAAAATATGTTTCATCTTCAGAGAAATTCATGGAAAGGACTTTGACATTTATTCTAGAGTATAGGTTTCTGATAAACTTTCAGATTATAAAACTAAACTGGGTAAGAAATAACAGAACTCTAACAAAGAAACTGCGGACTTCATGAAACTGCTAACAGAAGATTAAGATCAAGAATCAATTACACTGGACTGAATGAACTGATGGGGATGATTATAATTTTTTATGACTCTTGTTTGAAATATTGCTGATTTTTTTAATGTTTTGGTTTTCCAGGGTTAAGGAAAACTTTTTCTCTTTTCTCCTGAGATAGCTATGACTTATGGCAATTTGGTAAATTATACCTTTGTAAGCAGAATTGAAATATTTATCTTTTTCTCCCTGATTCCTCCAGGATTTGGAAACTCTTAGTAAGTGAGTATTGTTTTCAAGGCAATATAGTTATTTGCGTAAGTTCAATAAGAATCTGTTCTCCTCATAACAGGACACAATTGGAAACACTTGTTATATTAGCAAAGCTTTGATTGGAATGTGACAAGATAGCTTCTGAGAGACAAAGATGGACTTGATGGAATAAAGCCACATGGAAGTGTTGGCCTGGTACCTTATGTTCACTGTTCCAAGCAGCATTTACTGGATAAGTAAGGAATGTCACTTATCTTGGAGGTGTAAGGAATCTCGAAATATTTTGGGGGACCTCGAGAAGAGAGGAATTCACCCAAATCTGTAGGTATTGCAGGCAAAGGTTCATGACAAAGTCTTTGGCTTGGCTTTCCCAGCCTCGAGAGGCCTTTAAAGTTCAATCTGAGATTCCTTATACAGAGTTCCAGCAAAGCAGATTTAAAAGAGCCTATATGAACAATGGCTATCCTTGCTGTACTTATGTAAATAATTGGGCCAAGTTTATTTTATTTTGCAAACCAATTAGTTTTAATTTGGCTATCTTTGTTAAAATGAGGGTGATTTTAGAGAGAAAAAGATATGTTTCGATAGAAACTATAGTACACATTCATGGATATTAGGTTCTAGTTCTGATAATTGTCTGTGAGGTGTCTGTTTTGTATCTGTTAACTGGATTGGATCCTGAATTCTTCTAGTCTCCTGAAATATCTGGCTACAAATCTCCAAACTAATGTTTTGATTTTTTTCCATCATTTTCATTTGGAATCACTGAGAACTGAACCTGCCCTTTTTCCTGAAGCCTTGCAAACTGAAGCTGGTGGACTTGATATAAACTTAAGAGAGATTCACGTCTGCTAATGTAAGCCATTCAGAAAGGTACCTGAATACCCGATGACATCATCAGAGACATTTAAGCTGCAAAAGATGCTTTGGCACTGACATCTAGAAATCTTCTTGACTGGCTGTCCCCTGGACTCAGAAACTGGTTTATAATTTGATCCCACCATTAACTTTGTTTTTCTTTTTGTCTTATTAATTACCTGGTTGCTTGCTTCCACAATTTAAGCCTAAATTTGGGAGCCCACCTGCATCACTCTCTTACTAAAAGATTGGTTCAATAAGATGGGACAACAGGACATCCCTCAACATTGAGGGGTTAAACAGCAAAGGGGGGAAATTGATACCAGCTCAAGACAAGCTTGACCTAAAGGAAGCCATGTTGTAGAAAAGAAACCCTATTGTAACTTTGAATGACCTCTGACAAACTAACCCAGCTGGATATGCACCCTGCAGGAGATCTAACTGCTATGTTGATTTTACAACCCCTGCTTGTGCCTATACCTCCCAGCTGCGATAAGATGATAACTTTGTTCTTTTGAGTTCCTTAGGAATGTGATGACCCCCAACAGAGAATCTATGCTGACAGCCATCATCAATGAAAACCAAAAGATCTGGTGTGGCTGACTCTCAGTCTGTAACACCAGAAGGTCAACATTCCTAACCCCCTCCCCAATAACCCAATGGCCTATATAACTGCTGTAAGATTTCGTGCCCCTTTAAGATGGTTCTTTCAGACATTAGTCAGCCATCTTCCCTCTTGCTAGCAAGCTGTCGTAAGTTCTTTCTCTCCTATCACCTTGCCTCTTGACTATTGGCATGTCTTGCGGCAGGCAGAAGGCCCCACATTGGCCGGTAACAAAACAATGAATGAATAGGGGATTAGTTTATGTAACACCAGATGTTCATATATTTCTTGGTTTGTAATTTTTCTGCAGATTAACACGATTTCACTCCCTCGATATATTCAATGAGGACTGTACTTATTGACAATCATTACATATAACCAAAAGAGAAGGTACTTCATAATAATTTAAAGCTCTCTTCTCCAGTGTCATCCAGAACTGTATGAGTCAATTTCCTAGTACTTTCTCAAGAATCTTAAAATTAAAACATAGTATGAAAATGAGGAAAAACTCTAGGTGGCAGTTCTCACATAACACAGCAAGGACACTTGACCACATAAGCCTCTTTCCAACATAACAACTAGAATATAAATTCTTTTTTATTTGGAAGCTTTACTGATTATTGACTTATATTTGAAGAGGAACTAATAAAATTTCCTTTAGATATTTGAAGTAATGCAATAAAGTTTCTTTTTTCACTTTTCACATGTATTTTTGTAATGAAAAAATAACTAAACTCACATTTTCCATTGTAATATCATTTGAAGCATTCATCAGATTCACACTTTGGTCAACAGCTACAATCCCAACTATCGAGTCTGGCTGTGTCACAGAGACGCTAAGAGAGACTTTCTCAGATGGTTTAGCGTTCGCTTTACTCCAAAATAGATTTATCTAAGAAAGGGAGAAAACAGGATTGATTTATTTCACTTTTCTAAACCATTACTTACATGTCTTACCAACAGCAGATCAATGACTCAAAATCTAGCAAAGATTCTACATTTTTTCTGGCTCGGGGATCATTCTGAAATCATACATAAACCCTCTCCAGGGAAAGGAATTAAAAAAACCTTATTCCCATAGTGTTTGCAAGTCATGGAACTTCCCACAGTGGGGTATATCTGAATTGTCCTTCACTGCTCTACCTTTCCTCTTCTTCTCCAGCTCCCACCCCTGAGCCCCAGCTGCTTCTACGAGGAGACAGCAATGTCTGCACACCTGGGGAAGGCCAGCATCCAGGAGGAGGGACGGGAAAGAGGACAGAAAAGGCAGACGCCTACATGTTGGCGACCAGACTCAGAGTTGAGCACATGTGAGAGCCCACCTGGGGACCCACAGAACCACCTGGGCTGGGGGTCGGGAGTGTCTTTCCAAGGAAAAACAGAGGTGACCAGACCAAACACCAGTCAGGCCCCATGCCCTGTGCCTCCAATGGCTGCCTGAACTTCCTGTCATTACACTCATCAAAGCATGGTCTACTAGTACTTCTTAAAGAGCGTCAGTCATCTCATCATAGCTGAACCAAATGGCTTTGTCCTGAGGCCCCTTCCTCCTAGGAATGTTCATCTTGTCTAGCTGTCTCTCAACATTCCACTGCCCCAGTGACCATACTACCTGACCAAGATGGTCTTAATGTTCGCCTCAGCTTGGCTAAATTTTAGACAGGCTTCTTACTGATTATAAACTCCTCATCTCCCTTTTCTTAGAGCATTTACTTTAGAAATTTGCAATTGTAAATTCTTTTTCTGCCCCTTTGAGATGTAAATCTTCTCCCAGCCTCTTGCCAGTTTTACAACCTAAGAATGTCTTTCTCGAGGACCTGGGAGCCATCCTTTTGAAGTATAATCCTCAAGAAAGATAGAGCCCTGACTGATCTCCCCATGTCTGTGGGAGGGTAGGAGCATCACTTACAAACACCAGTTAGCAAACACAGATGGCCTAATCCCATTGACTGACCTCCCCACTGTGTCCTCTGGTACTTTTCCACCAGCTCACCCCAGTCCTTAAAACCCTCCTGCCTTCTGTTTTAGTGGAGCTGAGTTCAGACTCTCGCCCCTATTGCTACAGTCTTGAATAAAATCTTCCTTGCCTGTTTAACTTGTCCAGTGCAATTTTTCTTTGACGTACCTCTTAAGCCAATGTATCTAGTTTACTTTTCTCCACCTATACCCTAAACAAAGGGAAGGGGAGAGCGGCATGTGTTACCCTGGCCCCATAAGACGTTAACCACAGCCCTGCTCAGAACAAGCATAATATGTTCTCTGTAGCTGACAGGAAACCACAAGAGGAGGAAGGGGGAGATGCTGAGACATACAGCTGAAACCAATTAAAACTGTAGAAGGCAATGTGGCAGTCTGACTTGACCTGACCTAGACCCCGCAGCTCATTATAGGGTCACTGTAATGCATTACCATGCTACACAACACACTCACCAGCTCCATAACAGTTTACAACTGCCACAGCAACAGCAGGATATAACCAAAAAAAGAAAGAAAAGAGCTGGCACCCTTGTTTGCCTGAAAAGCCTGCCCAGTTCCCCTAATACCTATGAATATTCCTCCCCTCATTACCTAGACCCCTTATAATAGCTGCTTAATCACCCCAGGACCTGAGAACTTGATTTGTGAACTTTGTTCCCACTTCTCCATTCTTTGGCCATTGAATAAAGCTTGTAATATTGAACGCTCAGCTTTAGTCTCATTTCAAAGTTGTGACACCCAACAGAGGAAGAACCCCAAGAGGAAGGGCAAGAGACCCTTCCTCAGGTCTCCCCCCAGTGAGGGAGAGAGTTCAACTGGTTCAAACCTTGCACTTCTCACTCTTTACTCTGCACCTCAGAGACCCCATGGCTTCAACCTGCACTTCTGTGTGGATTATTTCTAAACACACATCCCTTATCCCTTCTGCATCTCATTCATTTATTCCACAATCATTATTGAACATCAAAAAGATTCACTAATTTTCTCTTGCGTAAAGATATTCTATTTCCAAATATGTAGTTTCTTTGTGAGTAAATATGATAAACATTATTATATAAAAACTAGAGAAAGATATCTTTCCAAACATAACTGAAACTAATTTGTCTCTCATATATACATTTCCTGGAAGTATGTTATTTATACACTCTGCTTCTTCAGAGCTGATGACCTTCACACTGCAACTTTTTTTAAAACCTGGTCTCACCTTCAGAGATCTGTGCCTCCATATTTAAGCTTGACCCCTACCTTAAAATTCACCTGTGTCAGGGGATTGATGGATTCACTAGAAGTCAAAATTGTGCTCTGAAACTAACAGAATATAGCATTGTCTATTTAAAATTACCTTTCATTAGACGAAAAATAGTTTATATATTTTGACAAAGTTAGACTTAACAGTTCTCAGCAAAAGAAGGCATGCATAACTACTGCAACTTCTCAAAATTTTAACGAATTAAGGGGAAAGAAATGCTATTAAAGGAACTGTACTCTGAAGATCACTACTTTTTTTTTCTTTTTTTTTTTAATTTATTGTTTATTGCAGTAACATTGGTTTATAACATTGTATAAATTTCAGGTGTATGTCATTATACTTCTATTTCTGCATAGATTACATCATGATCACCACCCAAATACTAATTACAACCCCTCACCACACACATGTGCCGAATTATCCCTTTCGCCCTCCTCCCTCCCCACTTCCCCTCTGGTAACCACCAATCCAATCTCTGTCTCTATGTGTTTGTTTATTGTTATTATTATCTACTACTTAATGAAGGAAATCATACAGTATTTGACCTTCTCCCTCTGACTTATTTCACTTTGCATAATACCCTCAATGTCCATCATGTTGTCACAAATGGCTGGATTTCATCGTTTCTTATGGCTGAGTAGTATTCCATTGTGTATATATACCACATCTTCTTTAGCCATTCGTCCCTTGATGGGCACTTAGGTTGCTTCCAAGTCTTGGCTATTGTGAATAATGCTGCAATGAACACAGGGGGTGCATGTATCTTTACCCATTGGTGTTTTCAAGTTCTTTGGATAAATACCCAGCAGTAGAATAGCTGGATCATATGGTAGTTCTATCCTTGATTTTTTGAGGAATCTCCATACTGTTTTCCATAGTGGCTGCACCAGTTTGTACTTCCACCAGCAGTGTATGAGAGTTCCCTTCTCTCCACATCCTCTCCAACACATGTCGTTTCCTGTCTTGTTAATTATAGCCATTCTGACGGGCGTGAGGTGATATCTCATTGTAGTTTTGATTTGCATTTCCCTGATAGTTAATGATTTCGAACATCTTTTCATGTGTCTGTTGGCCATCTGTATATCTTCTTTGGAGAAATGTCTGTTCAGGTCTTTTGCCCATTTTTTAATTGGGTTGTTAGTTTTTTTGTTGTTGAGATGCATAAGTTCTTTATATATTTTGGAGGTTAAGCCCTTATCAGATGTATGGTTTGCAAATATCTTCTCCCAATTGTTAGGTTGTCTTTTCATTTTGTTGATAGTTTCCTTTGCTGTGCAGAAGCTTTTTAGTTTGATGTAGTCTCATTTGTTTATTTTTTCTACTGTTTCTCTTGCCCGGTCAAACATGGTGTTTGAAAATACGTTGCTAAGACTGATGTCGAAGAGCGTACTGCCTATGTTTTCTTCTAGAAGTTTCATAGTTTCAGGTCTTACATTCAAGTCTTTAATCCATTTGGAGTTAATTTTTGTGTATGGTGTAAGGTAAGGGTCTACTTTCATTTTTTTGCATGTGGCTGTCCAGTTTTCCCAACACCATTTGTTGAAGAGACTTTCTTTTCCCCATGTATGTTCCTGGCTCCTTTGTCAAAGATTAGCTCTCCATAGATGTGTGGGTTTATTTCTCGGCTTTCGATCCTATTCCATTGATCTGTGTGTCTGTTTTTGTGCCAGTACCATGCTGTTTTGGTTACTATAGCTTTGTAGTATATTTTGAAATCAGGGAGTGTGATACCTCCAGCTTTGTTCTTTTTTCTCAGGATTCCTTTAACTATTCGGGGTCTTTTGTTATTCCATATAAATTTTAGGATTCTTTGTTCTATTTCTGTGAAAAATGTTGTTGGAACTTTGATAGGGATTGCATTGAATCTATAGATGGCTTTAGGAAGTATGGACATCTTAACTATGTTAATTCTTCCAATCCAAGAGCATGGGATATCTTTCCATTTCTTTGTGTCTTCTTCAATTTCTTTCAGCAATGTTTTATAGTTTTCGGTGTACAGATCTTTCACCTCTTTGGTTAAGTTTATTCCTAGGTATTTCATTCTTTTTGTTGCAATTGTAAATGGGATTGTATTCTTAATTTCTCTTTCTGCTACTTCATTGTTAGTGTACAGAAATGCAACTGATTTTTGTATGTTGATTTTGTATCCTGCAACTTTACCATATTCGTTTATTATTTCTAAAAGTTTTCTGGTGGATTCTTTAGTGTTTTCTATGTATAAAATCATGTCATCTGCAAATAGAGTTTCACTTCTTCCTTTCCAATTTGGATCCCTTTTACTTCTTTTTCTTGCCTGATTGCTCTGGCTAGGACTTCCAGTACTATGTTAAATAGGAGTGGTGACAGTGGGCATCCTTGTCTGGTTCCTGTTCTTAGAGGGATAGCTTTCAGTTTTTCACCATTGAGGATGATATTAGCTGTGGGTTTGTCATATATGGCCTTTATTATGTTGAGGTACTTTCCTTCTATACCCATTTTATTCAGAGTTTTTATCATAAATGGATGCTGTATCTTGTCAAATGCTTTCTCTGCATCTATTGAGATGATCATGTGATTTTTATTCTTCATTTTATTAACGTGGTGTATTACGCTGATTGATTTGCGAATGTTGAACCATCCCTGCATACCTGGAATAAATCCCACTTGATCATGGTGTATAATCTTTTTAACGTATTGTTGTATGCGATTTGCTAGTATTTTGTTGAGGATTTTCGCATCGATGTTCATCAGTGATATTGGCCTCTAATTTTCTTTTTTTGTGTTGTCCTTGTCTGGTTTTGGTATCAGGGTAATGTCAGCTTCGTAGAATGAGTTAGGGAGCTT